>NC_083379.1:37259615-37570961 GCF_031755915.1 Ziziphus jujuba | reverse complement strand
AGAAGGTAGTACATACCCGATCCTATCATACCATGCTTGTGGTGCCTGTTTGAGGCCGTAAAGAGACTCCCTCAATTTGCATAAATGGTACGGTTTAGTAGGATCTTCGAATCTTGGAGGTTGACACATATAAACTTCTTCCTGGAGGATCCCATTAAGGAATGCATTTTTGGCATCAATCTGGTGGATTGGCCAACCTTTTGATATCTCAAGGGAGAGAACTATTCATATGGTCAAAGGCTTTATAACTGGGCTAAAGGTCTGGTCATAATCTATACTTGGGTTCTTCTGAAACCCTTTCGCCACTAATCTTGCTTTGTAACATTGTACCGAACCATTGGCATTTTTCTTTAGTTTGAAGACCCACTAGTTGCTCACGACATAGAACTTTGGATTAGGAGGAACCAAAACCCATGTGTTATTATGGTGTAAGGCCCGAACTTCTTCTTTCATAGCATGAGACTATTTTGGTGACAATAATACTTCCTAAAGAGTTAAAGGTTCTTATAAATTCAGGTTGCTTTGTTCACAATTAAAAGTTTCCTTCTTACGGGACCCGGTTTGGAGTGGGTTATCGTTGGATGAATGGAGCCAATTGGTTTAATAGGTAGGTCAATTTGGAGATCAATTGCTTTGGCTTGTGGGTTAGCTAAAGGTAAATCTACTACAGATTGTGGCAAATGATGAGGTATGGCAGGTTCAAGAGAGAAATTCGATGGAGAGGTGGAATGAGATAAGTGAGAATTAGTGGATGGGTGTTGGTCATTTGGTGGGCTCTTATTTGTGGGGTCTTGATGTTAGAAGACAAAAGTGATGAATTAGAAGAATTACCCTTATGAAGAGGTGGAGTCGGTGTGGGAAGCTACATCTATAGGCAAACTTGAGATTAGTTGAGACTTCACCTGATCAGTATGGGAATTTAAAGGATTAAAAGAAGGATTGGAATTGGATAATTCTAGATGGACCCATTATTTTTAATTGTGAAAAAAGGGAAATGACAGCTCATTAAAAATGACATTAGAACCAACATATGTTTTACCAGATGATAGGCTTAGAAAAATATATCCCTTGGGAATGAGACTATATCTAGTGAAGACACATTTCTCAATGTGAAATGAAAATTTTCTATCCCTATATAGCCTTAAAAAAGCATAGCACTCACACCCAAAACATTTTTAAAAATTAAAATCAAAGTTTCTTTTGAATAATTTTTGGTATGGTGATTTGAATTTCAGTACTTTTGTAGAAAGTTTATTTATTAAAAAACTAGCAATTACACAGGCATACCACCAAAATTTTTATGGTAAAGAACTATGGGCAAGTAATGACAGTGCAGTTTCAATAATATGTCTATGTTAATTTTTCCATTTTGGTTATGGGTGTGAGAATAAGGATGCTAAAGATGTATTTCAAAATGAGTAGATAAATTTAGAAAAGGTCAAAATTCTCCACCCCAATTAGTTTGTTAAGTATTTATTTTTCTCTGAAATTGGTTTTCAACTAGTGCTTTAAATTTCAAAAAAATATTTGGAGCTTAAGATTTTAGCTTCATTGGATAAATCTAGGTGGACCTCGAAAAACCATCTTCAAAGGAAATACAATATCTAAACTATAACACTCCATCCCGAAGTACGTCAAAAATTTTTCAAGTTGGCCGAAGTTGACTGTCGTTGACCAAGAAGGGTTAAACTTTGACTTTTTGACTCGGCAAGAATTCTAAGTTGACCGAGACATCATTGCAAAGTATGCATCGATCCGAGTTTATAGACTAGTAGCACATAAAAAATGGAGCTATGGTTTAAAAGTTATGAGTAAAATAAGTTGAGGTTCGAACTGTCCGAGGGTGCCATAGTTGACTTTTTATTTTTGTAAAATTGAGCTTTGACTCATGCATGGTTGTGAAGTACTTGTTGATACGAGTTCATAGACTAGCGGCACGCCTAATTTGGACATTTTGTTGAAAATTTATGGATATGCAAAATTTTCTGAATACCATATTATTTTATTATTATTTTAAATATGTGAACAGTATTGCCACGTGTTAAAAATCCAGCCAACCTGTGAGTACACAGTTGCAACCACGGCAGGCTTTTTGATTGGCAAGAAAAGAAGAGAGAGAAAGAGGGAGGAGGAGAGAGAAAGAAGAGAGAGAGGGAGGAGAGAGAGAGGATCAGCCTTACACCGCTGACCACCCTCCAGCCACCCAAACAGTACACACACCTGACCACCATGACTCGCCTTCGAAACAGGTTGGCCAGCCAAAAATCACCGTCAAATTGCAGGCGACACGCCCTGATCGCGGTGTTTTCGGGCAAGTGGTCTGTTTCCTTCTCAGGCCAATTTGTCAGGACCCGTCCAAAATTCCTCCCCGGAACCCTAGACAAGCCCCGATCCCAGGGAAATACCACCGGACCCTGCAACGGAAAATCCGGCAGCACCTCCCCTAAGGGTAGGACTTACCACAAATTACCTGCACTGAAAACACACTTCTATAATCACCCCCTTATTCCTCCCACAAAACTACAAGTTGTTCCACAAAATACAGCACTTCTCAATAACAACAACAGTCCAGTGCATAAATAAAACATAAGTGTTCCAATAGTATACAGAGCTTTAAGAAGTGCTAATCAACAGTAATACAATAAAGATGAAAGAAATAATACACTGAAATGAATGAGTACAAAGGTACTTCTCGAAACACGATAACAGCGGAAGATTTGGTTTGCTCCGGAAGAACGCCTACCACCACTTGCACCTAAGGGAACGGAACTTAAAAACGTGAGATGCTAATCATCTCAATGAGTGACCCTAACTACTGAACACTTTTAATGATAATAATAATAATAATAATAAATAAAGGAATGGAATAAATACCAACAATTAATAAATAAATAATAATAATAACTGTTGGAAATAATAATTTCCCTCAAAACTCTCACCAATCACTCCGTTTGAAATGTTCCCTTTTTAAAACAATTTCACAAAACCCGATATACGTACTTCCTGAAAACCAAGGGATTAAACCATTTGATAAACAATAAACAAATAAATACATACCCCAATATATAATTAAAATGTAATAATTATAATAAATAATTTTTGAAAACCTTTGGGGTTTAAACTTTATTTGAAAATTACACTTGACACACCACACCATATACCAGTGATGCCCTCTGATACCCAGCGTCCCGAGCACCGACTGGCGGGGAGGTTAAAGAGAGAAACTTGCAAACGGCACTTCGGCATCCTGACAGTACCGCCGCTGAAACCATCATCCCGGCCAAGGAGGGGGGCGGCTGTGGCCAATAACAAACTTGCCTGCCCACGGTCTAATGGCAACTACGGGAGAAATAATACTTGCGCGCTAAACCACATAATACTTGCGCGCTACCATGTGTCCATACACCAGAACACCAATACTGTATGAGTGCATCTAAAATAATTATTATTAAACCAACCGTACCGTTTTTCAAAATTACCGTGGGAAATATATTAAACTTTCACACTTACCATCCCACATATTTTTATTTAACAAATCAGTACGAAACATCGATAACCAAATAAACCACAATTTTCTCGAAGTACGAGGTTCAACATGAAAAATACCGCGGGCATAATTTATAAAATTTAAACAAACATTTTCATAAAATATTTAACCCAATTATGCCCAAAAATAACACTTAAAACCACGTACGATTATTACCGAAATATACTTTGCTCATGCATAATAAATAAATTAAATCACAATAAACCATAACTAAATTGTACCACATGAGCATAATTTAAATACCAATTAAACATAATTAATTGCCCAAAATATTTTTAAAGGTGGGTCACTCACCTTAAGTGCGTAAATCAGCTAAGATCCTCTGCAGGATCAATTCCAGTACTCGCGCGTGCACCTAAAACATCCACAGTACACCAACCAAATATATTAATATTTTATTCAGGTAATTCCCAAATGGGTACCCGGGGAGTGAACACCTTTTACGAGTTATATACCGAATCGAAGCTCAAGTGATGAGGATCACGGATTCGGTATTACTTTCCGGTGATCGGAATCTCGCCGGAAAGCTTTCGGATTTCGACTCCTCAATTCTCCCAAACCGTCACGAATTGGTGGAAAAGGATTCCGAATTTGGGTTCAGGAGGTTGAACACAGTGGACAAGGACCGGCGGTGCGACTGGGTACTCGCCGGAATAGTAACTTCCAGCGAGCCGCCGCGGTCACCGGCAATCGTCGCCGGTGGCGGCTCGTGCGGCGGCCGTTGGCTGAGATTGTTTTGGAGATTTGTAGATCAAGGGGAGAGGAATCCAACGGGATCGGCGGTGAGGCAAACGGAGGCCGGACGGCGGAGAAATCGGGGTTTGAAGATTTTCGGCCCCTCGCCAAAAAAAGCTCCGATCCCGGCGCGTCGGAGGTCCGGTGGCTGTGAAATTTGGTGGGTAGGCCGGACTTGAGGAGGTGGTGAGGGGTGGCTGGCGCGTGTGCCCTAAAAATGGTCGGAAAGGGGTCAAACGGTGGTGGCCGGCGGTGGAGGGAAAAATCGCCGCCCATCTTCGCCGCCTCGATCCAGGCGCGTCCGGCGACCAACGGCTGTGAAACTTTGGGGTTTTTCCGAAAATGGGGAAGGGCTTCTTGCTGGCCGGCGCGTGTAAGGTGAATCGGCCGGAAAATTTGAAAAACTCCGGTGGCCGGTCGGACTCTCTCTCTTTTTCTTTCTCCTCTCTCTCTTTCTCTCTCTTCCCCGAGATTTTTATCAAATAAAAGCCACCGTGTGATGCTGTTCATTCCACATGGACCAATCAGGTGATGACACGTGGCATCACTGTGCACTTAAGCCAGATATAATAAAATATTACGGTATTCGGCAAATTTCAAACGTCCATAACTTTTTAACCAAACGTCCGATTTAAGCGTGCCGCTAGTCTATGAACTCGTATTGACGAGTACTTTATAACCATACAAGAGTCAAAATAAAATTACACCACAACAAAATGTCAACTCCCGGCACCTTTTGGACTGTTTGCACCTCAACTTGTTTTGCCCATAACTTTCAAACCGTAGCTCCGTTTTCGACGTGCTACTACTCTACGAACTCGGGGCATCGTGCACTTCGCCACGGTATCCTGGTCAACTAAAAATTCCAACTGGGACAAAAAGTCAACTTTTGACCCGCTCGGTCAACGATCAACCTCGGTCAACGTGCATAGATTCCGGTGCGATTTGGGATGGGTATTACAAATTTCTCCCAAACCAGACCTCCGTTTGCCTCACTACCGATCACATTGGCTTACCTATTACCAGATCTATCTCCCCACCAAATTTCATGGCTAGTGGCTCCTAGATGCGCCGCCGAGGGTGGCGGATTCCGGTGACCATGGCGGTTCATCGGAAAACCTAGTTCCGATGAGTTTCCGATCACCCACCTCTCCTTCCCCACTAATTCGACCTCCTTAAACCCAAATCTGACGTCGGTTTCCTCCAATTCATGACGGTTTGAGAGAATAAAGGACTTGAATTTTGAGAGCTTTCTGATGAGATTTCGGCCACCACGGGTCCGATCTCCAGAAGGTGAGACTTGATTCTTGATCCTCACGTTGTAAGCTTCGTTTCGTTATATTATTTGTGAATTTTGGATACCGTTTATGTTAGCTCCCCCGAGTACCGTGTATTATTTATCCGAATAAAATATTAGTTTAATTGCTCTTGTGTGATATTGATATTTTAGGAGCACGTGTGAATTTGTGGAATCGATCCCGTGGAGGATCTTGATTGAATTGTGTGCTCGAGGTGAGTGACTCACCTTTAAATTTATTTTCGGGCATTAAATTAAATATATTTTGTGATAATTGAATTTTTGAAAAATACATTATTGATGTTTGCTCTTTAAAAGAATTTCCATTCAAATTTATACTGCCAATTTATGATGAATTGAGATATATTGCTGCCAAATTGTATTTGGGATGTGAAAAATATATATATATATATATATATATATATATATTTGGTGTTGATTGAATATGTGAAAACTTTATGTTTATGTGCTGAGTATTTGATAATTGCCTATTTGGAATTATAATTGCCAAATTTGGGATAATATAAATATACGTGCTTGGAGATCATATTTTTGATTTTAAGAAATTGTGAAATTAATTTTTATTAAATTATTGTTGAAATTAATTGGGGATTATTTATGTTTGATAAAAATATATTTATATGAATTTATGCATATGTGGATTTTTATGCAAATTTCAATGCGATTTCAATTGTATTGAATTTGGAGGATTTGAAGAAAATGTTAATTTAAAATTATTACGCATTGAAATAATGGTGGGAAAATGATTTTATGGTATTGGACTTTTGGATATATAAATATATATATATATATATATATATATATATCATTGGATTTATGATTATGGATTGATTTTATGCCATTGGGATTTTGATATATTTACATCAATGAAATTACAATGGATTTAAATGTGAATTTATGGATGTGGAGAGAGATATTAAATTCAATGGTAATGATAAAATTTTGGTATTTGAAAATGGTATATATATATATATATTTGGTTTTTAAGACGCACTATGCAGTACCAATGTTCTGTAGTTGTGGATGTGATTAGCGTGCGAGGGGAGTGCGATAAGCACGTAGGTTTATACTCTCCGGTGGTTGCCATCGGATCGAGGGCAGACAAGTTTTATATTGGCCATAATCATCCCCCTCCATGACCAGGATTGAGATTTATTGCATTAGCCCTGCTGGGATGTCTGGGCAGCTTGGATGTAGGTTTCTCTCTATAATCTCCCCGTCAAGTGGTGCTTTGGGATGCTGGGCACCGTCCAGCATCACTGGTATAGTGTGTGTGTGTCAAGTTATTTTCTCGTCCCGATTATCAAATTAAATGTTTTCAAAATTGTTTTTGAAATTAAAAGTATTTACTTGTGATTTTATTATTTATTTAAATTGTGTCCAAAAATATATTTTTACCATGTTTTCAAGGCTTACATAAATTTAAGATTTATCAAAAAGATTTTCTACGGTGTCTCTCATTATTTTATTAAATTATTGAGCATAATTTTTATAAAATATTTATTGAAATTAATTTTGTTTTACATTAAATCTCTTTATTACTAAATTGATTTGTTGCATATTATTTGCATTTTATTTATTAATATTCCTTGATTATTTCCTTGGCTTGATTAATAAATGTCATGATTATATGTTGAATTAAATATTGGCTTGGTTAATTTATTTATGATTGTATTTTATCTTATGATAATTATTATAAATTCAATTAATTGTTATTATATTAATCTCAAAATGTTAATTTTAGATTCTAAAATTATTTGTATTTTATTTGTTTTATTTGTTAATTACTTTATTGGTTTTTGGGTTATATAAAATGTTGGGTTTTGTGAAAGGCTTTTTAAAAGGGGAACTTTTCTAATAGAGTGAATTATGAGGATTTTAAGTGAAGATATTATTTTAAACTATTATTACTAAATCACTTATTTACTATTAATTAATCAAGCTCATTTTACTATTATTATTATTATTATTATTATTATTATTGTATAGTAGATTGGGTCACTCACGGAGATGATTAGCATCTCATGTTTTTAAATTCATTCCCTTAGACCCAGGTTAGTAGACGTTGATCATCCGGAGGTGAGCTCGACGCCTTGTTCGTTGCTGAAAGTCCAAGAAGCTTTCCCTTCTTTCCTCTCTATCTTGTATTATTCTTTTATCTTTTGTTGTATTAAATTTCATTCCTACTTGTATCTTTATAAAGCTCTATATACTGTTTGGACATTTATTTATTTAATTATGCACTGGTTCTCTGTTATTTATTTAAAGTACTGTAAACTTGTGGAAACAACTTGTAGTAATATGGGAGGGTAAGGTGGTGCATATAGAAGTGTGTTTTCTATGCAGGAAATTTTGTGGTAAGTTCTATCCTTAGGGGAAATGCTGTTGGATTTTCCACTGGAATGTTCGATGGTATTTTCCTGGGATTAAGGTTTGTCTAGGATTCTGGTGAGAAATTTTGGACGGGTCTAACATTAATTTTCAACTAGTGCCTTAAATTTCAAAAAAATATTTGGAGCTTCAGATTTTAGTTTCATTGGATAAATCCAGGTAGACCTCGAAAAATCATCTTCAAAGACAATATAATATCTAAACCCCTCACTAGACAAAACAGGAGTTGGGCCCTAAACATCAGAATAAGCAAGTTCAAAAGGAAAATAACTTTTTGGAATTTGAAGCAAGAGCAAAAATTCTACGGTTTTTGCCAAGCTGATATGGTTAACAAAAATTATCAGAAAAATTTGAAATTGAGACCTTATTACAACTTTTAGCAATAATATGTAAAATAGAAAAAGAAGGATGACCTAGTATAAAATGCCATAGTTTATTTGAAGACAATTCAGAACTAAATAGAAATTTTGACTTTTGATTCCTAATGGTCTCATCATTGATGAAATTCTCCTTTACTTGAATTTCAGGTAAGTGAATTTTATATAAACCATCTTAAAGGTTGTCTTGGAGTAAAAGCCTTTTTGTGGCCTTATCCTTAACATACACAATAATAGCATTATTATCAGCTATAATTCTTTCAATACTTAAAGGATTTCTTTTGATGTCAGGAACATGCAACATATCTTTCACAAGATTTTTCTAGTGGGTAAATGAAAATAAGAATTAATAGTGTTTTTAATGGACAGGCTTTGGCCATTACCCACAATCAATCTGTTGGTTCTGGATATTATTCTGATCTCCTATGATGTGGCTGGTGGCTTCACTGTCTAGAAGCCAATATGGACTTGCTACAATGTTAGGTGGTGATATAATAAGCAAAAGAATTACCTTTATTTGATGTTGGTCTGGTGTAGGATTGATCAAATATGTGGTAAAAATCTCTTGCTACATGATCAACTGTTTTGCATAATTGACAGTAAATTAGCTTAAAATTCCCATGATCCCTTCCTTTACCATCACAACAACTAAAATATTCAAATTTCTGGCCACTTGTTTTCTTACCAAATTGATTAACTATATTGGCTTTATCTGCAATATTTGACCTTGGTGCAACGACAGATGTAGCACTTCGTAAACGCATTTCTTGTCCCATCAATAGTGCTTGAATTTCTTCAACATCTAAAGGTATAGGTTAAGAACTAATGTTGGCAACAACAACATCATATTCAAGAGGAATACCTTGAAGGAGTTACATAATATACTCATCATTAGGGATTGGATGACCCGCAAAAGCCAAACTATTTGTAATCTCTTTCATCTTGGAAAAATAGGCACAAATGGACAACGATTGTTTCTTGGTTGACTGCAATTGGAGCTTTATCTGCATTAATTTTGCTCTAGAATGATTGCCGAAAAGCTTTCCAAATGATGTCCAAAGCTGGAATGAATTCTGCTTCACCATCGCTGTTTGTACATTAAGTGAAATGGACAAGAGGATCCACCTAAGCAATGCCTAATCAAGGTGACGCCACCGCTAGTAATCTGGATTTGGTATCAATTATGTTGTAGCAGTTCTAGCTTGCTTGAGAGAGACATATTTTTGAATCGTTTTTGGTGGAGGTTGTATATCTCCATTGATGAAACCTTCAAGATTACTATCAATGATTGCTAGCAGTATTTGATATGGCCATAGGGAATAATTTTCATTGTCAAGCTTAATTAGAAAATTATAATTGGGTAAGGTTACTTGAGAGAGATCTGGAATGTTAGAAGACACAGGAACGATTGACATAACTTTTGCTTTAGGAAGCTCTCATACCATGAAACAAAATAGGAAAGCAAAGCTCTGTTACCACGAAGCAAAACAGGGGAGCAAAGTACATTAACAGTATATGTTTTATTAACAATTGCAAAGATATATATATATATATATACACGTGAAGTACATCATAATTGATATAAAACTCTAATACTGTTAGGTTAAGTATACACTGCTGTATATATCTCTCATAACTCCAGATAAACAACAACATAATTTAATAATAATCCTAACACTACTCAATAAATGAGATGCCTTCCTACCCTCCAAAAAGGCTACCATGATATTGTCCATTATCTCTCTTATTGGATGAAATTTAGAACCAAGTTTTGCATGGTATGATTAATCTGCCCCTGTTCTCAACCATTGTTTAAGAAATCCAAACAAGCTACAGTTACATCATTACCCACCACTGACCAAAATTTTTGAAAAAAGAGCGCTAATGGTCCATTGTAAGTAGGTGCTTTTGTTGGAAACATCTGAAATAGACTTTCATAAATTTTAGCAGGCAAAAATGGAGCACAAAGCATAGAATTCATTGATTCTGTAACTTAACCCTTTGCTCCATAAAAAAGAACCTCCATATACTGGTAAACGAACCATTAGAAGAAAACAATGTATTATAAAATTCCACAAATACATTGCCAACTCGCATGTTTGCTTCAATCCATTCACTGTTAGCTCCATAATACCCTGGATTATATTTCATCGCATTCTTGTACATGAAAATTATGAAAAAATCAAATGTTACGATCACTCGCACCTAACTACTTAGCCATTGATTATTGCTTCCACATAAGTTCTTCTTTCTCCAATAAAAAGGTTTATTTTCAACTCCATGGCACCTATCTCTTCTAGATTGCCACATGAAGGTGGTAAACATTGCAACTCATCCAATCGCTTACCTGATATCTTGAAATCATCTTGGATCCATCGATCTCAATGTCACCTTGTTAACGCATTTTAGAATAGCCACACTTGTATCCATCATACATAAAACTCTTGATAGGTCAACATCATTAGAGTTTGAAGACCAAAAGCATTCTATAGCTTCACCACAACCAGGTTTGCCTATGCAAAAAATTTCAAAATGGAGTCTATGACCATATCAGATCTTTCTAGATGTCAAATTGGCTAAAGAAATTAATAAAGCTTGATGATCTTATACTGGGGTACAAAAATGTTGCACCAAAGAAAAAGGAAGCATGTTATAACCTTTACATTTGAATCATCCCCATTCCACACCTAGGTGATGTGGGATTGAACATTAGGTATGCTGTCAATGCCACTTAGCACCTATCCAAACTATGCCTAGTGTGCCTGCTATTCCACTCCTAGGTGATGTGGGATTGAACACTAGGTAGCATGCTAGTATCTTTTCGCACCTACCTACACTATGCCTGCGAGTGCCTCTTAGCACCCATCCACATTGTGCCTACCAATGTCTCTTGGCACCCACCCATATTGGTCATCATACCTACTCACACTGGTCATCACAATCCACCCCTTCGTGGTCACCACACTTCTAGCTGGTCAGGTACAAGTTTTGATACCATTTGTAATACCCTAGCTCCACTAGTGAACTTGTCACACTCTTTGACAATATTATCGTCAATTTAGCTGCCATAGTTGAAATGGAATTTTTGGTTTAGAGTTTTCCAAAAGGTTACCCATCCTTAAACTACTATTTCCTGAGCATATTTAAGTTTGGAGTTCATTCAAATCCTTAAGCCAACTGCTTTAAAAAGGCTTCAGCATTATGAGAATGACTTACATTACATTTGAATAATCTCTTATTCCATATCCAGACAATGTGGATTGGAAACCAAATAGCTTGTTTGTGGTTCTTGCACCTGCCTACACTGGTTGTCACAAGGTACATTACAACTTTTCATTTAAATCCACTTCCCTTTGGATATTTGTTTCTTCTCCATTAGTCTCCATAAATTCTATAATTAATTGCTTAAACCAAACCATAGTATCCTTAAAGCTCATCTTTCCATTATGAAGCTGGTCGTTCTTGAAAGTTCAACAATAATAAAATGGGGTATTTAGAAACACAATGATAGACTTCTTCTCCATATTTCTAAAGCACAAATTCAATTAAGTACTTATAAAGAAGTCTAACACCTCTTGGATGTTGCTTATTTTGCAATTGTCCAGATTACAACCCTAGTGGCTTGCAAAAGCTATCATCCTTGCACTGTGACACTGTTTAATAATATGAAGACTTGTTTCCACTGTTACCCCACAGAAGGAATAATATCTATCTCTTCTAAGTTTATCTGCTAACAACTTCTTTTATGAAATTAAATTTTCCATGAGTCTAAATACGAAAAGTTTTAATTGAAATCATAGATCTTTAGCATCCACAATGCATCCCAATTTAACTTATAACATTTCTCACTAAAAAAGAATTGACATTGTTGCAGTAATATCTTAATTTGAGAAAACGCTCTAAATTTGAATTTTTGACGAAGCCTGACGGAGTTGATTGGGTTGATCAAGTGGGTCCTATAGTTGATTTTTGTTACGAGAGAAATTTAATTTGACTGAGGCACCATGGCGAAATATGCTTCACTTTGTTATTGTAACAGCCCAGTCCATTTGCATGTGATATTGTCCGCTTTGGACCCCTCCCGCAAGGTTTTAAAAGGCCTCACAAGGGAAAGGTATCTATAGCCTTATAAGGCGTGCTTTGTTCCCCTTTCTAATCGATGTGGGATCTCACAATCCACCCCCTTGGGTCCAGTGTCCTCGCTGGCACACCGATCCAGGTACTGGCTCTGATACCAACTGTAACAGCCCAGTCCACCTGCATGTGATATTGTCTACTTTAGGCCCTGCCCACACGGTTTTAAAAGGTCTCACAAGGGAAAGGTATCTACAGCTTTATAAGGCATGCTTCGTTCTCCTTTCCAACCGATGTGGGATCTTACAATCTACCCCTTTGGGTCCAGCGTCCTCGCTGGCACATCGATCCGGGTATTGGTTCTGATACCAACTGTAAGGACCCGTCTAAGACCTCTCACCGGAACCCTGAACAAGCCTTGATCCCAGGGAAACACCACCGAATCTTTCAATGGAAAATTCGGTAGCATCTCCCCTAAGGGAAAGACTTACCACAAAATTCACCTATACAAAAATGCACTCCTATATGATACCACTTTATTCCTCCTACCTTACTACAATAATTTCCACAATGGTAGCACTTTGATAACAATTTGTATAAAACACACACACACACACACACACACATATATATATATATATATGCAATAGGAATAATCAACTAAATAAACAACCAAATATACTTTTAATCATTCACGTCTGCTTACACCACCCACTTATTACTGTACATTTCAAATATCGTGTTACAAAATATACCGATGTGTAATATAGGAAGAAAAGTAAAACAATCACCACATCAACAACAATAATAAGAAGAGCAGTCGTATTCATGATAAAAATAGTGTTAATATCATCTATCATATTTACTCGAAGGTAATCATTTGTCCAAGGGCTATCACATAATCACAGCTGTCTGAAGGACTATCTTACCTATCCAAAGGCTACCACTTGTTCCAAGAACTATTATACTTGCCCAATGACTATCTTTCTTACCTATAGGCTGTGATACTTGTCAGGATATACCATATGCTAATAATAATAATAGAAATAATACTAATAATAAAAATAAAAATAAAAACACAAATAAATAATGGCAATAATAAAAATAAAAATAATTATCATAATGATGATGATAATATTAGTAATAATAAAAATAATTGTAAACATAATTCTGATAAATAATAATTGTAATATTAATAACAAGAATAATATTAATAATAGTAAATGACAATAAAAGCAATTAGTATATTGTTAGAAACTTAGGTTATGAATAGATAAAATAGTACGAGGTCAAATAATATTTTAAAAATCAAAATATATTATGAAATATACACTCGTATCAGGGGTACAAACGATACACATTGAAAACCGTGAGGGGAATGTTTAGGCTCACCATAATGCTTCCAAAGCGGACAATATCACATGCGGATGGACTGGACTGTTACAGTTATGGTCAAATCAAAATATGATTCGGACTGATCAAATGAGGTCGAAGTTGACTTTTTATCATATAAACTATGGCTTTGACTTATGTACTATCATATAGTACTTATCGATACGAGTCTATAAACTAGTAATGTGAGATCCCACATCGGTTGGAAAGGGGAACGAAGCATGCCTTATAAGAGGATGTGGACACCTTTCCCTTGAGAGGCCTTTTAAAATCGTGCGGGCTGGGCCCAAAATGGACAATATCTTATGTGGATGGATTGGGCTGTTACAGATGGTATCAGAGCCGGACCCGAATCGGTATGCCAGTGAGGATGCTGGGCCCCAAGAGGGGTGTATTGTGAGATCCCACATCAATTGGAAAGGGGAAAAAGTCTTATCCCTGGCCGCCCGCAGTGCTACATGTTATCCCTGTCCGCATGCAGTGCTGCATGCCCATCTCCGTTGAATTTGTGCAGGTTTATTTTATATACAAATGGCATCCTTCAAGTTTTCCGTTGAAATTGGGCAGGTTTATTTTATATGCACATGCCATCCTTTAGGTTTTATGTGGGCCCACTTTACTGAAGTCTGCCACATTATCAAAATGGCCTAGAGAGGGATTAACACGGTTCTCTTCTTTAATAATAATAGACATAATTCTTTATTCCTTTTCCTTGCCTTTGTAATGATCGTTTTGCCCTTAAGGAGTAGTACACCTGGGGCTTTCTTGTTTGGGTATGAATTTGGGTATTAACATTTATAATAATATTCAAATATAAGGGAAAGGATACGTTGTCCAAGCCCACAACATCCTGATGTTGATGTAAAAGTTTTAAGTTATAATTCACTCTCCAGCTTAATCCGTTGCCTCACTTAGATATAGAAGTTAGCTTTACAAGCAATCTGAATCTCGTCCATTAATTCAGCCTATACCTACCATTTTCAAGCTACCAACCTAGTCATCATGTCTGAGCAGCAAGTCTCAGATATCCTGTTCCAATCCAATGTCAAGCGTCCTATAGCAGATTATGTTCCAAGCTTCTGGGGGGACCTGTTCCTTAACTACGATTTTGATGAAATGGTATAATGAATCGATTTGCTTGTCAAAAACTATGATGTATTTATGCTTACACTTTTGTTGAATTGTTTATAAATTTCGTACACATATGTATAAATATAATAAAACACCACCAAGGAAGGTAGCATTTAGCAGAAAGAAGCTCTTAAACCACTATTATAGATGTGGAGTTTGGAAATTATGATTCGAATTCTGAAAATCTCCGTTATTACCTATGATGCTGCGTGGTGCAGAGCTTTGGCCTAAGATCTACCATTATAAAGATCCCTTCTATTTTTCACCAACATATATATATATATATATATATATATATATAACTAAAGTCATTCAGTTTATTGGTGCAGGCTCATGATCGTAGAAAACAAAGGCTTGAGGAATTGAAAGAAGAAGTAAGAAGGGAGTTGTTGGCCTATGCTGATCATCCTTTAAAGCAAATGAGCTTAATTGATGTAATCCAATGCCTAGATGTTGGATACCACTTTGAGACGATAGAGGAAGCACTACGAGGCGTATATATATTATATACTAGCAATCATTATAATCATGAGGATGAAAATCTTTACAACGTATCCCTTTTCTTTCGCATACTAAGACAAAATGGTTTTAAAGTTTCCTCTGGTAAGAGTGTAATTGTGTCTAAATTGCGCATGCGTTCAGTTTAATTTTTAGTTAACTCTCTCTCTCTCTCTCTCTCTCTGTGTCTTTTGGTGACATGAATCAGAAATATTCAACAAGTTTAAAGATGGAAAAGGAAACTTCAGGGAAAGCAGCTCAGTCAGTGATGTGGGTGGGATGCTAGAGCTGTATGAGGCTGCGCAGCTGAGGGTACGCGGTGAAGATATTCTAGATGAGGCCCTTGACTTTACTACCACTCAGCTTGAGGCTGTATTACCCTCTATAAAGGAATATCCTTTGGCCGAGAAAATAAGCCATGCCCTTAAGCAGAAACTGCGACAGGGCATACCAAGGTTAGAGGCCAAGCATTACATTTCCATCTACCAACACATGCCTTCCTATAATGAAGCTTTATTAAAGCTTGCAAAGTTGAATTTCAATCTTGTTCAGTCACTGCACAGAAAGGAGCTCAGCAGTCTCTCAAGGTATGTAATTGATCGATTTTCGATCGAGAACTAATTAATTAATAACCATGGTTATATATATATATATATATATATATATATGGTAATTCATCCATGTCATCAGGTGGTGGAAAGATTTAGGATTAGCTGCAAAGCTGTCTTTTGCAAGAGACGGACTTGTGGAGTGCTACTTTTGGTCTGTTGCTGTGTATTTTGAACCCAACTACTCCCTTGCTAGAAGTATCCTAACAAAAATGATTGCCATCACAACTGTCATTGATGATGTTTATGATGCATTTGGAACACTTGAGGAACTCACTGTCTTCACCGATGCAATTGAGAGGTGGTTAACTTAATTGTTATATATAAATATAATAATCAATTGTGTTTCTTTGCTTGATGAAGAATATTTCCACAACATATATATATAATTAACTTGGAGGAATAGGCATGGATTAAGTTTTCGGTCTTTCAGGTGGGATGTTAATTGCATGGACCAACTTCCAAAATACATGCAAATATGTTATCAGGCACTTTTGGACTTTTTCAAAGAAATTGAGGATGAAATGGCGAAGCAAGGAAGAACATATCGATTTCTCTATGCAAAAGAAGCGGTACCTATACATACACACGCACACACATACATATAAATATATAAATATATATATATATGTAGATATTACTTATCCAAGAAATCAAAGTTAAAATTCTATTCAAAACACTTCGGATTACATATGTAATTTGGTGCTACATGTATCTACGTTTCTGAATAAAAGCCATCCGAAAGTTTTCAAAAATTACGTATTCTAATTTTATAAAATTGAGCAAATCAAGATATATTGGTATTTTACTCTGAAATTTTGATTAATTATTTACACTAGATGCTTACATTTTATATTCTAATGTGATAATTATTGTAAGATGCAGATCTGCTGTCCCTCTTCCATG
Source organism: Ziziphus jujuba (assembly GCF_031755915.1). NCBI lineage: Eukaryota > Viridiplantae > Streptophyta > Magnoliopsida > Rosales > Rhamnaceae > Ziziphus > Ziziphus jujuba. The sequence goes on along the minus strand of NC_083379.1, from coordinate 37,553,984 downwards.
TCCCTTTATTGTATACATAGATATGTTCTATATTGTACGTGTACAATGAAATTAATTGTTATAAATAATCCAGATGAAAACTCTGCTTCGAGGCTACTTCAAAGAAGCTCAGTGGTTCAATGCGAAATACATACCCACTGTGGAGGAGCATCTGAAACTTGCACTTGTAACTTGCACCTATCATACGCTCATAACTCTATCTTTCATTGGTATGGATGAAACTGTGACTAAAGAGACATTTGAATGGATGGACAAGGACCCGAAATAGTGAGAGCGTCATCAATCATCTCGAGGTTCATGGATGATATAGTTGGACATAAGGTAGGACAGAATTAGTCATCAAAAACATATAATTGGCACTTAATATTATTAAATTAAATTTTCAATAATATTGGAAATCAGTTTCTTCTTTTTTTTTTTAACGATCGATAACACATAATTAATTGTAATGTTAATTAGTTTGAACAAAAGAGAAGGCACGTGGCATCAGGTGTTGAATGCCACGTGAAGCATCGTGGGATGTCAGAGGAAGAGGTTTATGAGTTGTTTACGAAAGAAATTGTGAATGCTTGGAAGGACATGAACGAAGAGTTGCTGAGACCTACTGAAATGCCAACGACAATACTGATGCGGCCGTTTAATTTTGCGAGAGTGATGGACGTGCTTTACAAGGAGGAAGATAACTTCACACATGTTGGACAGGCTCTCAAGGAATCTGTTACTTCCTTGCTCATTGATCCAATTCCAAATGAATAATTAGGTGCATGTAGATCAATTGGGTACATGCATATGCATAAATAAGTTCATATATATTATGAACATAATGCGCCGCATATATATATATATATATATATGTTTTTTTTTTAAATTACTGTTGAGTTTGATCCTACTTTTATTGTGAGGTAATAAATACTTAGAAAAATCTTAATTATGCAATATTTTTCCATACTCAGTTTGGCTATGGAAAACAGAGTATATTTTTGGATTCACCGTATTTATCAAATTATATGAGAATTATTTGATTCACTTTTCATGAATGTGACACATTTTTATCCAAAAATATTAGCAACTTATTAGTACTTAACTAATTTGAAATTTGGAACTTTGATTAATTACCACTTACCTTATAATTTTAATTCAAAATAAAATATGAATGTGAAAACTTAATTAAAATATTGAAAATCTTAATAAATTAGCCCACTTCGTTGAAATTGTTTTAAAGCCCAAATTATAGAAATTAGTTGCATCAATTTTATTCTTATTTGTTGGGCTGGGCTGGGCTTTTCATTGGCTAAATCAATGTCATAGCCTTTCGAATTTTAAGAACTTAAAATACGATACCACTTTTTGTCCCAAAAAAAAAATAAAAATATATATATATATAGAGAGAGAGTTTAGCTATCATCCAGACTGTCCACACGCAGACGATCTGTATGGTAGAATCATTTTATATAGAATTCAATTATCACGATCTGTATGGTAGAATCATTTTATATAGAATTCAATTATCATTTGGGCCGTTGGCATGTGGAGTAAAAAAAGATGACAATTTTTGAAAAAATTAATCAGAAATTTTTTTTTTTTTTGGGACAAAATTAATCATAATAGTTAACTATATCTAATAATAACTATTCAACAATGCTATAAACATCATTACCCAAAAAAAAAAAAAAAAAAAAGCAATGCTATAAACATCATTTGTCAAGATCATTTAATAAATAAAGTTTGGTATACAAGTTGGGCAGCCCTAATAGTACTATATTTATTTATTTTCCAACACCAAATGATAGTCATTTAATAAATAAAGTTTGATATATAAGTTGGGCAACCCTAACAGTAGTATATTTATATATTTTGTAATATCCCGTCCCAAAGTACATCGAAAACTTCTCAAGTTGACCGAAGTTGATAGTTTTTGACCGAGAAGGGTCAAATTTTGAATTTTTGACTTGATAAGAATTCTAGGTTGACCAAGGTACCATTGCAAAGTACGTATCGATCTAAGTTCGTAGACTAGTAGTACGTTGAAAAAGAAACTACGGTTTGAAAGTTATGAATAAAACAAGTTGAGGTCTGAATTGTCCGACGGTGCCACAGTTTATTTTTTATTCTTATAAAATTGAGCTTTGACTTATGTATGGTTGTGAAGTACTCGTCAATATGAGTTCGTAGGCTAGCAGCATGCCGGATTTGTACATGTGATTGGAAAGTTACGGACCTATGAAGTTTTTCCAAAATAGCTATTACTATTCATTGATCTATGAGTATACGTGAACCACAATGCCACATGTAACATTATAAAGGGTGCCATGTGTCACAACAAGAAAATGCCACATTTCAGACAATTAAATATTACATTATTTTATTTTTATTATTTTATATTATATTATTATTTTAATATTATTTTATATATTTATTTATTTATTTTCTTTTTCTTTTCTTCTTCCCCACGAGGGAAAATACCCACGGGACTCTTTCTTCTTTCTTTCTTCTTCTTCTTCTTTCTTCTTCTCTCTTCCCCTCCCCGCTCATTCACGGCAACCATTTTCCATCACCAATTTCCTCTCAATTTTGGACACCCACCAAGAAATGTTTATACCAACTTGAAACCCACATTCCTAGGAAACCATAGCCATGTTTATCATGCCAGGAAATGGTCTAGACTCGCCGGGAAGCCATGAAAACCGGTGAGGGATGCATTTTCCGATCACCATCTTCCGATGAGCATGAGGTCGAATGGGTGGTCCTTTCCCACAAATTCAAACCCCCTAAGTCCATTTCCAAGCTTGGATTGGCTAAAAACTCGCTCGTTTAGGAGACAAAACCCATTTTGGAAACAAGGTCTCGGTAGGATTTCGGCCACCTCCAGCGTCGGTTGAACCATTTGAAGGTATATTATTGGTGCTCTCACCATAAGCTTCAAATTGGTAGTTAGAATGTGAATTATAGTTGAGTATTTAGAAAGTTACCATTGACGAAGCTAAGTTATGGTTATGTTTAAATTGGACAGAAATTTGACAAGTCTTCAGTCAATTATCATTACAGCAAAGTTCCTAATGATTGTTAGAGGCCAAAGAAATGATTAAATTAAATTAATCCTCAAGATGCTGAAAAACCCCAACTTTTGAGTTAAGGCCAATCGGGTTTTGTGTATATATGTTTATGTATACATATGTTTGTAAATATATATGTGTTTCATTCATGTATACATTTGTGGATGTGTAAGTGTTGGTGCATTCAATGGTATGTGCTAGTTTGATATATATATATATATATATATATATGCACATATATTTTGTGGGTATACGAGCATGTGTATACATTTATTTAATTGCTGAAAGAATGTGTATGTGTATATGAATAAGTATGAATGAATATATATATATATATATATATATACATTGAAGATATTTATATGTGCATATATATATATATAGATGCTTGTGTATACATATGTATATGTATATGTATATAAATATATATAAATATTGTGTTATGGGAAATTATGTGTTTAATGGCTAAATAAAATTGTTATTTCAAATTATGGTGCCAAAGTTATGTATAACATTTAATTTATATCTTCGAAATTAAAAAAATTGTAGTTTTCAATTGTTGCAAAATTACTGTTAATTTTGTTGTTGAGGTTATGATGCATAACAAAAGTATTTTCATTTATTTACTTATATATAACATTTTATGCAATTCTAATGATATTTGGTATGAATTGATTTTATTAAATTACTGTGATAAAGAAAATATGTTTATGTGTTTATTTATTTATGGAATGGAATTATTGTGGAAGAGATTAATTTTATGAAATTTTGGTTTAATCTTTTTTATTAAAATTATTGTTGATTTAAATGACAAAATTTTGGTGCATAAATAATGCATTTATGTGATTTTAATTATGTAAGAATTTTTATATTGTTTTGGTGAAAATTAATTTCATGGATTTGAAGAAAAATATTTATTTAAAATTTAGTATTTTCAAAAAAATATATTTATACATTAATTAATGAATTAATTTATTTATTGATTTATTCATAAACTTAATTTTATCTTATTTTATTGAGACTCTTTATTTTAATAATACTATAAAAATTTAGAGTTTTAGATGCACCATACACGTACCGGTGTTCTATAGTTGTAGATGTGATTAGCGCGCAGGTGTATATAGATGTGATTAGCACGCAGGTTGATTTATAGGGTTGTCCTGTGGTTGTTATCGGACCGAGGGTAGGCAGTGTATAATGCATAGTGAGCATCGGTCACCCCTCTCAATGGCCAAGACGCCTGTTAGCAGCAGCTTGGTGGGATGCCACGCGACCGTATGCCAGTTTCTTTCTTTAACCGCCCCGTCAGATGGTACTTTGGAATGCTGGACACCGTAGGACACCACTAGTATATAGTATGTGCATCAAGTATCTTTTGTATATATATATTTTATATTTGTATGTATCACACTGTACGGGGATAGCAATCTGATGTGGTCCATGAAAAGTTAGCCTCATAACTACATTGCCCACAAGTTCAGGGATTGGACGACCAATATAGGCAACCATCCTGGACTAGATTAATAGCAGGGTGCCAGCGACAGCTGGAATCATGGATTACGTAGCATGTTAGAGGGTATTGTTTATACCCCTAATACGAGTATATATTTCATAATATATATTGAATTTTAAAATATTACTTGACCTCGTACTATTCTATCTATTTATAACCTGATTTTCTAACATTATACTTAATTGCTTTTATTGTCATTACTATTATTAATATTATTCTTGTTATTAATATTACAATTATTATTTATCAGAATTATGTTTACAATTATTTTCATTATTACTAGTATTATCATCATCATTATAATTATTATTATTATTTTTATTATTGCCATTATTTATTTTTATTCTTATTATTAGTATTATTTCTATTATTATTATTATCATATGGTATATCTGGACAAATATCACAGCCTACTGGTAACAAAGATAGCTATTGGGCAGGTAAGATAGTCCTTGGGACAGCTATGATTATGTGATAGTCCTTGGACAAATGATTACCTTCGGGTCAATATGACACATGATATTAATACTATTTTTATCATAAAAATGACTGCTATTATTATTATTGTTGTTGATATGATGATTGTTTTATTTTTCTTTCTATATTATGCATCGGTATATTTTGTAAAACGATATTTGAAATGTACATTAATAAGTGGGTGGTGTGGGCGAACGTGAATGATTAAAGGTATATTTGGTTGTTTATTTAGTTGATTATTCCTATTGCATATATATATATATATATATATATGTGTGTGTGTGTGTGTGTGTATGTGTGTTTTATACAAATTGTTATCAAACTGCTACCGCTGTGGAAATTATTATAGTAAGGTGGGAGGGATAAGGTGGTGCCGTATAGGAATGCATTTTTGTCCAGATAAATTTTGTGATAAGTCTTTTTCTTAAGGAAGATACTGTCGGATTTTCCATTGGAAGATTTGATGGTGTTTCTTTAAGATCAGGGTTTGTCCAGGGTTCCAATGAGGGATCTTGGACGGATCGTGACATATTTTCTAACACCAAACAGGGTATTTTGTCAACAATTGGTATACTTCTCACACACTCAACTATACATTTGAGAATTTGAGACACAAACTCTCCTTTCTGTTTAGATTATAAATTGTTGTAATGATTAAAATAATAATAATAATAATAATAAAAAATAAATAAATAAATAATACTTCCCTATTTTACGTTCATCCAATTTTTTTTTTTAGTTATTCAAGGGGTTAGTCCCAAAGAAATGCCAATAAATTATAGGCTATATCAATTATTTTCCTGTAAATGTTAACATGTGAAGTGCTAGTTTATAAAATTTTAAATATTACCAATTCAATAATTTGCTTACAACTACAATTTATGTATTACTCATTTCATTAGTTTCCATGGGTACACGAGTATAATGGTAAAAGGTGCATATAGTTCGAATTTTCCACTTCCAACTCAAATTTATTTTTATCTTTGGTGAAGAAACTCCGAACTCACTTAGGAAATAGTGGCTTTGCCACTAAACATTTTGCACGGACTATAAAAATACTCATAAAAATTGTGGTCATAATAAATTTGATTATTAGCTAGCTTGTCTACACGCAAACCTTTATATGTATTTTTATATCTATATATATATATGTGTGTGTGTGTGTGTGTGTGTGTGTGTGTGTGTGTGTGTGTGAAATAAAAGCAAACCTTCATATATTGATGAAGGGGTCCATGCACGTGAAATCTTTATCTTAAAACTAAGAAGGGAAACAATAGTGAAAGAACAGCATAAACATTATAGATAGTAAAATGATCTAAAAAGACAAAAATAAAAAAATAAAAAAATTAAAGACATTTTAATATTATAGATAGTAATAAAAACATAAAAATAACAATTCCATTATCTTTATTTCCATCTATTTTGTCCATTTGACATTTTGGGTGGAGGGTTTTCCGAGCACATTTTATTTTATTTTTATTTATTACTATTTTTTTCTGGTTGCTATGCTAAAAGATGGATTCGCTGTGTGGAAGGTGTATGGCTTCGAATGATAAACATTTTACAACCTTAAGATCCAAAATCCTTGTTTTTTTCTAAAAGGTTCATATTATAAGTTTAAAGCTGAAAGGAGTCTCACCATTGGAACCTTATCCCTCAAATCAAGGCTCTCCCTTACACGAACCTAATCACACATGTGAAATTCACCCAAAAAACAAATTGCAGGATGGTCTGGGTTGTTATAATTACAGTCGGCAGGATCATCACAATAAAATGACAAAATGATATTTAGAACATCTTTTTTTTAATATACATTTTTGAGGAGTTTTAATTGCAGTAAATATTTCTTTACGATACCCACAAATTTTATTTTATTTTATTTTTTAACAAAATACCGTTATTCTTCTCATCTACATTTTGGAACCAAATCCCCCTTTTTTTTTTTTTTTTTTTTTTTTTTGTGGCTGATGTAAATGGTTCATATTAATAAGTTTAAAGCTGAAAATATTCTCACCATTGAAACCTTATCTCTCAAATCAAGGCTCTTCCTTACACGAACCAAATCACACAAGTGAAATTCAACACAAAAACAGATTGAGCATGTCAAAATTGAGATCTTGACCCCATTAATTTGCTGCATAATGTTGTTAACAACCACAAAAGCGCATTTGGAAAAGATAAAGCTATTATGGTCAGCTTGATCGTCCCAATAAAATGAAAAAATGATATTTAAAACATCTGTTTGTTAATATATATGAGAAGTTGTACTTGTGTTAAATATTTCTTTACAATTCCCATAAAATTATTTTTTGCAAAACACCTTTATTCTTCTTATCTACATTTTGAAACCTTTATTGTTTCAACTTTTTTCTCTTCAACTTCTCTATCATCCACCAACTGTGAGAGACTGGACTGCCAACGCGCGAGCTGCTGCAGGCATCATGACAAACTAAACAGCAGCTGCCATTGGCTCTCCAATGGAGATAAAATCAGGTGCTCCTTAAACCACCTATTTGTACATGTTATTTCCACAAATTTTTTGATACCTTATAAAAATTATAATAAAAATATTAAATACTAAATATTAAATTACATAAATAATCTTAAAATCATATAAATCAATTTTTCTAAGTGGTAAAAATTTATCGAAAAATAACATAGAAATAGATCATTTGGTTTTTTTTCTCTTTTATTTTTTATTTTTTTTATTTTTAATAAATTGAATCATCTATATATATATCTGTTAAAATAAAAAAGTAAAAAAGCCACCACTGGTGGTAGATCTGCCAATCGGGGTGTAGCTGGATGGAATCTGCAGTCCGCCAGGCATATTTACCGCACAAAAATGCTAGTGAAGAAGAGGATATGTTGGCAAACTTATTTAGGTGAACAACGTCTATAATTCTTTTAGAATTGTGAAAAAAGCTGTTCTATATTTTTTATATAAAGAATATTGTAATATAAGTTGAGGTGGTCCACTGAAAAATATGTATGGTAGAGTAGTCAATTTCTTGTTCTATTTCTTTCCAGGGGAAAAAAACACCTGACTTGTCTATTACTTTCATTTTCAAATACTCTAAGAAGGCAAAAAATAAAAATACCCTTTGTTTGATGACGGCCATGTGTAAATCTCCCGTCCACTAATTCATAATTTTATTTCTTTTTTTTTTTTTAAACTGAAGAAAACATTGTGAACCTCCATAAATACCTGAGCAGATGGAAAAAGATTCACCAACTCACTAAGTATAAGAAGCTTTTAAGAAAATGTCAAGATTTTCAGTAGTTGATGCTACGTCCCAGTCTACAAATTCCACACCCCAAGTTATTCGGCGCTGCGCCAATTTTCATCCTAGCATTTGGGGGAACCATTTCCTCGCATATGCCTCTACACCACTGGTACATATGTATTCATACATATGCTATTATGCTTCTATTTTTTCACTCTATTTGTTGTTGTTGTTGTTGTTTTTTATTTTTTTTTTTAATTTTGTTTTTTTAACTTTTGGTGGAATCCATTGTATGTGTTATATATATATATATATATATATATATTTTATGCATGCGATGATATATATAATACATTCGAAATTTCTTCCTTCAAATAAAATTATGAGAATTAATTGTTATTTTAAGAGCTAATAAAGTGTATGGGTTTAACTTTACTTTATAGAAAGTTGATAGTGATACGGAGCAACAGGTTCAGAAACTTAAAGATGAAGTGGAGAAGATGCTAACTGGTGTTTCATACAATCCGTCAGAAAAGCTACAACTGGTTGATGATATCCAACGATTGGGTTTGTCTTACCACTTTCATGGCCAAATTTATGAAATTCTGCGAGATATTCACAAAATCAGCATTCACAGTAGTATCCACAATTCTGATCTATATACGGTATCTCTGTGGTTTCGGTTACTCAGACAAGCAGGTTTCAATATGTCAAGTGGTATGTACTCTGGAACAAGAATATATATATATATATATATATATTTTGGTAAATCTGGCACGAGAATATATATATATATATATATATATATATCACAGGCACGTATATACAGGTCTTCCATACACACAAATATATATTCATACATATAATGATGAAATTTTTAGTGACTTATAATAAAATATAATTTTTACTTTTTTGCTAAAGGTATTCACATATTATAAAACCTTAGTTCAAAACTAAATGCGTGTGTGTGTATATATATATATATACACATGAAAATGCTATGGTGGAGGAAATTCCTCATCATTTGATGGGAAACAACCATATACAGCCATTATGATACCATGGATTATGAGTATATATCATGTGTAATTACGTCGTGATCCAGCAGATGTATTCGAGAAGTTCACCAACAAGGAAGGGAAGTTCAATAAAGCCCTGGCTAGTGATGCTAAGGGAATGTTGAGCTTATATGAAGCAGCACATTTGCGGGTGCATGGAGAGCAAATACTAGAAGAGGCACTCACATTCACTGCCACTCATCTTTCATCATCATCCTTGACATTGACAACAACCAAGTTGAGTCCTTCTCTTGCTGCACAGATCAAGCATGCCTTAAGTCAGCCCATTTGGAAAACCATCCCAAGGGCTGAGGCAAGACACTTCATTTCTCTCTACCAACAAGACCCTTCGCATGGTGAAGCTCTGCTAACTCTCGCCAAGATGGATTTCAACATTTTACAAAGAATGCACCAGAAGGAACTTGCCCATATAACAAAGTAATTAATTATTATGATTATTATTATTTTTTGGATTGTCTGCTGATTACTAGGTTTGACTAATTAAAATGGGTTTTCTAATGAATTTACAGTTATTAATTGATTACATAGGTGGTGGAAAGATTTGGACTTTGTAACAAAATTACCTTTTGCACGAGATCGGGTAGTAGAGGGTTACTTTTGGAGTTTGGGAGTATATTATGAGCCCCAATACTCCCTTGCTAGAAAATTATTCACCAAAGTAATTGTCATGTCTTCGATAATTGATGATATATATGACGTTCATGGAACACATGATGAGCTCCTACTCTTCACGGATGCAATTGAAAGGTAAACTAATAATATATAAAATTGCATGCGTTAGAAGTTGGGTCATCTAAATTACTTAGATATATTCAATTCTACAGATATAAAGTTAATTTTCTATATATTTAATCTGGTTCGTTCAGATGGGATTTGAGCAGCATGGATCAGCTACCAAACTACATGAGGTATTGTTACGAGGAACTCTTAAATGTGTACAAAGAAATCGAGGAGGTGATGACCAAGGAAGGAAGAGAATACCGAGTAGACTATGCCATAGAAGAAGTAATTAAATCGCCACTATAAGCATGAAATTTGATCTTTGCTACCGAAGTTACATTTTTCTTTATTAATTTGTGCAATTTTCTCCTTGGTTGATAGCTGAAATTTGATACCTTCGTTAATGTTTTATGAAAACTATGCATATATATAGATGAAAAAACTAGTCCGAGTCTACCTGGTTGAATCCAAATGGTTCTCTAACAATTACACACCCACACTGGAGGAGTATCTGGCAATCGGATTACGAAGCTGTGGTTACTCAATGCTTACAATCACATCTTTCCTTGGCATGGGAGATGTTGTAACCAAGGAGGGCTTTGATTGGATTTCAGAATGGCCTAGGATTTTGCAAGCTTCATGTATCATTTGCAGGTTCACGGATGACGTAGTTGGCCACAAGGTTTGAGACAAAACTCTAATTAATTAATTTCTACTTTGCGGAGTACTTTAGCTAGATTGTACATTAGAACCTTAAATTTAAAATGTTTCTTATCAGATTCTTAAATTACAATTTCTTTTACATTAATTTACTTTTTTCAAATTAGCTAATAGAAAGTTTAAAATTTCATAATATTAATTTTCTTTTTTTCAATTTACAAAAAAATGAAAAAAAATTTTGATTGATTGATCAATAAGAAAACTAATAAATTTTCTTCATTTTTAAACTTTATTTTAATTAATTTGAGAATTAGATTAATATGATACAAATTGTAAATTAAATGTCCAATACAAAAGATTTTAAATTCAATGACGCAATAAGCATATCCGAATCTCCCATTTTCTAAAATAAAAAATATAACACTCATCAAAGACTTGTTAGTTAATATGAATTTCCTTTCATAAATACTACTAATTACAAATATGCAAATGCTTATCAAGATAATTTATATAGAATTAAGTTGGATTAGTTGATGATGTGGCACTTTTTGAATTTGTAGTTTGAGCAGGAAAGAGGACATGTGGCCTCCAGCGTGGAATGCTATGTGAAGCAACACGGTGTTTCAGAGAATGAGGCCTACGTTGAACTTCGTAAGAGAATTGTGGAAGCGTGGAAGGATATAAATGAGGAGTGGGTTGAACCAAGAGATATGCCAATGACCCTCCTTGAGCGTGTAATCAATCTTGCACGTATGATGGATCTTCTTTACAAGGATTCTGATGGATACACCCATTCTGGAGGAACCACCAAAAAGATTATTACATCATTGCTAGTAGATCCTATACCTATATAATTGGCATTGATTGTGGTTTCTTTAAAAAAGAAAAAAGAAAAAAAAAAAAAGGTATGGAAAGTTTGGTTAGAAGTTCGAGTGGATTAGAAATAGATGAGCATTGCCTGGGCAGCTAAAGCATGTAAATCTTTCAATATAACAGTGCCCGAGGATTGATCAGTTATTTGTGCTTTAAAAGATGATGGATTCACGGTTTAAAACACCTGCAAAATCAAAGAAAACTGTGCGAGAGAAGCACACCGTGAATACAAACCTATTTTCCCCCTTTTCTCCTCCTCTGTATTTCACGGCAATGACTACAAATACTCATCCAGAACCACCACACCAAGCACACACACCGCATTTAAATTATACTACATTTGTTTTAATAAAAGAAAGTGGGTTATTATAATACGTAGGCTATAATTGTTAATTACTTATTCAGTCAACATCATAAAAATTCCACCATCTTGGACGGAATCAGATTAAATTGAATTGAACTATTTTATATATAATTTAATTTGATTGAATAAAATTTGAAATAGTTTAATCCAATTTAACCTCATTTAACAAATAGTCTACTTTGAAATATTTGAAAAATTATTAGCTACCCAACTACATGAAAGTCTTTGAAAAAAAAAATGTTATATTGTAAAAGTATTATAGGATGTATAATATCAACCAGACTCAGGTGTTCAGGTCTTTATATTCAAAAATTGATGTGGACCTTTCAAGCAAAAAAAAAAAAAAAAAAAAATTGATGTGGACCAATATCTTACAATATATTAGAAAAAATCAATAAATAACTTACTTTAAGATTTTTGAAAAATTATTAGTTTCCCAACAACGTGAAAGTCTAAAAAAAATGGTATACCATAAACGTATTATAGGATATATAACATTAATCTAGCTTATGTCAATTTTTGAAATTAAATATCTGATCTAAATTTGATTCTGTATAGTATATATTAAAAACTGTAAAGACTACTGTAAAAAAAGAGGAAAGAAAATTATACATGGATACAAAATACCAGAAAAATATCTTTGTAATAATTAAATTTCTTTGATTTAAAGTGTAGAAGAGGTCTTCATATATTTAACACTCCATTATATGATTTTATTATCTATTTATTCCTAATTGACCTTAAAAGTATAATAAGAAAATTGTGGGCATAGCTGGCAAGCAAAGCCTCATGCCCTGTAGGGCCCTCTGACGGTCACATGATGTGCAACAATAATGGAGTTAGATCCCTACCACGCAAAGGCTTCCTAAAAACAAAGGGAAAAAAAAATGTTTCACGTCTCCTACAATACTTTTACAAAGTTTTTATAGTATTCAATTTTTTTGTTTTCCCTATATCCATCTGATAAGATCGTTATTTAATTATTCCAACCTAATCGATCCCTTTCACAGCATTTTTCATGTACTTTTTTTTTTTTTTTCTTAAACTTTATGGAAGCAAACAGAAACTTGCATTAATCAACTAAATTTGATACATTATTGTCCAATAAATCCTGGAGCCACCGAAGACTTTCCTCTAACCAAATATAAGCATTAGAAATTGAAAGAGAAAAACTAGCAACTCTGCGAGCCACGGAATACGAAGTGCCAAGTGAAAAAACACAAGAAAATCCCCTTTACTTTGAACAACATCTAAAGAAAAACACTCAACACTTAAAAGAGTTTGAGATTAGTCAATCAAGGGAGAAAATCTTATATGCAATGATGGTACCAAGTCAGCTGGTGCCACTTCAAATCATTTCATGTAATATGTTAAAAAAATGCATAGTTAGACTAACTTAGCATTTTAATTTACTTTCTTTGTCGAAATTGTAACACTCCACCTTCACTAATGTACCTGTTAATTTCTACTGATATTATTTTCATTTTAGCCACTACAGAGTTTCTTAAGAGATCATCCATCTTAAAAATCATTTCATGCTATATGTTAAAAAAAGACCTAATAAGACTAACTCAACATTTTAATTAACTTTCTTTGTTGAAATTGTAATACCCCATCTCCACTGATATATTTGTCATTATCTATCGATATTGTCCCTTATTTAGCCATCATATAGCTTTCCAAGAGCTCACTCATCCTAAGATTACTCTCACATGAATATATTGTCCCCAATTTAGCCATCATAGCTTTCTAGAAGGTCATCCATCCTAAAAATCATTTCATTCCATATGCCAAAAAATGCCTAGGTAGAGCAACTCAATATTTTAATTATCTTTCTTTGTTGAAATTGTAACATGAAGCCTCTATTAGTGGATCTATAACTCTTAGCCGATGTTATCCCAAATTTAGCCACCGCAGAGCTTCCCAAAATGTTACCTATCCTAAAATTGTTCTCGCCTAAGTATACTTAACTTTAGAGTCCTTTCGAACCTAGAAGTCAACCATAAGCGGGACATATCACCATCTGCAAACATTGTCTCCAATTTAGCCACCGCAGAGCTTTCCAAAAAGTCACTTAGCATAAAATTGCTCTCGCCTGAGTACGTTTAATTCGAAGTTCTTTCGAACCCCGAAGCCAAATTTAGCCACCACAAAGCTTCCAAAGAAGTCACTCATCCTAATATTGCTCTCGTTTGAGCATGCTTAACTTTGGAATTTTTTTGAATCCTAAAGCTAGACATTCTAAAAATACCTCAGTATATTAAGAGTGACTATTATTATATTTGAATCAACCCTCTTATCTACACCCAGACAATGTAGAATTACACACCAAGTAGCTTGCCAGTGCCTCACACCCACTCACACTAGTCATTATAATCTGCCCACTTAGATCATTGCTAGCACACTTCCAGCTGGGTACATACCTTTATGCCATTTGTAACATCCCACCTCTACTGACGAATTTGTCACTCTCTGCTAATATTATCTCCAATTTAGCTACCGTACTTGGTATGAGATTTTTTGTTCAAAATTTCCCATGAGGCCTCTCATCGTTCGATTACTCTTGCTTGAGCACGCATAACTTCGAAATTCTTTCGAATTTTGAATCCAATTGCTTTGAAAAAAGTTGGTGTTATGAAAGTGACTATTATTACATCTAAATTATCTCCTTATCTACACCGGACGATGTAGAATTGGACACCAGGTAGCCTGTTCGTGCTCCGTACCAGCCCATACTAGTCGTCACAAAAAATGTAAACCTTTTGCACCTGCTTTACTTTTTCTCTATGGCACCTATAGCTTCTGCAACCAAATTTTTCCACAGATCTCTCTTCATCTTTTAGACAAGTGCTTAAGAAGTTAGTGAATATGAAAATTCTAATGGTAGGCTTTTGAGCAACCAAAACACTAAGAAAATACAAGAGTCAACCAATGGTTCCAAAAACAAAGGTAAAATGAAAAGGCCAAACAGAGTGGGGGTTTCGGTAAATATTTTTTGTAAACATTTTGGTTTTGTAGTATTATCTTTTTAGTAACATAAAAATTCAATTTTTTTAGTGAAATAAAAATTGGGAATTTTACCAATATTAAATGTTAAAAATATTTACACCAATATTTAAAGAAATTATATGGTCAATAGATTAATTGGAGAAGCATCATTTAAATCTTTAAAAAACGAAAAAAAAAATCAAAATTAGATAAATTAGAGAAAAAATTTACAATTTCATAAGGGCAAAACTTGACTTTCAGGGATCAAACTTTGGCTTTGGTGAAATCTATCCTTTCCAATTGTAATGAGTTTTTTAAAATCATTGTAATAAGTTATAGTAAACAAAAAATAAAATAAAAGAATAGCAAAACTTTATTCTGTAGTATAAAAATGTAAAAATAAATAAATAATATATAACTGAAATTAAGGAGAAGGGGGAGGGGGGCAGCAAACATACAATCATCATGTGTTCATGGACAGTAAATAGAGCTAGTACAGGGGTTAGGGGCTGGATTTCAAATATACTTAAAGTCAAGGTTTTAAATATCAAAAATTTTTGTCAAACTTTCTCCAAAATATCTGTTTCTTTAAGGAATCAAAAAGAAATTTAGATTTAAAATGAAAACAGATATAATTTTCATAATATTCATCAAAAATTTTGAATTTTTTTGAAGTTTTCATGGAAATTCTGTCAAAATATCCATATCAAATTATTAATAATTTGGTTAAAAAATCTATAATATCCATTAAAATTTCAAATATTTCCATAAAAAATTTGAAAATATTTATGAATTTTTTAAAAAAAAAAATTTATAAAAAAAATTTGTAAATATTATAGACTTTTAGTAAATTATTTTACCAAATTAACCTTAGTGATATTTTTTTTACCTTTTAATTGTCTTTCAAATATTTAATAATATAACTAAAATGAAGTAAATTAAATTAAAAGATCCTGATAGGTTCTATTTATTTATAAAGTATATATATATACTTACTATATATTTTGTATAAGATAAATTTATTAAAATTCCATAATTATATGTTAATAATTAATTATATAAGAATGAAAAAATAATAATATAAAAAAATAATATACAAATATAATATTATATAGAATTAGTATTTATAGCATTTAAATTAATAACATTAAGTAAATAAAAGTAAAAAAATAATACAATATATTATACTAAACATCAAGGATAACTATATTTAATATAAGATTTTTATGGTTGACATATTGATAATTATATGAAAAATTACTAAGGAAATATATCTTTTAATAATTATATTTCATATTTCATATCTTAAAATGAGAACGAGAAAGAAAGTAACAATTTTTAATTATCTAAGAGTTCTATGTGTATTGAAATGGTATTTATGGAATATAATGTAATTGTAATAATTGTTTTATTTTAATTAATAAACAATTTTATTAAATATATATATATATATATATATATATATATATATATATATATGTTTTGCATATTTTTATCTATAATAATTTATTTATTAATGTTACCGTTTACTATAAATTAAATTGATTAACAGAAATATAATATCTATTCAATATTTTTATAATATTTATAATCAATTTGATAATTAATTAATTAAATAAACTAATGCTAAAGTTTCTTCAAAATTTTTTATTTTTTAAAATAAATTTTCAACAATTTTGTATCATTTTTGTGAGATTTTATGGATATTCGATATTTTCATGAAAATTTTTATATTTTAAAATTTTGATATTTTCCATTGGTAATAAAATTTTGAACATTATTTATAGTTATTTGCTTACAATTAATAATAATAATAAAATATCATAGCTATTTTTTTAAAAGAAAAATTGGGATTACTTATATTTATCATTGGACAACTTATATCAATATCGAATTTTAAAATTGTCACAATTAAAACAACAATTATTATTAAATATGCTTTAAAGGCTAGTAAAAAGAAAATATGATTGTATTTATATGTTTGATAACAATAAAAATTAATTTTAAAATTAAATTTTTATAAACAATAAATTTACTTAAAATTATTAAAAAATTAATTTTTATATTTATTTATAAACTTTTAAAATGTAATAAATTTAAATTTGTTAGAATTATGATAATGGTATGTTTAAAGTTTATTTAAATTGTAGAGTCGTGTGGGAGCTCAGTGGCTTGCACACCACAGCCCGATCAGTGGACGTTGGATTCGAATCTTGCGGGGAAGGAGCAGCCTGGGGCATAGAAAAAAAATAAAAATAAAAATTAAATTGAAATATAAAAAAAATTAAAAATTAAAAAAATAGTTATGCCTCCTATAAAAAGGATTATTTCCTTTAAAATAGTTATTTTTAATTTGAAATATATTAAATACAAAAAAAAAAAAAAAAAAAAAAAAACTAACTAATATGCATTCAATTCACATGCGAAATATATAGGGTTCATTAAATTTGCAGCAAATCTATTTTGTCATGGCTTCGACATGTCACATCACATGGTACACAATGATCTTGTCAACTATCACAAAAGCACAAGTGGAAAAGGTAAGCCGTCACCATCAAATTAAAGACAGATGATTTTAAAGCATCCTTTATTTCTTTAAAAATAAAAAAATAAAAATACTTTTTTTTTTTTACTTAAAAAATATTTGTTTTTACGTCACTTTAAAACACGACTAGTTATAATAACGCTTTATTTTATTTTTTATTTTATTTTTTAGAATAAAAAAACCTCGCTGCGTGCTTTCTTTCATTTAAAAATAGTACTGGTAGTTGTATGAACAGCTTGTATTTTTTTTCTTTTTTTGTTAAAGAAAAACAACTTTTTTTTTTATAAAAAAAAAAAAAGCAACTTGTTTATTCAATTATGTGGCAAAGGTGACACATCAAGTGCCAGATTGGTTGGGTTTATTTTTGCCCCAAAAGCTTTGCCGAAGACAAAAAAAAGTTCTAATCATTTAGAATAATAAGCGTTTGGCTACAAATACACTCGAGTTAATTTTTTAAATCTAAAAAAACTTTTTTTTCCTCATTTTAAGAAGTCTAATATTTGAACTGTTCTCATTAGGATGAAATGAGTTCGTATGAAAAGCTTAAATTAGCTTTTGGGAATTTCCAGATTTCATAGTCCCAAACGCAGGTCCCCGGACATATATAATAAGCCTGAGTTGAATAAAGACAAAATCTAGCATTGATTTTGGGATTATAATAGAATACTAGTAATGTAAATTTTATAGATTCGTAATTTTTAAATCGGATCTTAAAATTAGGTGTTCTTCTAGCATATTAACTTTTGTTAATGAATTACACACAATGGTATATAGGTTTTAACAAAATCATATTTAGAATTAAATCTAATCAAATTCTGTGAAAATTAAAAAATTTTAAACATTTATAGGGACAAGTTGTTAGATTATTCAATAACAACAACTTCTAGACCTCCATACCAAACCCAAAATAAATAAATAATAATAATAAACAAAAAACAAAAGCCTACCCTAAGTTTTAAATTATGGACTATTCTTTGAGTTTTGTAATATATATTTTTTATTTGTATTAAATGTGTAAGATAGAAGCCTAGTATAAGTATTAATTTATATCTTTTAAACTTTGTATTTGTATTTTGTTAAAATTTCAAAAAAATATCATAAAAATTATCAACCTGATAAATCTTTGACTTATAATTTTTATTTCACTTTTATCAATGGAAATTTTTTGAAATATAAAAAATTATTAAAAATAGAGCGTGCCTGTAATATTTGTAATTTGAATACAATTATTCTCTATATATATTATTACAAGGATGTTGGAATCCAAAAAATCTTGTCCCTGGCCTTCCCACTCCCCACCCTTTTTTTTTTTTCTTTTTTTTCTTTTTTTTGTGGTAGACGTTATCCCTTTTCCCCAGCATTGCTTCATGCCTGTCACGCTGTTGAATTTGTGCAGGTTCATTTTATATACAAATGACACCTTTAAGTTTTCCCTTGAATTTGGGCAGGTTTATTTTATATACACATGACACCCTTTAGGTTTTATGTGGGCCCACTTTACTGACGTCTGCCACTTTATCAACTTGGCCTAGAGAGGGATCGACACGGTTTCCTTCTTTATATATATATATATATATATATATATATATAATTAACTTGGAGGATGATGCATGGATTAAGTTTTCGGTTTTTCAGGTGGGATGTTAATTGCACGGACCAACTTCCAACATACATGCAAATATGTTATCAGACACTTTTGGACATTCTCAAAGAAACTGAGGTTCAAATGGCGAAGCAAGGAAGAACATATCGGTATCCCTATGCAAAAGAAGCACTACCTATATACACACATACTTATAAAATATATATATATATATACATACATATAAGCTTATTATCATTTGGACAGTTTGCATGTGGAATAAAAAAAAAAAATAATTTTTAAAAAAATTATCGTCAATATTTTTATATATATATAATATTGATGATAATTTTTAAAATTATTAAAAATTATCGTTTTTTTTTTTTAGTTTGCATAGAGACCATTCTAATAGTAGAATCATCGTATGTGTGTATATATATATATATATTGGTATTTTATACTGAAATATTGATTAATTATTTGCACTAGATGCTTACTTTTTACTTTTGATATGATAATTATTGTATACATAGATATGTTCTATATTGTACTTATACAATGAAATAATTGTTACAAATAATCCAGATGAAAACTCTGCTTCAAGGCTACTTCAAAGAAGCTCAGTGGTTCAATGCGAAATACACACCCACTGTGGAGGAGCATCTGAAAATTGCACTTGTAACTTGCACCTATAATTGGCGCTTAATATTATTAAATTAAATTTTATTGAATATTGGAAATTAGTTTCAAATATATTTTTTAACGATTGATAACACATAATTAATTGTAATGTTATTAGTTTGAACCAAAGAGAGGGCACGTTGCATCAGGTGTTGAATGCCACGTGACGCATTCTGGGATGTCAGAATCTTAATAAAATAAAATTTTTAAATTTTTAAGTGGTGGCACAGCTCCTTAGGCGTTGCATGTGGAAGTATAGAAACACATCTTTAAAATTGTTTTAAAGCCTAAATTATCGAAAGCAGTTTCATTTCTTTTATTCTAATTTGTTGGGCTGGGCTGGGTTTTTATTGGTTAAATCAAGGTCATAGCCTTTAGAATTTTAAGAACTTAAATAGGCCAATTTTTGTCACAATATATATATATATATATATATATGTATATATATATGCCAATTAGTCATAATTTTTTTATAAAATTAATCATAATAGTTAATTATACCTAATAATAGCTACTCAATAATGCTACAATAATCAGACTTGTCAATATCATCTAGTAAATAAAGTATGGTATGGAAGTTGGGCAGCCCCTAATAATAGTATATTTGTCTATTTTCCAACATCAAACAGCAATACTTTTGTCAAATAAAGTTCGCTTAACTATACATTTGTAAATTTGAAACACAAACCCTCCCCTTCTTTTAAATTTAAATTCTCCTAATGATTAAAAAAATAATTATCCTAATGATTAAAAAAAAATGCTTTCTATTTTCTGTTGATCCAAACTTTTTTTGTTATGCAAGGTTAGTCCATAAAGATATGCCAATAAATTATAGGCTATATCAATTAGTTTTCTACCAATATTAACAGCAAATGAAGTGCTAATTTATAAAATTGTAAATATAACCAGTTCCAATAATTTGCTTACAACTACAATGTATAGAGATTACCCACTTCACCAGTTTATATTGGTACACGAGTGTAATGGTAAAGGTGTCTATAGTTCAAATTTTCCACTTCCAACTCATATTTTTTTTGGTGAACAAACTCCCAAAGCCACTAAACATTTCCCACGGACTACAAAAATACTTATAAAAATTGTGGTCATAATAAATTTGATTATTAGCTAGCTTGTCTACACGCAGAGCTTTATATATATATGTATATATATATATTTTTTTTGGAACTAAAAACAATCCTTTATATATTGATGAAGGGGTCCACACCTGAAATCTTTATTTTAAAAGCAAGGAAACAGTAGTGAAAGAACAGCAGAAACATTGTAGATTGCATAATGATCCCCACAAAAAAAAAAAAAAGAAAAGAAAAGAAAAGAATATATACACATATATTAGTGACATTTTATTATTATAGATGGCAATTAAAACATAAAAATAACAATTCCTTTATCTTTATTTCGTTCTATATTGTCCATTTGACATTTTGGGTGGATGGTTTTTCGACCACCTTTTATTTTTTATTTTTTTTATTTATTTTTATTTTTTTAAGGTTGCTGTGCTAAAAAACAGATGGATTCGCGATGTGGAACGTGTATGGTTACGAATGGTGGACATTTCACACCCTCGAGATCCGATATCTTTCTTTTTGGCTGATGTAAAAGGTTAATATTTTTGGGTTTAAAGCCGACAGTATTCTCACCGTTGAAACCTTATCCTCAGATCAAGCCTCTTCCTCACACGAACCAAATCACATATGTGAAAATTCACCGAAAAGACAAATTGCACATGTTAAATTATTGAGATGTTGACCAGCAAATTGACAAAAGCGTTGTCATTTTCAACTTCTCTAACATCCTCCAACTGTAGGAGACTGGAATGCCAACAAGATGCTGTAGGCATCACGACAGACTCAACAACAGCTGCCACTGGCCCTCCGATGGGGCGATCTCTGGTTCATCTATTTTATATGTTGGTTTTTACAAATTTTAATGTAAAAAATTATAATAAAAAATTAAAACATTAAATCATATAAATAATTTTAAAATCATTTAAATCAATTTTTGTCACATGAAAAAAATTTTCCAAGGACCAAGTAGAATGGACCATCCCAATTTTTTTTTTTTTTTTCCCTGGCAATGACATATATATATATATATATATATGTATTTTTTAATTGAATCATCTATATATATTTGTTAAAATAAATAAAAAAAAGGTAAAAAAGCCACCATTGGTGGTAGATCAGCCACTCGGTGTATGGCTGGCTGGCATTTGTAGTTAGCCAAGCATATTTGCCTCACAAAATGCTAACGAAAAGAAGATATTTTGGTAAAATTATTTAGATGAAAAATGTGTAATGTTTTAATTAAATTTTTTTTAATTAAATATTAATGTGAATGATTTGATAGGGCCATTAATGGGCTTGTCATAATTGGTTTTTCAGTTTTGGAATAAGAAAACCATTTTTGGAATTAAAAAAAAAAAGGAGAAGAAAATAAAATGATTTGGGAGGATTTTGTGAAAAATGATCTTTTTCCTATGTGAGTTTTGAAAATAGAAAAAAAAAAAATCAATTGTCTTTCTTAGAAATTTTTTGAGAGACATAGGAGTATGGTAAAGCAAAGGTATACCGAGAGTTCAAAGGGAAGCTTTAGAGATACTACATCCAAAAGCTTAGACTCCGTTGTATCTTGGGAGACAACCGTTGGGAAACATCTGTACAGGTGAGACGGAAATTGTCTTAAGGAAACTGTGGTACCACACAGGCCTCGGACAAATTCATCAAAAGCAGACCGAATACTAAGGCTCACAGGTTTCAAATCTAATCTTTGATTTATTTATTTTTCTTGTATTTTGTTTACATCTATAGATCTACATATATATACATATATTCATATTATATTCATATTATTTTACGACAATCTTAAGACAATTTTCTGCATGAATATATGTTTATATATGTGGATTGTTCATTCTTGTTGTTGTTTAATGACTTTCGAGCGTAAAGTTTTTGTTTAAAAAAGAAAAAAGGCTTCAAACCCGAGTGGGTTATGTGATTGATATGTGGTATTTTTTGTTTTTACTTATTCAAATGTTTATAAATATTTTTGTAAAATATACATGTCCATGATTTGATCTATTTGTTGTGTTGGGTTTGTGAGAAAGTTGTTTCTTATGGGTTTGAAAATTCTTGGGCAATTCCTTATCATTGTTTAAAATTAAAATTTTTTTTTCCCAAAATTGAATTACCCATGAATTTTA
Source organism: Ziziphus jujuba (assembly GCF_031755915.1). NCBI lineage: Eukaryota > Viridiplantae > Streptophyta > Magnoliopsida > Rosales > Rhamnaceae > Ziziphus > Ziziphus jujuba. The sequence continues at coordinate 37,531,002 of NC_083379.1, read as the reverse complement.
AGATTTTTGATGATTTTTGGACCTTTTTTGGTGCTGGATTAGTGAAAAAGAGGTGAAAAAATATGAACCGGGCCAAAAAACCCGTTTACCAGTAAAATGGGCCGAATTTGACCCGGTTGGAGGTTGAAGAAGGGTTAAAAATGGGTAAACGGATCGGATTTTAGGTTAATGGGTCTGACATTGGGTACTGTTGGATCTGGCCCAGTTCAAAGGCCCAACCCAGGTTAGAATAGGCTACTGTTCAAACCAAGGCCCAAGCCCAGATAAGATCCAGCCCACATGAACAGTGGCCCAATTGGTATGGGCACGTGTCGCCATGAGAGAGCCACATGGCAGATGAACAGTGACACTGTGCAAGGGTACGTGGCGAACCGTCGAGATACCATGTGTCGTACAGTAGCAAGGCCACGTGTCGACTTGTCACAGATGACACGTGTCATCCTCTTATCAGCCACGTGTTGGATCATGAAGTTGACACGTTGCGAGCTATTACAGGTGCCACGTGTTGATCTCTCGTGGTGCCACATGTCAGCATATAACAGCGCCACATGTCGTAACCTTAAGTATGCCATGTGTCACATTGTGAATGAGCCACGTGTTTGCCTCTGAAGACGCCACGTGTCGGTTTATGGGTACGCCATGTGTCGACCTCTGGTGACGCCACATGCCGGCCTGCGGGTGAGCCACGTGCCAGTGAACAGTGCACATGAACAGTAAATTTTGTGGGTGTATACAAAAACCCTAGAAAATCATATGGTTTGTGTTTTCCTATTGGAAATTGGTTGGAATTAGTTTGTTAAGATAGAATAACAACTAATTGATTTCTGGTTTTTGTGATTTCACAGAAATGGCGAGTGGAGATGTGCCCGTTGCATAAGTGGCAAAATAGACTCCTGTGGTTCAAGCTCCTCCTACTGCAAGTCATGCAGAAAGACCTGAGAAGTTCGATGGAGCGAATTTCAAAAGGTGGCAACAGAAGACGTTGTTTTACCTAACTACATTGGGCCTTGCAAGGTTTCTAACTGAAGACGCACCACCGAGTAGTGAAGAGAATGACAAAGAAACTCTGATGGCGGTGGATGTGTGGAAGAATTTCGATTATTTATGTCAGAATTATATCCTTAATGGCCTATCTGATTCCCTATACGGAGTGTACTGTAGCACGAAGTCAGCGAAAGAGCTGTGGGAAACTTTGGACCGGAAGTACAAGACCGAGAATGCTGGATCCGGAAAGTTTGTGGTAGGCAGATTTTTGAACTATATGATGGTGGATACCAAGCCACTAATGAGTCAGGTACATGAGTTGCAAGTGCTCATCCAAAAACTTCTTGCTGAAGGGATGATCATTAATGAAGCCTTTCAAGTGGCTTGTATGATTGAGAAATTACCTTCAAGCTGGAGTGAATTCAGGAATTATCTGAAGCACAAAAGAAAGGAGATGGATATGGAGGCTCTTGTTAGCAAGCTTCGCATATAAAATGATAATAGGAGATCTGACAGGAGATCCATGAAGGCCGCTATGAAGGCCAATGTTGTGGAGCATAGGAGTAGCTCCAAGAGTCAAAAGAAGAAACTTGGAATGAGTTCCAAGTTGGGGCCTAAAGGAGGCATCTCCAAAAAGGCCAAGTTCCAAGGAAAATGCTTCAATTGTGACAAGATGGGTCACAGAGCAGCAGATTGTAGATTGCCGAAAAGAAAAAGGAATAAGGAGGCACAGATGATGGAGCACATCACAAGAGAGGTTGATGATATTGACCTAAGCGCTGTTGTCTCTGAGGTGAACTTAGTGGGTTTTAACCCAAGAAAGTGGTGGATAGATACAGGTGCAACCCGCCACGTGTGTGCAGATAGGAGCATGTTCACCTCCTTTGAACCAAAGGCAAATGGGGAGAAGTTCATGGATAACTCTGCCACATCGAAAATCCAAGGGGAGGGCAAGATTGTCCTGAAGATGACCTCTGGGAAGGATCTGACTCTAAATAGTGTATTGTATGTAACAGACATTCGAAAGAATTTGGTGTCTGGATCGCTGCTAATCAAACATGGTTTTAGATTAGTGTTTGAGTCAGACAAGGTTATCTTGTCCAAGTATGGGATGTTTGTGGGAAAGGGCTATGAAGTTAATGGTATGTTCAAATTGAATGTAATGACTGTAAAGCCAAAGTTTATAAATAATAAAGCTAGTACTTTTTCCTTTTACTTGCTTGAGTCTTCCATTTTGTGGCATGGTAGACTAGGTCATGTTAATTTTAATTCTCTGCGGAGGTTAATTAACTTGAATCATATTCCCACGTTTGATATTGATACCAAACATAAGTGTGAAACTTGTGTAGAAGCGAAATTATCGAGGTTATCATATCAAACAATTGAAAGAAATAATGAACCTCTAGATTTAATACATAGTGATGTATGTGATTTAAAGTTTGCACCGACTAGAGGTGGTAATAAATATTTTATCACCTTTATTGATGATAGCATGAAATATTGCTATGTGTACTTGCTTAAGAGCAAGGATGAGGCTATAGAGAAATTTATTCTCTATAAAACGAAAATTGAGAATCAACTCACCCGTAAAATTAAAGTGATCAGAAGTGATCGTGGTGGAGAGTATGTAACTCTATTTGGAGAGTATTGTGCTCAACATGGCATAATACATGAAGTTACTCCACCATATTCGCCGCAATCGAATGGTGTGGCTGAATGGAAAAATAGAAATTTGAAAGAAATGATGAATGCAATGCTGTTAAGTTCTGGAGTACCTCAGAACTTGTAGGGGGAAGCCGTTTTGTCGGCAAACGACCTTTTAAATAAGGTGTTCCGTAAAGATCAAGTGAAAACACCGTATGAACTTTGGAAAGGAAGACAACCTACCTATAAATATTTACGAGTGTGGGGGTGTCTTGCTAAAGTTGTGGTACCTACTCCTAAAAAGGTAAAGATAGGTCCCAAGACAGTAGATTGCATCTTCATAGGATATGCATAAAATAGCAGTGCATATCGGTTTCTCGTGTATAAGTCAGAGATTCCTGATATACACAAGAATACAATAATGGAATCGAGAAATGCATCATTTTTCGAACATATTTTTCCGTATAAAATTGAAGCAGGACCGAGTACGTCTAAACGAACTTATGATGCTATCAGTAATGATGATCATGATAGTGATCAAGATCAAGAGACCGAAGTTGAGACTGAGGTTAAATTAAGACGAAGCAAAAGAGTAAGAACGGAAAAATCCTACGGTCCGAATTTTCTTACTTATATGCTAGAAAGTGAATCTCAAAGCTTTCAAGAAGCTGTTAGTTCTCCTGAAGGAAATTTATGGAAAGAAGCCATAAAAAGTGAGATTGATTCCATCTTGCAAAATCATACCTGGGAACTAGTAGATCTTCCTCCAGGTTGTAAACCGTTAGGTTACAAATGGATATTTAAAAGGAAGATGAAAGCAGATGGAACAATAGATAAATACAAGGCAAAGCTTGTAATTAAAGGATACAAGCAACAATGGCCTTGACTATTTTGATACTTATTCTCCGGTGACGAGAATAAATTCCATAAGGATGGTACTGGCGATTACTACATTGCGGAATCTTGAAGTACATCAAATGGATGTGAAAATAGCCTTTCTTAATGGAGATCTCGATGAAGAGATCTACATGGAGTAACCTGAGGGTTTCTCCTTACTAGGACAAGAAACGAAAGTCTGTAGATTGGTAAAGTCCTTGTATGGACTTAAACAAGCCCTAAAGCAGTGGCATCAAAAATTTGATAGTGCCATGCTTAGTGATGGATTTAAGATAAATGAGTGTGATAAGTGCATCTATGTAAAAGATACAGATAATGGATATGTCATTCTTTGTTTGTATGTAGATGATATACTCATAATAAGTAGTGATGACAATATGGTCCAAACTACAAAAGCGATGTTGAAATCCAAATTTGATATGAAAGATATAGGGCTTATAAATGTGATTTTAAGGATGAAAATCACGAGGACTTTGAATGGTATCATTCTTAGTCAAACGCATTATGTAGATAAAATACTGGCTAATTTTAGTAAAGATGACATTAATATAGCTAGAACACCCATTAATGTGAGTTTACACTTATCTAAGAATAAAGGAGAGAGTGTATCTCAAGTGGAATATGCAAGGGTGATTGGAAGTCTGATGTACTTAATGAATTGTACAAGATCAGACTTAGCCTATGCTATAAGTAGACTAAGTAGATACACGAGTAATCCAAATGATGAACATTGGAAAGGAATCGTTAGAGTATTAAGATACTTACGTTATACTCGTGAATACGGACTGCACTATACGAGATATCCTGCTGTATTAGAAGGATACAGTGATGCTAATTGGAGATCAGATATAAAGGATTCAAAATCCACTAGTGGCTATGTATTTATATTAGCGGATGCAGTTGTAATGTGGAAGTCCTCAAAACAAACAGTGATAGCTCGATCCATGATGGAATCAGAGTTCATCGCATTAGATAAATGTGGAGAAGAGGCAGAATGGCTACACCAATTCTTAGAGGACATTCCAAGGTGCCTTAAACCTATGCCAGCTATAAGTATACATTGTGATAGTCAATCTGCGATTGGCAGGGCACAAAATATTTTGTATAATGGAAAGTCTAGACATATTCATCGTAGACATAATTTTATTAGACAGTTAATCTCAACTGGAGTTATCTCGATAGACTATGTAAAGTCAAAGGATAACATTGCGGATCCGCTAACCAAAGGGTTAAATAGAGAACTAGTTGAGAAGTCATCGAGAGGAATGGGATTGAAGCCCGTGAGTAAAGTTGATACGATGGAAACCTAACCTAGTTGACTAGTGATCACAAGATCTAGGTTCAATGGGACAACACAATTGTAAAGACTGGTATGAATCACTGTGGGGGTTAATCCTTTGTCCATTCCTATGATGAAACAGTGATAGATAGAGGTTCAGCATGAAGTATGCTTTTAATGATTCCTAAAAGTGTGTGTTTAGTAATCTATGCATAGTTATGCTGATTGTATTGGAAATAGGAATCACCTATGTGAGAAAGAAGAGTGGCCGCTTCAAAGGAGAATTGTTAAGGGCGCAATTCTTTAGAAACTCTCACAGAACCAGGCAGATGTTCAAGGCCAAAATGAACACAACAGTGAGAACTGAAGTGTACCAGGAAGGAATCTGTGTGAACTATGTTGTCATTTACACAAAAGACGAAATGGTTCAAAGATATTGCATCTACTATTAGTCAGTAAAGAAGATATAGTTTCACAAGAGAAGGTTCAAAGAGTAACATCTACCTATCCTATGCAGGTTCCAAGTGCAGAGCTTTACCACCAGAGTCTTCATAGTCCTTAGAAGTCAAATCATTCATGTGGGGGATTGTAACATTTTAATTAATTTTTTTTAATAATTAAATATTAATGTGAATGATTTGATAGGGCCATTAATGGGCTTGTCATAATTGGTTTTTCAGTTTTGGAATAAGAAAACCATTGTTGGAATAAGAAAAGAAAAGGAGAAGAAAATAAAAAGATTTAGGAGGATTTTATGAAAAAGGATCTTTTTCCTATGTGAGTTTTGAAAATAGAAAAAAAAAAAATCAATTGTCTTTTTTAGAAATTTTTTGAGAGACAGAGGAGTGTAGTAAAGCAAAGGTATACCGAAAGTTCGAAGGGAAGCTTTGGAGGTGCTACATCCAAAAGCTTAGACTCCGTTGTATCCTGGAAAACAACTGTCGGGAAACACCTGCACCGGTGGGACGGAAATGGTCTTAAAGGAAACTGTGGTATCACACAGGCCTCGGACAAATTCATCAAAAGCACATCGAATACTAAGGCTCACAGGTTTCAAATCTAATCTTTGATTTATTTATTTTCCTTGTATTTTGTTTACATCTATAGATCCACATGTATATACATATATTCATATTATATTCATATTATTTTGTGACAAAATGTATATAATTCTTTTAGAACTGTTAAATTATATTACTTGTTATTTTTTGTAATATAAGTTGAGGTGGTCCGTTTAAAAAAAAAAAATACAGTAGAATCAGTCAACTCCGTTCAAAAAAAAAATATACAGTAGAATCAGTCAACTTTTTTCTTTTTCCTATTTCTTTCCAGGGAAATAAACACCTGACTTGTCTATTACTATCATTTTCAAATACTCTAGGAAGGCAAAAAACATAAAAAAAATTAAAATTCCATTGGTTTGATGACGGCCATATGTAAATCTATGGTCCACTAATTTTTTTTTTTTCCCCTTTTCCTCAAGAGAACATTATGAACCTCCATAAATACCTGAGCAGATAAAATAGATTTACCAATTCCCTAAGTTTTAAAAGTTGTAGAGAAAAAAAATAAAAAAGAAGTTAAAGTTAATTTCCCATAAATTGTTTTTGGATGAATGAAATTGTAATTTGATATTAAAATTATAGATATGAGAGATTTTGGGTTTAAAATTTAATAATTTTATTTAAAAAATTAAACTCAACAATTTCACATAAAAAAATATAACTCGACGTCCAAAAAAGAAGCAGAGAAAAAGGATTAAAAAAATTTGAAAGTAGCAAATGGAATAGATTTACCAACCCATTAAGGGTATGCTTGATTTATAGAATAAACATAAAAATAAAATTTCTATTCTGTAGTGTTTTTCATTTATTTTATTTTTTATTTTTTATGTTTGATAAGTTTTTAAATTTGACAATAGTTATTTCATAGAAATAGATATGTCTCTATTTGAAGGAATGTCAATTCTTTTTTAAAACCTCATAATTCTGATTCTTATATTTTAATCTGAAAAACTTTAAAGCATCTTTATCATATTAAATTTAAATTGATTATTATATATTAAAAATAAATAAATAAATATAAAAATTAATTTTTACTAAATTTGAACACTTTTGAAAAAACAAAATATTTATAAAAATTAAACCTTTATTTTAAATCAATATTTTTACTAAACATATAAATAGAAATTATCAATTATTATTATTTTTTTATTCCTATGAATAGTTATTCATAGTTTTAAAGGAATAGTTATTCTGTATATCAAATGCAACCTAAGTGTTAAAAGCTGTTAAAGAAAAAGTTATAAAAAAGAAATTTAAGTTAATCTGCCATCAACTTTTTGGAATAAATGATAATAAAATTTGATATTAGTGTTAGAGATCCAAAATATTATAGATTCAAAATTGTCAAAATTAAAATAATAATTATTATTGAATATGCTCTAAAGCTAACAAATAAATAAAATTTGTATTTATATGTTTGATAACAATAAAAAATTAATTTTAAAGTTAAGTTTTTATAAACCACAAATTGGAAAAAAATTATTAAAAAATTAATTTTTATATTTATTTATATACTTTTAATATGTGATAGATCATCTAAATTTAAATTTGTTAAAATTATAAATATGATATATTTAAAGCTTATTTAAATTAAAGTATAAAAATAATAATTCTAAAATTTTAAAAAAATAGGTATGCCTCCTATAGAAAGGATTATTTCCTTTAAAATAGTTATTTTTTAATTTGAAATATATTAAATGTATTAAAAAAAAAAAAACTAATATGTATTCTGCATTCACTTCACATGCAAAATATGTCGGCTTTTGTCAAATTCGCAGTAATTCTAATTTGTCATGGCTTCGACATGTCACATGGTATACAATTGACAAAAGCACAAGTGGAAACGATGAGCCATCACCAGCCGCGTCAATCAAATAAAAGACAAATGGTTTTAAAGCATCTTTTATTTCCTTAAAAAAAAAAAGGAAAAAAAAAAAAGAAACTTGTTTTTACGTTATTTTAAATGATATGGTATGATCAGTCATAATAATGGTTTATTTTATTCTTTTGAAATGTTCTCGTTTAGATGAAATTGTTGAAATCTGATGATCTTGCCATAATGTACAAGATAATTTGGTTACATTTGTATTTTTTATTTTGCAACATTAAAGATCAAATATTATTTATGTTTATGCATTTTTATTTTATCTTGTAATATTTAAAAACAATATCCTTTTTTGTAATACCCTAAGCTCATTAATAATGGTTTAATTTATTCTTTTAAACTGTTCTCATTTAGATGATATGAGCTTGTATGGAAAGCTTAAATTAGCATTTAATGAATCAAACGATTAATTACTTTTTAAAAATTATTTTTATATTATTAAAAATAAGAATAATATCATCTCATCTCCTCTCCTTAATTTTATTTTAATTTTAAATTATATCCAAAAGTTTAAAATAATTAAAACATATTCTTTATTGTGAAAAAGTCTCGGTTAGATTTAATAAATATAGGTAAAATAGTAATAGAAAATCTTCAAAATATGAAAAAGCCTGAATTTTGATATATTTGCATTGAAAAATAGATAAAATTAATATACAACAATAAAATATAAAAATAAAAATAAAAATTGTAGTGGGCGGGCTATGAAGAGCGAGCATGCGCTTAATTTTGTACAACAACAAAATATAAAAATAAAAATTAAGATTGGAGTGGGCGGGCTATGAAGAGCGAGCGAGCATGGGTGTCAATGCTAAACAGCCCAAAGAGTTACACGTCAGTCAAAATTTTTTTTTTTGTTTTTTTAACGTGGTATAGCTGATAAAAATATAATTTTAATCTGTAGAATTTTTTATAAATTTTTTTAAAAATAAAATTTTATTAAAAAATTAATATTTATTTAGTTGTAAATAAAAATATATATTAAATATTTAATAAACTGTATTAAATATTTATTAAAATTTCTATATAAAGTAAAAAAAAAAATTTAGAAAAGCTTAATATTTGAATTTTTCTAAAATAATTTAAAAATATTTATTTTTTAATCAATAAATATTTATTAATTTTTGTTAAATATATTTATTTTTTAATAAAACCTTGCCAAACAGAATCTTAGTATATCTGCCCCTGCACACCTTTTTTTTTTTTTTTTAACCTGAATCCCCAATTTTTTGTTAAGCTTGGAACCCCACTTTCTCCTTTAACCAATAGAAAACATCAATTGCCAGTTAAACAACAATCGATGCAGATAAGTTATATACCCATAAAAGAAGACAATTTTTTTTTTCTTTTTTTTCATTTTGCGATGAATACCCACAAAAGTAGATGTAGACAGATTAAAAGGGTTATTTCCTATTCACAATACAAATGCATCAAGATTTTACAAATTAATAGAAATATGTGCTAAATCTTCACAAAATAAGTCTTATATTTTTGTGGGAGATTATGTGCACATATTTCAAATCATTAAACTTTGAGGAAAAAAAATAAATTTCAAACCATTAAACCTTAATTAACAACCATTTGAAAGAGATATTGCTAAATAAGGTGGAAATTAACCATATAACTTCCCATCTTCAATTGCTATCGAAGCCAAGTGACATGGCGATAACCCGCAAGTTTTAAGGAACTGATTCCTCACCTTTCCTCTTCTTTGGCTTCCCTTTAATCCGTCTCTCATGGAAAACGTCAATTGCCACTTAAAGTCATAGATCACCATCTACAAAGTTTGAGCTTTCCCTCTGCACATTCTCCTTCCATAGATTGTTCATTTTCATCATCCACCTTCCCCACAAAGCCAAAGCTTAAAAGCAGAAATGGATTACGTTCTAAAAATAATCAAGACTTTACAAATTGCTATTGTAACTTTGAAATGATGATAACTCGCAAGTACTGAGGGAAGGATAAGGAAAAGGGAAAAATGAATGGGATCAGGAATTGGAATGTGGACTAGGGAAATTGGAGAAGGAAATCGGTGTTCTTTTCCCAAGAAAACTCTCTCTCTTTTTTAATATTTTTAATTTTCTTGTCAGAAACCCACGCGACTATTCATCCTCATTTTTTTTTTAATTTGGATCCATGTCACCAAGTGCTTATAGTTCCGTATCTCCAACGCTTACATCACTGTTTAAAGATATTTTAATTAAATGTTATTATATTTTATAAAATGTTAAAAAAAAAGGTTTTGCCTACTGTTCTTCCTCTTCCTTTGATTTTCTCTCTCTCTCTCTCTCTCTCTTTCTGTCTCTCGAAGATCAGTAGATCTTTCTTCTTCTTTGCAAATCACCGTAAAGCAGGGCAAGTTTTTTGAAATTGGTTTTCGGTGAGTTCCTCTTCTTCTTCGTTTATTTTTTTAATTTTTGGGTTTTATATGCTGAGTTTTTTTCCCTGTGGGTTTTCTTCTCTTCTTCTTCCTTTTCTTCTATATTTATTGGCTTTATTTACTGGATTTTGGTTTTTGTGGGTTTCTCCTTCGTTCTTTTCAATTTTATTTTATTTTATTTTAATTTTTAATTGATCTAAGATTTGTTATTGGACTTTTGATAGGAATGTCAATTTACCTCGTATATCTTAAAAACTGTAAGTACACCGCTCCTAAAGAGGCCTTTTTTTTCAAAAAATTGGGACCACAGATAACGCTTGAGATAAAATCTTAATGTCCGAATTGGGGACGGACCGGGATCGGAAAATAAAAAACCCGTTCTGAAGCTACCCTGTATATATTTTATATTTTGACTATTATATTTTTTACATATGTATTTTATCATAATTGTAAATTTGAACTTTGATGTATTTTATTGTATTTTTATTATATTTTAGTCACTTTATTTACATTTTATTCATAAAATTTTTTTTATATAAAATTCTCAAAAAAAATTATATCAATTATTAAAAAAAATAATAATAAACGGGGAAAATCATCCCGTCCCGTCCCTGATTTGAAAATCCCCGTTCTCACACCGGCTCTAAAGAAACGAGGAAAATCACAGGGATAGGATAAAAAATTCTCCACAAAAATGGAGATGGAATTTTAAAAACTGATCCCGTCCCATTCCATTAACATTCCTAGCCTTTGAATGGAGTGGCTTTGCTAGAAGGTTTCTGAACTTTCTCTATAAAGGTTGTCCAAGAGAAAAGTTTTGTATTTTTTTTAATTTAAATATAAATTTTAAAATTTTAAAATTTTAAAATTTTTGATTTTTTTTTAAATAGAATATATTTTTTTTTTCCGCTGAAATTGTTTTAAATAGAATAGATTAGGAGGGTTGTTTCTTGATGATAAGTCAATAGAATTTTTCATAGAAAAATATGACAAATCAAATTTTCTATTTAGGATAAGTAAATAGAATACAATTATATATATATATATATAGTTTATATTTAGTGACCTACTTAGCCTTTTTTTTTTTTATTGTATTAATGTGACATAAAATTAAATAGAAATAAAGGAGAAAACGAATAAAATTTTTAAGTTTTTCTATAGAAAAATAAAACGTTATTTAAACATTATATGAAAATGTAATTGACATTCATAGATCTTTTTTTTTTTTTACTAATTTTGAGTGTTAAAAAAATATTTTAAATTAGCACAATCATACATAATTATCAATCATATCATTAAATATTTAATAATAAAAATGAGTTATATAGTTTATTAGATCATTATTATACATATATGCAAATATTTAATTTTTAATTAAAAAATGATTGGCAAGATATTTTTATATAACATATTTTATATACTTTCATAATTATAAAATAATAGATTTTTTTTTTTTAAAAAAAGTGATAAATCAAATTTAACATTTATGATCATTAAACAAAATGCAATTTTATATTTTATATATCTTTAATTTTTCTTTAAACAGTGGTTGTTAGAATGTATTTTGTTTAACAAATTTTTTGTATTCCATAATTATAAATCACTCTATACATATATTTTTTTTAAATGTGATAGATAAATTTAATTTATCTAATTATCAAGATTTATACTAGAAGATAATATATATATTTATTTAATATGTTATAAAATATTTTAATGATAAAGTAATTAAAAAAATTATTTTTTTCTACAAAGTAAAATTTTTAAATTAGTATATATTAGCAATTATAGAGCAAATAGTAAATGAAAAGAATCTTTTATTATAAGGGTATTGAAGTAATTTTATCTTGACATGTAGGAGAGAGAAAATTTACTTTTAAAGGGTATTTTTAAAATATTTAAAACCATTGACTATAATTTGAAACAGAGGTAAAGTTTAGGTCTAGGTAATATTATCTCTTTTAAAAATTATAATACTATGGTTTTTCATCTAAATACTTAATAATTTTACATAAAAGTTTTTCTTTCAATATATCTATTTTTAAAATATTTATAATTATTTTATTAGTTAAAAATTGATGTAACGTAAATATAAATATAAACTAATAAAATAATAAGATTTCATTCTATCACTTGCTAAACAATTTAGTAAAAATACTTGTGCATCTAAAAATATTCTTTAAACAAGGATCTTTTTCTTTTACTTTTATTTAAACATTTGTTTATTTTTTGGAGAAAGTATTTCAAAAAATCGTTAGCAGGCATTCATAAGTACCTGAGCAGCTGGAATAGACTTCCCACCCATCAACTACTAAATTATAAAATTAGAACTACATCATCTATTTCTTACAATCATAAACGCTTTGTTAATATTTTAAACTCACAAATACAAGTAAAAGATAATAAAAATAACAATAACAATAATAATGATAATAACAACAATAACAGTAATGATACAACCTCTTGAAAAATTGGATAACCTGTCCGAAAACTACAATACTTACTTAAACACTATAATATTTGTCCGAAAACTACCGTTTGATGATAATAATAATAATAATAATAATAATAATCACAATAACAACAATAACAATAAATAATAATAACAAATACAATAACAATTAGCGATAATGATAATGATAAATAATAATAAAAATAACAACAAATAATAATAATAATAATACTAATAAATAAATAAGTAAATCAATAATAATAACAACAAAAAAATAATAGGAATACCAATAACAATTTAAAATAATAATAATAATAATAACAACAATAATAAGTAATGATAATAATAGAAAATCATAATCCTAAATAAATAAACTAATTTTAAAATTAATAAATATACTATGTAATCCGTACACTTGTAGCGGGGGGTATGCCCAATGTACCAGATAGCACGCTAGTAGATGGTCCCATTATGTTAGCCATTACAAGTACACTAATTATTTGGGAGTTTACATTCATCTATAATTAATTTATATGCAACGGTGATTACCAAAAATTAACGCCTTGTTTGATAGAAGGGAAAATATTGAATGAAACTGATTCTCGAGAATCAGTTTTCTAGAATTCAGTTTTTTATGAATAAGTTTTCTTAAGATTCTTTTTATAATGTTTGATTAATAATAGAATAATATAGAATTTACAAATAATTAAATAAGTTTATACATTAAAATTAAAAGGTAAAATTGTATTTAGAAAAGTAAGTAAAACTAATTTTTCCAGAGAATTTTAGAATGATACCTACTTAAGAGGATCAATTTTTTATATTAGTTTCCCAAATTGTGAGATTTATTTTCTGTTGGGCCCCATAAATTTTTCCTTTTAAATATCATCCAAACAAGAGAAAATTTTAGATTATTACTAACTTTGTTATTACCTAAACACCCTGTAATATTAAATGCCATAGTAAAAAAATTAAATTTCTTTCTTTAAGTCATGTTGTAACATAGATTTTAATTTTAATTTTAATTTCCAAAGTAGTGTACTAACCTTTTCTATAAAATAAAGTTAAATAAGTAATTTGTTAATAATAATATTAAAGTTACTAAAATATTCACAAAATTTATTGACTAAAGGATGTGGCAAATTGTCAGGATCCTCCCAAGATTCTTTATTGGAACCTTAGGCTAACCCTGAGTAAAGAAAATCCCACCAAACATTCTTACAGAAAATCTGGTAATATTTCCCTTAAGGGTTGGACTTGCCCGAAAAATTCTTATATGGAAAGCACACTCCAAAAATGTATCATTTTATTTCTCCTATTTTACTACGAAATTTATTTCGAAAGGGGCAGTACTACAATATTAAATAATACAGAAAACATGCACAAATAATAAATAATTAATAATCCAATAGTAGTAGTATTCAGAGCATACTAAGATTTAATTTAAAAACAGAATCAACAAAAATATAAAGGAATAATGATAGAAATATTACAAGAATGAACAAGGAAAAATATTCTTCTCCAACAGCAATGGATGGAAAATGTCAAGCTTGCACCCTAGACAGTCAACGTCTACGAAACACTTGAATTTAGGGGAATGGATTTGAAAAATAAGAAAAAAAAATAATGAGATGCTAATCATTCCATTGAGTGGCACCCAACTAAGTACTAAAATATATTATTATAAAATAATGACAACTAATGATAAATAATAAATAAAAAATTTAAAATTTAGTTATTTAATAAATTATTTAGAAATAAAGATTTTCTCTCAAAACCCTCACCGTTGCGCTCAATTTGAAAGGTTTTTCTTTTTAAAATTATTTTCACAAAACCCACACTTCTTATATTCCTCAAAAATTAAAGTGGTAAATAAAAATATAAATAAATTAAATTAAAAATAGTATGTGGAATAATTCTAAAAACAAATATTAATTTAAGACAAAATGTAATTAGAATTTGCATGAGGCAAATAGATATAAAATAAATTAAATCAAAACAATTAAAAAAATAATAAAATATGATAAAATTAAATTCAACAATTTTAATAATTTATAAAGATAGCAATTTAAATAATTTAAAACATAATTTAAATAAATATAATAAAATATATTTTTAAAACATTTTTCTTTTAAAACACATATCAGAAATTAATCTGATGCATCATACTATATACTAAGTGGTATCAAACGATACTTAGCGTTCTAAATATCACTCTGATAGGGGGATAAGAGAGATACTTGCAATAGGACACCTTGGTATCTCAAGGTGTCGATAGTAATAACCTATCATCTTGCGGTCAAGAGACGGTTGATGCTCATTGTGCAAAATACCTGACAGCCTTCTCGCTCTTAACTCACACAGGATGGCTAATCAATATCTGTGCACTAATCAATAGTATGCATTACAAAATACCAATACTGTATGGTACATTTAAAATAGTAAAATTTGACAATACAACATACACCAAACTTTTATAAAATAATACCAAGTTTGAAATACATTTTTCTAAACTTATAAAATTCCTCATTATTTAGTTTAAACTGAAATCTCAAATACACCAAATTTTATAAAATTATGTCATTCCACAATAAACACAAATATACATATATATATACGTACACAAACATATTTTTTGTGTACAAATGTAGCTATCGTACATAGCTTTTATCTCTTAAATGCCTCACCATCTACCCAAGGGTTATGCTGTGGAATAAGTCTTAAATGGATCCATGGGGCTTTCCTACATTCCATTGCTTAGATGAATGTTCCTCGAATGAGGTTAAGCAACAAAATACCTTTCTCATTAAAGGGTTTTTGACTTATATATATGTTTTGGACACTTCTACGGTTGAGGCCATTTGTAATCGTTCTCTAACTTTTTCTTTTATTTTTTTCTACTTATCTTCTTCCATCTTGATCAATTCATTAGCTTTTTTGAGGGAATCAATCATGGTGGCAAGGGTCTTCATTGTGAAAGAGTCATACAATGAGTTTTTTCGAAATAGGTTTTTCTCAAAGGCTTCAAAGACCATTGATTTGCTGTAATTTGGAATACTGATATGCTTTTTGTTGAATGATTATGTGAAGCCTCTAAAAGTTTCTCCCTTCCTTTTTTTAATGCTAAATAGGAAGTTGACTCCCTTCTTACCCTCATACTTGGTGCAAATTGAGCCTTGAAGATTTTTGCAAGCTCCTCAGTTTTGTTAACCAAGCCTGCCTTCAATCTATAGAACCATGATAGTGTTGATCCTTTCAAGCTAATTGAAAAGATTTTGCACATTTTAGCTTCCCTTTTATCCTTAGAGATTCTGAGTTACTCGATGGTATTGTAATATTGTTAGATGTGCTCTCTCGGGTCTAAAAAGCCATCAAAAAGTTCAAACTTCGATGGAATGAAATGAGACGGGAGCCTTGTATTGACTATCCAATCTATGAAAGGTGTTCCCACCAATTGCTAATCCAGGTGTCCTCTGTGTGCTGATCCTTTTTATCAGATGCTTTATGTTGCACCGATTCCCTCAACTTCAGTAGTTACAAGTAGTTTCTCGCTCTCTTCTCTTTTCTAGAGGTTCCTTGCTTTTTTGAGGACTCCTCTTGATTTTTCTCTTAGATATCCCCTGACTCACGATCTCCTATTACATATTAATCTTGGTGCCACCTATTTGAGTTTCGATCTAGTTTTCCATTCTCAAAAGATGCATATTTCTATTGATTTCCATTTTGTTTGAGATAAGGTTCTAACTGGTTTTATTTGAGTATGTCATGTAACTTCTGCTAATTAGCTTGTAGATCTTCTCACCAAACCTTTGTCTTGAACTTCGTTTGAATCATCACAGTCCAAGATTCATCTTACGGGAGCATATTACGAAAGAGATATTGATACAGATTGTTAGAATATATATATATTTTTTTGTAGATTTATATGTTTGATTATTGGCTTGATTTATTGCCTTAAGTGGATTCTGTACAATTGTAAATGTACTCCTACTTATTTTATTCTCATACTCTCATATGTAATTCTATTTGATATAACTGAACTAATGGTTCAAATTACTTTTGGTTTATATATTTTTGGCATTAGACTATAAGGTAGGTAATGGAAAATTAAAATAAGTAAATATTAATAAAAGAGTTTGTTATGAAAATTACTATGTGAATCAAAATTTTTATTTTGAAGATGAATTTTGTGGCTATGTATGATGTGTTAACTGAGTTTTATCTTTGCGTTTGAATTGTTTCATTTTTCAATATATATATATATATATAGTAAATTTTTTTTATGATTATACCCTCAATAATATTTTAATATGTGTTATTTTGTAAATAAGTTTGATAAAATTTTGGTACTTGTAGGATTAATGACTATTATACTTTATGTTGGAGTAATTTCAATATAGCCATAAAAAAATTTGATATCAAGGATCAATTATAAATAAGAATAAATTCTATACCGTAATAAGTTATGGTTTTTTTAGTCCTGTATAAAGGAATCTTGCCTCGACATAATAATATTTAGCTATATATTATAAAAATATATGGTATCTTATATTCAAAATTCAGTTGTTACAATATCAATAGATTTGCTGGTATATATTAACTCATCAACATGGATACTTTTTTGTTAAAGCTGATATATTTTTAATTATAATTCATTAAATTATAATATTTTTTTATAATTATAAAATTAATTTGGTTCCAATAATATTATTAGAGAAAAGTTTTATTATACACACACACACACACACACACAAATTCTACTACTCCAAATGAAATTTCATTCCATCATCCATATTCCATAATATGTTTCATAAAAAAGCATATTTCTCCATCAAACTATCTTATGGTCGGCAAAGCGAACTTTTCCTTTTCTCTTCAAAAAAAGCCCCCCCCCCCCCCCAAAAAAAAAAAAAAAAGTCGCCCAAGTACTATATATGGGTAAAGGTGGCAATTCGTGTCTCCGTGTTGTGTTCGTGTCGATCTGTTTAATAATTGTGTCAAAAGTGCTCAATCCTAATCCAACCCGTTTATTAATCGTGCTAAGTATCTAAAATACTAACCCAACCTGTTTATAAAGAGATCAACCCAACACGACCCGTTTAACACGATTACTTTAACAAGTCGTGTTGATCTGTTAACTTATTAATCTGAATATTGACCTATGAACCTAAAAATTAACATATTAATTCAAAACTAACCTATTTATTGAAAATTAACTTGGTTATTGATATATTTATTTTACTAACTTGAAAATCAAGCTCCTTATTTGAAAATGATTTAAAAATAATAATTAAAAAAACAACATAAAAATAGTTTAAGCATTAAAAAATTAAGATACAATATTTAAATTTCATAATAATATACCCTCAAATTATATTTGCAAATCCTAATCCACAATACACAAATCTCAATACATGTGCATTTATAAAAAATTACTTTTATAAAGTTTTTTAATTTATAATATTTTTTATTTATTAAATAATATATTATGGGTAAAACTATTATTTAAAATTAAATTTAAATGGGTTGTAATAGGTATATAATCGTGTTGGGTTGAAATTGACACATTTAATAAATAGATCATAATGGATCAATTTCGAATCAAACGGATCAATCCGAAAATGACACAATTAATAATCGTGTTAAACGGTTGACTGATTATGATTCGAACTCATTTATGATAAACCCAATCCATTTATTCCGTATCATTTTCGAATCGTATCGCCATGTCATAATCTAAATTACCACCTCTATATACGGGCCTCACTTATAAAATGAATGGCAGTGAAAATGATGCAATTTGATATGGCACGTGTTTTCATTTTCTATATTTTGTTTCTCTGGTTTTTATCGCTGATGGATTACGTGTGGAGATGGATGCTGCGCGACTAACTAGCCACTCTCAGTTCGTTGACCTTTTATTTTTATTTTATTTTATTTTTATTTTTATTTTGCATAGAAAGAGAGCATACCAGTCTCTTCCATTCATACTATCTTAGCTGCAAGCTTAATATCCTCCAATTACTGAAAACAAAAAACATTTTTCCATATATCCAATCCCTATCACTTGCGGTAATATTACGCAAAGAAATTAATGGTAGTTCAAGTTCCAATTCCTATCACTTTCATATTATCAACATTTGCGGCACCCATATACCATATATGGAGATACAGATCTTCTATCTCCAAAACTCTGTCCCCAATCCTATCCCATTAATAAAAAATTGACACCTCATTTAAAATACCATCATTTATTTTTTTCTGTTTTGACATCATTCACCATTGAGTTATACTAACAGAAGCTTTCTTATGGCTGGAAAACTCTAACTGGGCCCACTTTATTAAAATTTAAAAATAAAGTCCTTTATCATTCTTTTTCTTTTCTTTTCTGTTCTTTTTTTTTTTTTTTTGTTTCTTGTGCCATTCTTGCCGTTCTTCTCCGCTTCAACTATAACTTGTATATTTTTTAATTATTATTATACCAATCGGGTCCCACTTATTAAAGTTTCAAAAAAGCCCTAAATCATTCTTCTTTTTTTCTTTTTTTCTTTTTCTTTTTTTTTATTTCTTGTGCAATCCCCTGCCAGCCTTCACTTTTTGATCCCGTAACTGTTATGATTTTTTGGGTTTTTTCGAAAAATAGCCACCGTACAACTCCATTTTTGAAAAATAGCAAAAAAATTTTTTTTAAAAAAATAGCCACATTTTAACCCATTCAGACCAAAATACCCTTTTTTATTTTTAAATTTTTTAAATCTTTTTTATGTTTTTTCACTACCAAAACGTAGGTTTTTTATTTCTTTTGTTTTTATGTCTCTTCTTTCCCTTTCCCTTTCCCTTTCCCTTTCCCATTTGAAAGAAACCTAGAGCTTTCCCTTCCACTTTCCTTCCAAAAAAAACCATCTCATTCATCAGAAAAATCATCCTCACCGGCGTTTTTGATAGATTGCTTGCGAATTTGCCTCTGTCCTGCAGATATACTACAGTTAGAAGACCCAAAGTCGTACATACAGCATACGAGGCTTTTTATCCACCCCATTTTACACCCTTCACTGGCTTTGATACCTCTTGGGACACCTAAACATTTCTGGCCACCATCAGTGTTCTTGCCACCGTCGGGCTTTAAGGTAAACATACATCTCTCTCTCTCTCTCTCTGCTTTCCTTTTCAATAGGGTTTCGATTCTATTTGATGAAATTATGTTATTTCGATAGGCTTTCCTTGTTGTTTAGTTTTTCCTCTCTGTTCATGTGTGACTTTTGCTAATCTTATTAAAAGAAATGTATTTAGAATATGCACTTTTGACTGGCCATTGACTAGGCAGAGCTCAGAAAATATGTAGCAGTAGTACTAGTTTGATTAGATTTATGGGATATACTTGAGCTAGCTTGCTGTATATGTCCCCAGAAGGAATAAATAAATTCTTTGTAGCTATCATAGTCTTTTATATTGCCTCTTGAAATATATAAAAAGTGAGAAAATTCAGGAATTTTATGAAATGATTTTGTCCTTAATATATTTTTTTTATTATTTGTATATTTTTGTAGTTATTTAGTTGTTAGTAGTTTTTGTGGTTTATTTCTGTTGGTGCAAAATTTCCAAATTTCGCATATGCTCTGGTTCATTTGAATAGAAATCAAAGAAAGAATATAGAAGGAGACATTTACTTATTTGAGCCTCCAGGCTCCATCTTATCATTAGCTAGGTAAGCAATATTCTGTGGCCTCTCCTATGCACATCTTACACATATAATATGCTAAGTTTGATTGCTGCATGGTTAAAATAGTCACACTCTTTTTTTTTTTTTTTTCCAAAATATGAAAAAAGTCATTGTTGTTACTCCTCTTTGGGGGGAAAAGAATCAATAAATACGAATTAGGAACAACTCTATGTTGTGGATTTGCTTGGCACTAAAATTTCCTTTCTCAATTAAAGTAGAGTTAAATTCAATTCAAAGGGCAGAGGTCTTATGGTAGGTTATTGTGGTTATGAAACTAGGCAAATGGTGGATGTGATGAATTAATTTAATCTATTCTAGCTGTCTTGCCTCTATTTAGTTTATTTTATTTTTTCTATCATATTCTAGCATATCATTGTTGGGTTTTATGTTACTTTCAAAATTTCCATTCTTTGCCATGAAAAATAATAATAATAATGAAGATTGCAAGAAAGTCTAAGGAACTGTTAGGAAATTATCAATAACCCACTTGTTTCGACAAGTTGTGTTCTGGGTCGAGCTTCTTTCATCAGCTTAAGAGATTCAATGCTGCTTTCTGGGTATTTTCGGTTGTATTGGTAGCTATTTAAATGGTTTTAGTGCTTCTCGAGACAGCAAATGGTATAGGTTTTATTTATTTTTATTTTTTTCATTTTGTTCTATATACTTTTCCTACTTTTTTGGTTCATATGAATCATTATTTTTTGTGTTTTCATTGTCTTTGATTGAAACATGAGTTTCCTCACAGCTCTATATGAAGTTTGTATTCTTTAGAGTCAATATAGTAATTCTTTGATATATTTATCTAAAATTTTGTTGGGATTGAATGGAAACAACTTGATATTTGCTATATAATTGTTGGAGAAGAAAACTCTATCTTCAGGTTGAACTCAACATGGTTTCTCGTTTTGAAATTGCTGCAAGAAATGATTTTGGGAATAAGGTTTTTATGTAGATTGATTTATGTTGGAATTGCTGGATTGTGGAATTTGAATCTTTTTTAGATTGAATTTGGATAGAAAATTCAGAGAAAGAAATTTGAATTTCAATTAAGTTGTAAAAACTTTAGAGACTATGTTAGTGAAATTACAAAATAAGTTAGAGCTTATTAATCCTAGGAAAAAAAGTTGAAATTCTAGATTCACAAATGTAAGAATAAGTAGAGCTTTTTATGAGAAATTTACATAAAGCCTTAAGATCAAACGGACAAGATTTTTCTTTAGGTCTCTGTCCAATTTCTTGAAATGGGAAACTTCCCAAACCCATAAGTTGCTCTTCGATGTTGTCTCTTTGGTGGTAAAAGTGGAGCCGATTATTCTCATTACACTGAAAAAGTGACCATAAAATTTCCTTTTCACATATGCATTTTTTCAACTGGAAATATGTATGAATTGTGTACTACATTTATTTTTCTACCCTTGTTGATCTTATACAGAGGTTGTTGTAATTTGTCTTCAGGTGTTGGAATTTCCCTTTCATCTTTAGTAGTTGTTAAAGGAAAGATTTGTTGGGATCCTTACTAATATTGATTTTCTATATTTTTCAGCAATGGAGGAGCAGGTGATGGAATAAGCAGAAAATTAAAGCACAAAAGTTTCCATCGTTAGAGTTACAAGTGTATGCTGAGAAAATTACACACACACTTACAGAGATAGAGAAAGAGAGAGAGATATATATATATATATAAATAGATAGAGAAGCATTGGTGGCAGTTTGTCCCCCATTAATGTAAGTTGCTTCTCTGAACAAAATAGAAAAATGTTGTAAACTAATTTCGCTTGAATGTAACGAACTAATTTGAGAACCTTTATTTGTGCTGTATTGAATGGTTATTCAGAATTGTTGATAATTTCCATGATGGATTATTTTAGATATGGTAAGTCATCCTTTATAAATTGCTCAATTTTGAACCTTTGTCATTATGCGCTATGCTTATAATATTGTGTTATTTGGTGTGACGGAAATGTTTGTGTTGCATGGTTAGAATGTGAAATGTGAAATTAAAACTATTGTGAAGTTGTGTTTTTGTTTGAATTTAATGGGAGGTTTGAATGTGAAACCATAATATATCTATAGGTTATCCTTAGGAAGCAATGTATAATGTACACTACTAATGTATAATGTACAATACTATATAGAAGATTTAGTAGCTTTTAAATCCACATATGCGCTGGTTCGAAAAGATTCTTTAGTCATTTTCATTATATTGTTGCACAAATCCCGTAAGGAGTACGTCATTTAGGTTCTAAAAAATTTTCCACCCGGAGGAAAATATTTCCTCTTTTTTTCCTCCTGGAGGAAATTTTTTCCTCGAGGCGGAAAATTTTTTACTCCAAGCGGAAAGTGTTTTCCTCCAGGAGGAAAATACTTTTTCCTCCAGGCGGAAAATTTTTTCTCCAAGCTTTCCTCATGTCAGAAAAAACGTTTTCTCCATTTGTTATGCTTTGTTGTATTTGATTTGCAGATAAATGGATTCAAATTACCAACGAAGGTTTTGGGACTCAGAGATATCGAGGGCAAAGGTTAATTGTAGATCGAACTTCTGGAAAGCCGTGTCGGATATTAAGTTCAAGTTGACTCCAGCCCAAATAAAGAAGTTTGAGGATAGCTGTTTTGGCCACTTTTTGAAGGCCAACAAGATACAATTTAGTGGCCACATTGTCAACAGCATGCTGTATAGGCAGTGTGTTTGCGACGACAAGGATTCTATGGTATTCAATTTTGGAAGGCATGGTGCTAGATTTACTCGGAGAGACTTCACCATAATTACAGGTTTACGGTTTGGTTACGAACCCAATAGGCGAGTTAACATCTCTACTCGTATTAGTGATACGTATTTTGGCGGAAAGCGAAAGGTCACTAACTCGGAGATAACCGAAGCTTTCATGACCGCACAGTGTCAAGACGATGATGAAGCTGACGATGATAGATTGAAGTTGGCTTTATTATATTTCCCAGAGACGGTTCTTCTAGGCAAAGAAAGCATGGCCACCGCACCTCATAATCACTTGGAGATGGTGGACGATTTAGAGTACTTCAATAACTATCCATGGGGTACTTTATCATATACTACCACCATTAGATCGTTGAAGAGTGCTTTTGAGCATAGAGAGTCCATGGCTTTAAACAAGTCAAAGAGTTATAGTCTTTGTGGGTTTCCTTTGGCTTTCATGGTAAGTTTGTTACACTATTATTTAAAGTTTGTTACACTTGTATTTATGGTGTGTATTTCTTTATTTATTCATTATTAATTAATTGTTTGACAGATTTGGGGTTTTGAAACAATTCCTTCGTTGGGTCAAGCATTCGGAAGAAGTTGTCGGACATGGCATTCCCTCGAATTCTTAATTGGCATATTTCACAAGTGCCAAGATTTGAGAAGGCCACTGAACTCTTCAATCATCGTGATGTAAGTATATGAGTTCTTCCACTTATATGTACAAATATATATATATATATATATATAAATATACATTCCAACATAGTAATATTATTTATACACTTTTACAGTATTTGTAGGAATATTAGTATTACTTACTAATCACTTGATGATAATCCCTTTTGTCTTTTGCAGTATCCCGTTCATGGCTTAATGAATGTGACTGAATTTGAGCATGCATATATCGACAACTTGGCATCGGATGTACATCATGATAGTACTCCATACAATGTTGCACCTGCTGTTCGAGACAAGCCACCACAAGCAAGTCATGATGAAAAAGATGAAGGTCTTCCACTTACAAGAAGTGGAAGAAGTAAGAAACGGAAAGAGGCGTCTGTGGAAATTATGGGAAAATGAGGGAGGCGGCGAATGGGACATAAGCTGACAGACCAGCCTTCATCATCGACTGCAGGAGTTGCTGCTCATGTTCGTGTTGAACCATCGACTCCATCCCAACCTCCAACGACTCCATCCCATGATGAGGTTTGAATAAATTGTATGAATGTTTATCTTTTTTATTATTGCAAGTATTAATCATTATTGTTTCTTTTAGGTACCTTTGAGAGAGAGATTAATAATCCTTGAAGGCGAAGTGGCTAATGTACGGCAAGACGTTAAGGATTTAAGAATCGCCATGCTTAGAGAGTTTGCAAGTTTGGACACTAAGCTTGATAAGTTAATGAAGCACCAAGGAGTGGGAGTTAATGCTGACGGGTTGGGAGATGGGATGGACGTGGATGTTGAAGGGGATGAAAATAAAGAAGAGTTTGGTCCCGATGCGACCCCCGTTGATAGACAGTCACATCCATCTGTTGTAGACGATGCAGGACCAAGTGTTACGATTATCGAGAAAGTGTCTCCATCAAAGTTTTCTGCCGGGAAACGTGCAAGAAAGGTAGCAGCTGCTAAGCAAAGTATAGATATTGGGAGGAGGGATAGGAAGGCGGCAACAGCTATTACAACTCCTTATAGTGTTGGAGGCTTGCGGAAAATACTATAGCGCACTTTACCCGAGGCATCTTCTACTTTGAAGTTCGACCCATACAAACCAGTACCCACGCAACTTGTAAAAAATTTTGACCAATTTATGAAGTCCGGTTGGGCAGCAAAGGTTGATATGGACATTTTGACTGCGGGTAAAGACTTTTTCCAGTTGCTTATAACCAGTGAGAAGTGGCTGAATCACGATGTAAGTATTTTTCGATCAAGATTTTTATTTTATAATTTGATAAATTCCATAGATAGTTGTTCAACTGCATGGATGTAATTTAAAATTAACTCGTCTTTCAATGCATCATATGGAAGTCCTACCTTACTTATTTCGTGTACGTGCCAATTGATTTCCTGATATTTTTTATCCTAGTTTTGAGGTGATAGATGGAGGATTTTGGGTAAGTAACGGTCAGGTGTCCTATATGTGGCTATTGTGATTTTGGGTAACTAATAAATTATTTTGTTGTAGGTATACATTGAGTAGTGTTATGGAAAGTTCTTCGCCAATCCATCTAAGTTCCAATTCTCATACGCAATGCAAGAATATGTGCTGAGGATTCGAATGAAGGAGTCCAAGCCATGGAAATGCGTAAATCATGTAAAATATACATGTCCAAATTGTGTAATGTTAACTATTCATTTATTCATGTGCTTTCCTTTATTTGTTGTGCTAACTGAAATCCTGTAATGTATTGACAGTTGTTGATTCCACTAAACAAGCGCAACATACATTGGCTGGTAGGGCACGTGGACTTGAAAGAGCGTCGTATGACTGTATATGATTCAAATAAGGCTGGTAACCGAAACAGGGGAGAAATTTATTTCCAGAAATTATGCATAATGTTACCATATTTACTGCAGTCTGCATCCTTTTATGAGTAGCGGCCGGATCTTGTAGACTCCGTTGATGAGTTTACATGTGAATTGGCACAAAATACCCCTCAGCAAAGTAACGGGTAAAACCTTTTAATACGTACATGTTTGTTGAATAAATATTAGCTATTGAATATGGTTCTAATAATTCTAATATATGTTATAATAATTGTTTTTTTGTAGTGGTGACTGTGGCATGTTTACACTCAAGACCATCGAATTTTTATATGCTAGATTACCAGTGACATCCACACAAGATGATATGGAGTTCTTTAGGAAGAAGTATGCATATGAGGCTTACCGCAAAGAACTAAGCATATGAGCTGAGTGGTGATGCATTTTTCTTTCCTTTTGTCATGTTTATAGATGCATATTCTTTATTATATTTGACTCTTAATAATTGTAAATATAATGGTGGCTTATAATGTTCATTTAACAAAGATAACAATGTGGTATTGATGTAAGAATAAGTAATTGACCTTATAGGAAATGTGCCATGTTTATTTATTAGAATTCCGTTATGCACAAACGCCTTACGAGCTCAATTGCAAATTTTAAAAAATTTTCCGCTTGTCGGAAAATATTTCCTATAGGCGGAAAAATTTTCCTCCAGTCGGAAATCCCATATGGAGATAAATTGAAGCCTCTGGATAAATTTTCGCCAGGTGGAAAATTTTTCCTCCAAGTGGAAATAGTTTTCCTCCTATTGGAAAAAAATTGCTCCAAGCGGAAATCGTTGAATGATTTTTACTCCTATCAGAAACTAATTTCCTCCACTTGGAAAATCAATTTCTAATAGATTATATAAGTTAATAGTGGGGTAAAAAAAATTGGGAGTGGGGACAAATATTATATAAGTTGAAGATGGAATTAACAAAAAATGTAGTGACATTTAAAATCAATAACCATTTTAAATAAAAGAAAAAATGATATATGTTTGTTTTTCTTTTCAAAATCATTTGGACATTTCATAAAATGATATGTAAACTAAAGATTGAAAATCAATTCCAGAAAGCCTCTTTTCATTTGGGATTAAATTCAAAAAAAAAAAAAAGATTGCTAATAAATCTTCCACCGTGGAGTAGAAAATATTATATCCAATATATGAAATAATTATCAAAACATATTAAACCATAACATTAAATTAAAACTTTCTAATTCGAAGCATAAGATAATGGATTCGTACATCTCTGCCTATAATGTCCAACACCACCGCATCGGCTACATCTACGTCCAATAACATCTTCACCTTCGGATGGTATGCATTGCATCCTCGACCTACTGGCTCGCTTACGTGTCCATCTTGGTGGAAGAACAATGCGACTTGCCATGTCATCTGGGACATGCCACTGTTTTTCATCTAACAAAGGGTAAATGGACTCAGCATAAGCTGCACGATATGCATCCGCGGTGTAGTAATGAGAACACATGCCATAAGGAGCAATTTTGCGGTCTCTGCAAGCGGCAATACAATGATTACAAGGATATTGATCAAGATCGAAGACTTTGCGTGAGCATGTTTTTGATTGGAGATTAACTGTACCCCTTAAACTCTCACCTTCCACAAGAAATTCACGTATATTAATGGCTTTCACACATAGTCCGATGGACTCCAAATTTCGTAGTTTGAGTTGCTCTTCCATATGGTCAGTCACAGGCTTTGTCAATTTTGCACCTGCAGTACGTCGCTCATGAAACCACCTTTGCAGTAAATCCCGTATGTGCTCTATTAATGCTACTATTGGCATCTCTCTAGCATCTAGCAAAATGCCATTCAAGCTTTCTGCAATATTGGTGGTCATGATAGTGTACCTTCTACATGGACAAAGAAAACGTGCCCACCTTGTAGGGTCACATGATTGAATGTACTGGGCAGCCCTACTGTTTTTTGCCTCAATTTGCCCCATATAAAACTCAAAATCTTCAACCAAATATGCACTAGCTACGAGCATGAAACATTGTATTATTGATTCATCTTTCACATGTCCATTTGCTTTAATATTTCTGCTTATATGGTACGTGCACAACGCATGGTATGTATTGGGAAAAACTTTGCGTAATGCCCTTTCAATAGCGGGGTGTCTATCACTTACAAACACCAAATCCGGAAAATCTCCGATGGCATCCTTGAGGTTTTGGAAAAACCATGTATATGCTTGCTCGTTCTCTCCATCTCCAATGCTGAAAGCCAAAGGATATATTTGCTTATTGCCATCCATGCCTGATGCAATATACATGTACCCTTTGTATTTCCCTTTCAATGTAGTTGCATCAACAGCCAACACGGGTCTTATGTGGGATTTAAATCCCCTAATGCTTGCTCCAATTGCCATAAAGAAATATACAAAATTGTTATTATCGTCTGTTTTGATACGTGTAATAGTCCCAGGGTTCTTCGACACTAACTCATAACAGTAGGCAGGTAACTTAGCAAAATTCTCCTCTGGAGATCCCCTAACACTGTTAAGTGCATACTCTTTACCTCTCCATGCTTTGTTGTAGCTTATATTCACCCCATATTTCTGCAAAAAATCATGTTGAATTTCTTTGGGTTTGTAAACACGTGCAATACTTTCATATTTAGATTTGATACATTGCCCGATAACCCGGCTACTGGTCTGCTTATGTTCTCGATGCACGATATCTAACAAGAAACTGTGTACATTATCAAAAATTCTCACAACAAATATTTCTCCATTTTTAAATGTGGTTGCACGTAGTCGCCATTTACAAGTATTTTCCAAGCATACAACCTCATACCGTTGTGTAGTTGACCGTGTCACCTTGAACTCCTTATTTTCTCGCATGCAATAGATACTTAGTTTATTCTGTAAGTCACGTTTGTTGCGAAATAATTGTCCAACTACTATGCTCTCACAACCAATGAACTTTGACAAAAATATGGCCATAGAACCACTTCTGTTGCTCGATGATATGTGGTCACTTGTAGCACGATGAACCCTAACATCATCAACTCCTTCATTGTTCATTTTAGGATGCATATCATTATCATTGTCTGGCAACTCATGATCAAAATCTACATCATTATGATTAACATCATCCCCTGCTGCATTGTAATTCTCATCATGATAAATATTATGCAACTGCTCATACTCCTCATCGTTAGGAAACCGTTCAGCATAGTCACCTCCAACATCAACTCCTTTGTGGATGTTAAATGATGTCCAGGCCCCATGAACATCAACTTGATCTCTAAACTAAGTTTCTTGAACCATAATTTTCTGAGATGTAGCCTGAATAGGTTCAGTACCGGAAGCTTGTTGATGTGATTCCGCCCGAGCCCGCTCCACCGATAACCCGCTGGGGTGCTGACTCGACACGGATGAAGACTAGGCCAATCACAAGAGCTCAAATTAAGAGATTTAAGGGCAACCTGGGAGTATTTATACAGAGGGTAATCAATCTCAATAGAGCTTGTCCATACTTGAAGATACAAAGCCTATTCGAAGCATCCAAGTGGTGGAAGCCGATACGGACCCGGGTGACGGTTTTGGTACATTTTTGGAGTCCGGGAAGCATGAAATGGTTCCAATGCTTTATGGGTTCAATACATATGCCTAAGAGGTCATGGAATCAAGTTAAAGCAGCCTCAAATGCAATCAAAGAGGGCTTGTACGGACAGCATCAACAATTTGGCCGAATTTGCTGTATTGCTTGCTGGCTTTACTGTATTTTACTGTTTTAGCCTTTTCTTATTTTTCCAAGCATGGGCAACGTGTGGGACTTCATATTCAGCTTATTTGGCATCCTACAAAGCGTCTAGAAGCTGATTTCAAGCTCAAAGAGGTCAAAGATTGATCAAAGTCAACTTGATCAAAAAGGCTAGCATTTTTAGTTTCCTAATTTGTTTTTACTTTTTGTTTTAGGAAACTACCATTACTTTTTGGCTTTTATTTATTTATTTTCTGAAAAAATAACTTTAGGAAGGTTTTTATTTTATTCTTTCAAGGTTTTTATTTTATTCTTTCCATTGTAAATTAATTAATTCCTAATTTAATATAAAGGAATTAATTAATCAAACTTAGATTAGGAAAGGAAGTATAGTTTCAGCCAACTAGGTTTCTTTATGTGTGGTGGCTGGTTTTCTTTTGTTTTTAGGGTTTTATTTCGTGGCTTTGTAGCCTATTTAAAGGCTTATTTTTCAATAAGAATACAACTTTGATTTGATTAAGAAAATATTTGTGAGATTAATTATCTCTTTGTTCTTTGAGAACACCTAAAACACCATTAGAGAATTGGTTGTTTTAGCTTGACTTATCAATAGGTTTTCCATCCCCTATTGTGGCGTCTACATTATACCAAGGTTTCTAATCACAGGTTGGTTAGGGATTGAGGTCCAATCCATTAGAACTTGAACTTAATTAAGATCCGGGCTAATATAATACGGGTTTAGGAGCAGGTCGTCCTAGGTTCGTATCATTTGGTATCAGAGCTAAATTTTGTTCAGGTTTGATCTATCTTTATTTGCTTTATTTGTTTTTGTGTTATTCTGCAATTTTAGCATTAGGTTAAGGTTGCATCCATCCTATACACGTTCAGCATCTTAAAAAAAAAAAAAAAAATTCATTCCTAGTTGAATTAGGATTTCCTAGTTTTATCGTATTTTTGTTTCCTAGTTTGTTGGTTGTCTTTTATCATTGTTCTTGTTAATTTGGTTTCTGTTGATTTTTCTTTGCTGTTTTAGTCTTAAATATTTGCATTCATATATTCAAGAAAAAAAAAAAAAAACAAGAAAAAAAAAAGAAGAAGTTTGCGGCAACATTTAAAAAAAAAAAACTGCACATTTTGTTTATTTGGAGGTCACGGGTTTGGTGTTTGTTTTGGAGTTGGAATTGCAATTTTGGTAATTATTCTTGCTACTGCAGTTGTTTATGTTCTGTGAGTGAAAAAAAAAAAAAAAAGAAGGTAAAGCCGAAAAAAAAAAAAAAATATTTCGGTTTGTTGGAGTTTGATTTGTTTGCTGGAAATTTGTTGGAGCTGCTGGTTTTTTATTATTTATTCAATATTTGAGTTGCTGGAGAATTATTTTTGCTGCTGGATATTTGGATTTTGGGTGCTTAAATTATTTGGATTAAAATTAGATAAAGGAATTGATACAAAACTTGAATTACAAGAACAACAACCAACACTTTTCTATAATTTTGTTCTCTTTGATTCTTGTTCGTATTTGAATTTCTTTTTCTGGAATTTTATTCTTGAACTCATAATCTACTACCATCTGGTGCAGTTTTCAAAAATTCCAACGTTTTCCCATTATTTTGTGTTTTCTTGTCTAGAAAGCCGAAAAATTAGGATTTGTTGGATTCTTTCGGTATTGCCTACTTTTTGCTTCTGTTTTGTTGATAAGTTTAATTAAAACATACTAGTGATCTAATTGCTGTTTGTGGGTGTTTTAATTATAACTTTGAGATAATTCATTGAGTGGAAAAAGGCAAGAGTGTGTGAGCTTAAAAGAGGGTAAAAGCCGAAACTAGTGTGCAAACACGAGTGTCGAGACCTTGTTTGAGTGAAACACGTGAGGGAGTGAATATTGTGAGGATTTATTTTATTTTTGCAGTATTTTACTAACATGGCAGATTCTAGAATAAAAAGAGGAGACACACCACTAAAAATTAATGAAGAGGAGTCCGTAGGATTTCATGGTGATCCACGAGCTACCAGGCGTGGAGACCAAGCGGACATGAGAGCTGTTTTGGAGTCAATACAGCGGGTTAGTGCTCAAGTTGAGCATGTGAATCAAAGAATGGGAAGGCTAGAAGCCTCACAAGAAATGCCGAACACAAGAAATAGGCAAGAATTCCATGGAGGACGAGACCAAGGACGAGGAGGTCACGAGAGACCGAGAGAGGAATTTAATGAGGAGCCATTCGGTGGAGACTATGAGGAAGGTATGAACAAAACTTTTGCTGTCCAAGATAGAGCTGGCCATGGAAGATATAGGAGGGAAGAAACAGATGACAATCTTAGCAATATCATGATCAACATCCCACCATTCATGGGAAAAAGTGACCCCGAAGCATATTTGGAGTGGGAAGAAAAGATGGAGATGATATTTGACCGCTATAATTATTCAGAGGCTAAGAAGGTGAAATTGGCAGCAATGGAGTTTGGCCATTATGCACTCCAATGGTGGACAAATGAGCAAAGCACCCGAAGGAGAGTTGGTGATGACTTAATTACAACATGGCGACAAATGAAAGGAGCCATGAGGAAGCGGTTTGTGCCATCCCATTACCATAGGTTGCTGCATCAAAGGCTTCAATCTTTGTCTCAAGGAAGCAGGTCCGTGGAGGATTATTACAAAGAGATGGAGATGTTAATGATGAGGCTGAATATGAATGAGGATAGGGAGGCAACCATGGCAAGATTTCTTGGATGGTTAAACCGAGACATTGCCAACCAACTTGAATTACAACAATACTTGGAATTGGAGGAGATGTTGCATGTAGCCATTAAGCTTGAGAACCAATTCAAGAGGAGGGGTGTTAGTACACGGTTTGGAGGAGTTTCTAGCAGTGGAAGGACAAGTTCAAGTGGCTGGAAAAGCAATTCCACTTATGAATACAAGTTGAAGCCGAAATTAGGAGAAGAAACTACCAACCGGCCAAGAAGGGAGGTCAAGACCGAATCTGTCCAAGCACTTAGAGCTGAGATAAAATCTGATCCTAAACCTCAAAAATCCAGAGAAATAATTTGTTTTAAGTGCCAAGGAAGAGGACACATAGCCAGCCAATGCCCAAATAGAAGAATCATGGTATTAAAGGGTGATGGTGAGCTGGAATCTGCGAGTGAAGAAAGTAGGGCTGAAACCGAGCAAGAGGAGGATTGCAATGAAGATGAAGCTGAACCTGTAGATACATCTAATGCCGAGTTGAGCTTGGTTTCAAGGAGAGTACTTGCTGTCTACAAAGATGAAGAGCAGATACAAAGAGAAAACATCTTCCACACTCGCTGCGAAATACAAGGTAAAATTTGTAGCATGATTATAGATAGTGGGAGTTGTACTAATGTGATAAGTAATCTTGTAGTTGATAAATTAGGCTTGAAAACAATTAAACATCTAGAACCTTATAGATTACAATGGCTTAATGATAGTGGTGAGATGAAAGTAAACAAACAAGCCAAAGTAAAATTTAATATAGGTAGATATGAGGATGTAGTTTAATGTGATATTGTACCCATGATTGCTGGACATATACTATTAGGTAGACCATGGCAATTTGATAAAGATGCTACTCATTTTGGTCGAGAAAATAGTATTGTTTTCAGGTTTAAAGGGAAGAAGGTCAAGCTGGAACCATTATCTCCTAAAGAGGTTTACAAAGACCAATTACAAATGCAACAAAGGAGAGAAGCCGAAAAGCTAAAGGAAAAAGTAAGTATGGCACCAACGGCTTCACCATCCTTTCAAGAACGTAAGAATGAGGTTGCTGATCAAGGTAAGGTTTCTAAGACTCATATTGAGTGGAAAGATCAAGGAAAAACTGAAAGAGAGGGGAAAGAAAGTGGCAAACCCGAGAGCTTGGAGAAGGAAGGGAAATCCGAAGGTTTGCGCCAATCCGAGAGAGAAAAAGAAAAAGAAAGAAAAGAAAGGTCAAGTAGCAATTTTTATTTGAGTTTAGGGGATATTAATAAGGTCATTGAGTGTAAGAAACCTTTGGTGGTCATGATTTATAAAGAAAATTATTTTAATGATCAAACTAACATTGAAGAACTTTAATTGCCAAGTTCAATGATTTCTCTTTTGAAGGAATTTGGAGATGTTTTCCCAAATGAAATTCGAAGTGGACAACCATCCAATCAAGAGGGAAAAGGTGAGCTTGCTATCCAAGGTAAGTCTTCTAATACGTAGGTTGTGTGGAAATATTTTAATAAAACCAAGAGTGAAAAATTTGGTGCAAAAGCTGAGAGTGAGGAAGGTGAGATGGCATTGAGTGAGAAAGGAAAAGGAAGACAAGAAAGGAAGAATATAAATTTTTATCTTAGCTTTGGTGATGTTAATAAAGTAATTATGAATAAGAAATCATTGCTGACCATGAATTTTAAAGATACTTATTTAAAGATGTCTTTATTGCATAGAACTTTATCTGCATTGTTGAGAGCTTTACTTAGTGGCAATTTGAAAATTTGGGAAATATTGTTTGCTAACTTTAAAAAGTGTAATTTTTACCATAATGAGCATGTATTTCTAGATTTTGTTGTAATAGTATTTGACCCAGGAGAATTGGTTTGGTTGCACTTACAAAAGGAAAGGTTTCCTAATCAAAGAAAGTCAAAGCTCATGCCGCCTATGGATGGACCTTTTCAAGTTTTGGAGCCCAATAACAAGAATGCCTACAAGCTTGATTTACTAGGTGAGTATAACATGAGTGCTGCATTTAATGTTGCTGATTTAACTCCTTTTTCTGCAGGTGATGATCTTGATTTGAGGACAAATCCTTTTCAAGAGGAGGGGAATGATGTGATTCCGCCCGAGCCCGCTCCACCGATAACCCGCTGGGGTGCTGACTCGACACGGATGAAGATTAGGCCAATCAAAAGAGCTCAAATTAAGAGATTTAAGGGCAACCTGGGAGTATTTATACAGAGGGTAATCAATCTCAACAGAGCTTGTCCATACTTGAAGATACAAAGCCTATTCGAAGCATCCAAGTGGTGGAAGCCGATACGGACCCGGGTGACGGTTTTGGTACATTTTTGGAGTCCGGGAAGCATGAAATGGTTCCAATGCTTTATGGGTTCAATACATATGCCTAAGAGGTCATGGAATCAAGTTAAAACAGCCTCAAATGCAATCAAAAAGGGCTTGTACGGACAGCATCAACAATTTGGCCGAATTTGCTGTATTGCTTGCTGGCTTTACTGTATTTTACTGTTTTAGCCTTTTCTTATTTTTCCAAGCATGGGCAACGTGTGGGACTTCATATTCAGCTTAATTGGCATCCTAAAAAGCATCTAGAAGCTGATTTCAAGCTCAAAGAGGTCAAAGATTGATCAAAGTCAACTTGATCAAAAAGGCTAGCATTTTTAGTTTCCTAATTTGTTTTTACTTTTTGTTTTAGGAAACTACCATTACTTTTTGGCTTTTATTTATTTATTTTCTGAAAAAATAACTTTAGGAAGGTTTTTATTTTATTCTTTCAAGGTTTTTATTTTATTCTTTCCATTGTAAATTAATTAATTCCTAATTTAATATAAAGGAATTAATTAATCAAACTTAGATTAGGAAAGGAAGTATAGTTTCAGCCAACTAGGTTTCTTTATGTGTGGTGGCTGGTTTTCTTTTGTTTTTAGGGTTTTATTTTGTGGCTTTGTAGCCTATTTAAGGCTTATTTTTCAATAAGAATACAACTTTGATTTGATTAAGAAAATATTTGTGAGATTAATTATCTCTTTGTTCTTTGAGAACACCTAAAACACCATTAGAGAATTGGTTGTTTTAGCTTGACTTATCAATAGGTTTTCCATCCCCTATTGTGGCGTCTACATTATACCAAGGTTTCTAACCACAGGTTGGTTAGGGGTTGAGGTCCAATCCATTAGAACTTGAACTTAATTAAGATCCGGGCTAATATAATACGGGTTTAGGAGCAGGTCGTCCTAGGTTCGTATCACTTGTGGTAGACGAATGCCAATTGGAGGACAAGAAAAAGAATGAAGATTACTCCCACTATCCAAAGCAAATGCTGTTTGATGAACATTTCTACATACATGTTCAACTTTCGAAATTACCTCAACATACAATGGAGGCCGCATCATTGTCATCCCTCCATTCCTTACTTCTTGAAAAAAGCATTTCACATCCCTATCACATCGTATTTCTGTAGGATCCAACTTTTCTGCACATCGTCCATATAACCATTTTAGCTTTAGCAAATATTCATTTCGATCTATCTCAATAGAATTGAAAATCTCATCCTCTAACTTTGATTTTGTGCTTCTCTTGCCGACAGAAACCATTATATTTTTACCATTTTGATACTCCCAATTACCACCATCATTTTGTACCAATGTTCCATTGTATAAAACCACAATTACAATGTCATCATCTTCCATTTTACTACAAAATTAAATGAATAACGTTAAACTAAATCAATAAATATATAAAATTTGAATAATACTAAACAAACATATTAACTGTATTAAAAAAGTTGATTCTGTTTTTTTTTTTTCCGCCAAATATAGCTTTTTCCTACTGGCAGAAAATTGGTGGAAAACTAGCGGAAAATTGGCGAAAAATTGGAGAAAATTTTGCGAAAACTGACAATCTGGAGGAAATTGGCGGAAGTTCATCTTTTTCGCCAAATTTCCTCCGTTTTTACTGTTTTTCGCAATTTTTCAGTTTTACACAAAATTTCCCCCATTTTCAAACCATATGCCACCTAAGTATCTTTAAAATCACATATAACAGCTCATAAATTAATTTCTTGCATACCCATATTAAATAAAAAGCTTAAAAAACCCTAAACTAACAAAAAATACAAGAAAAAAGAGAAAGAGAAAAAACAAAAAAAAAACACATATTTTCTTACTTTCATCTAATAAGAAAAAAGATAAAATTTTTACCTGACTTTAGTTTGAGATATGAGAAAATACAAAAAAAATGAGAGTGAGAGGAGATGAGATGCAAAGAGTGACCTTAGAGAAACCCCAGGAACGGCTGTGTAGAGGAAGAAGGAAAGGGTAAAAAAAAAACCTTTTTGCGTAATTTTCAATTTTATCAAGGCTATGTTTGTCCCAAGGTGGCTTTTTTTTTTTTTTAAATTTTGCTATTTTTCAAAAATGGAGTTGTAAGGTGGCTATTTTTTGAAAAAACCCTGATTTTTTTAATTATTATTATTTTTTTTTTACCGTGCAGTAGCAGCCGCCATTAAGGCTTCTTTCTCTAGTTTTTCTTTCTATCAGGCACTGCGGCAATTTCTTTCTGTTATGTTATATATAAAAAAAATATCAATTTATAATTTTAACAAAACACATCTATCATCAAATATAAAAAAATCTTTATTCATCAAAAAAAAAAAAAAAATATATATATATATATAAATATTATTTTTAACTCTAAAGAAATGTAATAAATGTTTTTAAAGTGCATTAGATTGTAAAAACAAATGATATAAAACTTATTCTCAATGTTTCTATATCCTGTGTCAAACTTCTATATATTCTTGTTATTATCAATGATATAATTGTCATTGAATCCAAAACATTGGTGTTCTTGGGGGATTGCATGCACCTACAAAAAGACACACAAATACATGTCATTTCCTATAAAAATAACGCAAACTTTAAAATAAAAAATAAATATCTATATATATATATATATATTTAATAATCTTTTGAAATACCTATTCTAATAAATTCAACATACTTGTATTCTGAATCAAATTTGTTGAAGCAACATGACTACGAACCTAGTATATATAATATTTTAATATCTATAAAAAACAAGAAAATAAAATAATATTAATAATTTTTACCATAAAAAAAAATACAGCATGAACCACAAAGATGAAATGTAATTAAAAATGTAGTATTACTTGATCACCATGGTATCCAAGCGCAATGTTGATGGCAAGTTTAATAGATCTTGACTATTAAAATTAGAAGAAACCTGCAAGTGAAAATATATGCAAATATATTAAATATTAATATAAATAACGCAGACAAAATTTTGGTTAATAATAATTATAATTGCATTGACTGGAATATTAAAATAATTAAGTTTGTTGAATTGAACGTGAATTCTTACATCATTATGTGCTATTTCACTAGCATGTGACTGTTGCTGAGATGGTTCTCCAAGTGCAACATTTTTCTTCTTTTGCACATTTTCAAGAGCATTTCTTGGCCTTTTAGATTTTCCACATACTCTTTCCTTATTTTTAATTCCTTTAATCTTCTCACTAGCACTTGGTACGGTTGTAGCCTCTATGATTTTAGAAATGGATTTTCCAATATTATTGTCTTTTAAATATGCATCCACATCTTCTAAAATCTTAGCAAGAGCGGTTCTTGCAATTTTATATGTTTCTTCTGTTGCTGCTGCCTTCGTTGCCACTTGAGTTTGCAATCTACATAGATTCTTATAACGTCTTGCCAAACTTACTTTAGGGTCTTCATTTATTGCATTTGCAAATACAAATTCAGAATTTCCTAACTTTGCAGATTTTGTTCATCGTTTCAATATATATTGTACATGGATTTTCTTTATATCCTTGGAAGAAAGAACTTTAAGAGCATGGGAGCATAAAATTCCTGTAAACTCAAACTTTCTACAACTACAAATCACTGTGTTATCACAAAAATCATATCTAACAGTATGCTGAAATTGTTTTTTATGATTGGTAAGTTTGTACTCTATCACTATCCCAATATGATCAAATATTTGCATAGCACAATCATAAGCCTTACATAACTCATCTTGGAACACCTTGAATACTGTTGGGGTGCAAATACTTGCTGCATCTTTTAGAATTTCAACTAGAAATGATAACGATGGAGTACTTTGAATCGCTTTGAAATCAGCCTTTAGTTCTTCATAACGACGATCTTCAATTAACCACTGAAAATGCTCAAAGAACCTCAATAAATTGTGTTGATAGCTGACATAATTTTTAATCACATTATTCATACTCTCACTCCATTAAGTAGTAGTCATATTTGCACAAAGAGTCTCTCTGCCATAAACCAATGCCCATTTCTTTCTCAAATCAAACATTCGTATAAGCCAATCATTATCTTTAAGATCATATTTCTCAAGCATTGCATTCCAAGCTAGAAAAAATTGTTGTTCTTCTTCATAATCATATATGCAGCTGTTAAAATCTTTGGCAAACTCTCAAAATTTGGCAAAAACTCACTAAGATGTTTTGCTGCATTTTGATACAAGTGCCATATACATAACCGATGACATGTTTCTCGCCATTGAGAAGTTAATGCTTTTGCCATTGCTGGATATTGGTCAGTAAGAATAGTTTTTGGTTTTTTACCTGACATTACTTTTACAAAAGTATCAAACAACCAGATAAATATTTCAGCACTTTCATTGTATAATAATGCAGCTCCAAATATAGTAGTTTGCTTATGGTGGTTCACCCCTAGAAACATAGCAAAAGGTCGACCACTTTGATTTTTCCTATAAGTTGTATCAAAGCTAACTACATCACCAAAATCAGAGTACGCAATCATCATTTTTGCATCTGCTCGGAAAATATTACTTATCAAATCATCTTGATTCACTTGTATTGCATAAAAAAAGTAAGGATCTTCTAATTGCATAAATTGTAAGTATTCCAAAACACCATCAGTCTCTCCTACCTTCATTTGAATTGTTCTTTTCGTTTTCAAGTAATTCTTGTAATCATCACGAATAAATCCAAGATTTTCATATCCACCTACTCGCTTAGCCATTAACTCCAAACTTACTTTAGGAGCAATTCTTGAACTATCAGCTATATCTATTTCAACTGTTTGGACAAAAGTTAACTTCCTATGAGACCTATGCAAATGACTTTTACTGGGGGTTGATGTCACATGTGTATGTTGGGCAATGAAATCGGTAATACGATATTTACCAGTCTGATCCAAATTTATTTTCATTCTAGCTAAACAACCAAATCTCGTTTTAGCATGATGAGATTTAACATTAATATTTCGTTTATCCTTTTCCCGAAAGCCTTCACAATAACAACAGAAAGTTCTATTTTTCATCTTTCCACTTTAATCTTTATGTCCTTTACTCCTTCGAATGCCAAAACCAACCTTGTAAGCATAAGCATCATAAAAGTTATAAGCTTCATCTTCACTTTTAAATTCTATTCCAACTTTTGGTATCATTTCATCCAAAATTTTAGAATGAATCGCTTCTATTTTTTCTTGACCATTTATGTTTCCTTCATCTTTTTTATCTTCATCTTCCAATGACATATTAATATCTTTATCCACATAACTATCATTATTCATGATCTTCAGCACTATAATTAAATATTATAAAGAAAAAAATTAGAATCATAAAAATTAAAGATAATGGTATAAATATATATATATATATATATATATATATGTAATAGCCCAGACCATCCACGTTTGATATTGTCCTCTTTGGGTCTGGACAATCCTCTTACAACCCAGCCCTCAAGGTTTTGTCAAAACGCGTACCGATGTGGGACTTCACAATTCTCCCCTCTTGGGGCCCAGCATCCTCGTTGGCACACCGATCCGAGTACTGGCTTTGATACCAGCCGTAACAGCCCAGACCATCCGCGTCCGATATTGTCCTCTTTGGGCCTGGGGAATCCTCTTACAACTCAGCGTTCAAGATTTTGTCAGAACGCGCCGTATGGGAAAGGTATCCATACCACTTTATAAGGCGTACTTCCTTCCCTTTTCCAACCAATGTGGGACTTCACATATATATATATATATATATATATGACAAGCTTAATCATATTTAAAAAAAAATTAATATCGAAGCAAAATAAAAATAAAAAATAATATTTTAAAGCCTAGAATATTTTAATTTATTATAAAATATTAGAATATAACAAGAATGCAATATCATATTTTAAGCCCTCTGATGGATACATTACCAAACGAAACACATAAATGAAAAAGATATATAATTAAATTTTATATGTTTTTTCTATTGTTTAGATTAAATATTATATAATTAAAATTGAAATCAATATTGAATATAATAATTACATAAATTTCCTCAAGCAAATAATCAAGAATGTTGATATAGAAAATAATAATCACTTATTGAAAACTACGCATGAAGTTTCTAATTTATAATAAAGAAGGTACCTTTTTTTTTTTTTTCCCGAGAATGATAGGTACGATTTGATGGTTATTACAGTGCCTCACGACAGAAAAAACTAGAGAAAGAAATTGCTGTAGTGCCGCACGGTAGAAAAAAACAATAGTAATTAAAAAAAGTATAACAGTTACGGGATCAAAGAGTGAAGACTGGCAGGGGATTGCATAAGAAATAAAAAAAAAGAAAATTAAAAAAAAAAAAAAGAATGATTTTGGGCTTTTTTGAAACTTTAATGAGTGGGACCCGATTGGTATAATAATAATTAAAAAATATACAAGTTATAGTTGATGGGGAGAAGAATGACAAGAATGGCACAAGAAAAAAGAAAAAAAAAAGAACAGAAAAGAAAAGAAAAAGAATGATAAAGGACTTTGTTTTTAAATTTTAATAAAGTGGATCCAGTTGGAGTTTTGCAGCTACTAGAAAGCTTCTGTTAGTATGACTTAACGATGAATGATGTGAAAACATAAAACAATATGTGATGGTATTTTGGATGAGGTGTTGATTTTTTATTAGTAGGATAAAATTGGAAACAGAATTTTGGAGACAGAAGATGTGTATCCCATATATGGGCACCACTTATGAAATTAATGGCAGTGAAATAATGCAAATCGAATTGGCACGTGTGGAAATAGATGCTGAGCAAATAGATAGCCACTCTCAGTACTCGGATTTTTTTTTTTTTTTTTATAAATGGAGAACATTACCAGTCTCTTCCACTCATACTACCATAGCTACAAGCTTAATATACTTACCCAAAAAAAAAAAGAAAAGAATATTCTACATATCCAATACCTATTACTTTCATATTACCAAAATAAATGGTAGTTCAAGTTCCATCAACCATTCCAATTCCAAATGCTGCTGCCAATGTATCCGATGTGAATCGCCGTTCTGCCAATTTTCATCCAAGCATTTGGGGTGACCATTTCCTATCATATGCTACTTCAGACTCTATGGTATAAAAAAAAATAATAATAAAAAAAAATTGTTACTTATTAATTAATGTTATTTCTTGTGCTTCTGTTTTCTTTAATACAAAAATAGTCTCGAGCTTATTTTCTTTGGGCTTTCTGTAGGAAATAGAAAAAGAAATGGAACAGGTTCGGAAGTTGAAGGAACAAGTGAAGAAGATGGTAGTGGCTCCTGTCAATATTCCTTTGGAAAAGCTCGAATTGGTTAATGCTATTCAGCGCTTAGGCGTGGCTTACCATTTTGAAAGAGAGATTGAAGAAATTTTGCAGCAAATCAACACTCTCAGTTACAACTTTTGTGACCATGAAAATGATTTTGACCTTTACACTGTTGCTTTCTGCTGTCGGTTGCTTAGACAACAAGATTATAATAGTCCCTGTGGTAAGTACTTGCATCAAGCACTTTGAAGCACTTATAGCACATATCAATATACAATTGTTATAAAAATTAATAAAGAACTAATTTACAAAGTTTCGGTGGTGAATTAAGCAGATATATTCAGCAAGTTCAAGGGTGTGGAAGGGAAATTTAAGGAATCCCTTGTTGATGATGTTCGAGGAATGCTAAGTTTATACGAAGCTACACACCTTAGGGTTCATGGAGAAAATATACTAGACGAAGCTCTTGCCTTTACTACCACCCATCTTGAGCGTGTAGCATCCAATCTGAGCCACCCTCTGTCACATGAAGTTGCTCGTGCCTTGAATCGGCCTATCTGAAGAGGTTTACCTAGGCTAGAGGCAAGGTATTACATGTCCATCTATCCCCAAGACCCTTCACACAATGAGGTTCTTCTAACTTTCGCAAAGTTAGATTTCAACTTTCTTCAGCAAGTGCACAAGAAGGAGCTAAGTGATATTGCAAGGTATAACCAGATATAAAATCGTTCGGTTTCCAACAATATAACTAGAACCCACAAAAAATTAGACTATTTTAACTAACATAGAAAAGTTATATATACATAAATATAAAAAGAAATTTGAAAATGATCATTTCTTTTTTTTCTTTTGTTGGGATTTAGGTGGTGGAAGGAGTTGGAATTTGCAAAG
Source organism: Ziziphus jujuba (assembly GCF_031755915.1). Lineage (NCBI taxonomy): Eukaryota > Viridiplantae > Streptophyta > Magnoliopsida > Rosales > Rhamnaceae > Ziziphus > Ziziphus jujuba. The sequence goes on along the minus strand of NC_083379.1, from coordinate 37,488,529 downwards.
AAACTACCTTTTGAAATAGATAAGTAATTGAGTGTTACTTTTGGATTCTAGGTGTTTATTTTGAGCCTCAATATTACCTTTCAAGGAGGACGCTGACCAAAGTCATTGCAATGACCTCTGTTATTGACGATATCTATGATGTGTATGTTAGATTTATGGATCTAAATATACATAATAAATTCCATTAATCATAAATTACTAACCTCCAAATGCAGCCATTGATAAATTAAATCTTTAATCCTGCAAAATAGAAAACAATGTAAAGTAGTACCTATGGACACACTACTCTCAAACCACTCTCAGATCTCTGAAAACCCTAATATCAAAATACCGTATGGCATATATTTGTTTGCTTGCTCTAGACCTTTTATAGTCTCTGCAAGTCACACTTACCCATTAATTTTAACACACACAAAATACTAATAATTTAATAATATAATAATACTAGAAAAAATATGGGTAAGTCATTGGGCTTTTAAAGAGAGTTGGTCTTCCAGTCTAATGGGCCAACTGGAGTCTTATAGAGAGTGTGTGACCAAGGGCCCTACTATAACATAATAAAATAAATCAGTCCCATTAATGGCATAAATAGGCCCTGTAAGTGAGTAATTGATTATGCCAAGTCCACAAATATTAATTTATTCAACATTCTCCCACTTAGACTGCATAATCATCATCATATAAAATCCAAACTCACTTACTATAGAATCTCTCGAACCATAATGCCATTTCATCCAAATATATAGTATACCGATAGGGTACAACAATATACTAGATTAGGCATAGAGATTATCTCAGTAAATCTCCCAAAACATTATACCATTTCAACTGAGTACTTTGCATGCCATAAACTCAGTCTAGGTAGGAGAGATTTACCTAACCATGTGCAATCCCCCAACACACAAAACCATTTCATTCAAGCACATTGCGTATCGACAAGATACAACAATATATCCAAACTAGGTAGTAAGGATTCACCATGGCACCTGTGGATCAACATACACATATACATAGACTAATAGTCTCAATAGGCCTGTAAATATAGGAGCAATAATATGTGTAATAAATCATCTCATAAATAAATAATGATCCACATACATCAATGTATCAAAATACTCAAATAAATAAATAATACTCAACATGGATATTACTGCAGAAAATATAACAAACTCTCACTGACCCATAACAGTCTCAACTGCCTAACAATCCTATACGGGACACATGCTCCTCAAATATGCCTACCGGTAAAGCCTTGATCAGTGGATCTGCCACCATGCTATAAGTCGGCATGTGAACAACAGTAATGAGGCCCTCTTCAACTTTCTCCTTTACCACAAAATATTTCACATCAACGTACTTCGCACCAGGAGTACCTTTTAAATTATTGGAGAAAGACACTGCTACCGTATTATCATAATACATCATAATAGGTCTCTCAATGGAGTCAACTACTCCTAAATCATGGATAAAATTCCGTAGCCAAACTACATGACGAGTAGCCTCATAACACGCCACATAATCTGCCTCCATAGTCGAGGATGCTGTCACTGACTGTTTGGTATTGCGCCAAGATACAGCACCTCCTGCCATGATAAATATATAACCAGTGGTAGATTTCTTATCATCTACACAACCTTTATAGTCTGCATCACTATAACCCAATACTTCAAGAGAGTTGGTGCGACGATATGTCAACATATGATCTTTAGTACCCTGAAGATACCTAAAGACCTTTTTAACTGCTTGGTAATGAATAGGACCGAGATTGCTCATAAATCTACCAAGCACACCCACAGTAAAAGCTATATCAGGCCGTGTACAAACTTGAGCATATATCAAACTACCCACTGCTGAAGAATAGCGAACATTCTTCATTGCTATCCTTTCTCTATCATTCTTGGGACACTGATCTTTAGAAAACTTTTCACTTTTCATAACCGATACACTTCCAGAAGAACAATTATGCATATCAAATCTCTTAAGGATTTTATCAATATAAGCTCTCTGAGACAATTGCAACACATAATTAGTCCTATCTCGAACAATCTTGATGCCCAAAACAAAAGAAGCCTCACGAAGATCTTTCATATCAAAATGGTTGCACAACATCTGCTTTGTCTCAGCTAACAGGTCAATGTCATTAGTAGCCAAAAGTATGTCATCAACATTCAACATCAGAAATATGAAATTGTTCCCATTGACCTTCATATATATGCATCTTTCAACAACATTCTCCTTAAAGCCATTTTTGGTGACAACCTCATCAAACTTAAGATACAATTGCCTCGAAGCCTGCTTAAGATCATAAATTGACTTCTTAAGCTTACAAACCAAATTACCATTCCCTGTTTGCTGGAAGCCAACTGGTTGAACCATATACACATCTTCAAATAAATCACCATTCAGAAAAGCAGTTCTGACATCCATCTGATGCAACTCCAGGTCATAATGTGCCACAATTGCCATAATGATTCTAAAAGAATCCTTTGTGGATACAGGAAAGAATGTCTTTGTGTAATCAATTCCTTCCTTCTGGTTAAACCCTTTGGCTACAAGTCTAGCCTTATACCTCTCTACTTGACCATTAGAGTCTCTTTTAGTCTTAAAGACCCATTTGCACTCTATAAGCTTGCTACTCTCTGGTAACTCAACCAAATCCCAAACACCATTTAATGCCATGGATCTCATTTCATCTTCCATTGCATCCAACCAAAAAGTTTGAGTGCGAACTGCTTATGGCTTCCTCATAAGTGACTGGATCTAAATCATCACTCATGTCAAAATCATGCTCCTGCAAGTAAACCTCATAGTCATTAGGAATAGCTGACCTCCCAATCCTTTGTGACCTTCTCAAAGGCACATCAGCATCTACAATAGCTGGGGTATTATGCTCTTCAATGATGGGTTCATCCTGATCAACTACTGGTTCATCAACTACTGGATTAATAATATCTCTATCAGGAACAACTAAACTGGGAATGAAAACACTTTCTCCTCTAAATTAAGGCACCCGTGTTCCATTATTATCATCAAATCCAAAATCATCTTCAAAATAAATGGCCCTGTCTGATTCCACGATCCTGGTGGTGTGAGAAGGACAAAAGAATCTTAAACCCCTAGATCCTATACAATAGCCAACAAAATATCCACTAATGGTTTTAGGATCCAACTTCTTAACTTGGGATTATAAATCCTTACTTCAGCTTTGGAACCCCATACTCAAAAATGGTGCAAATTAGGCTTTCTTCCTGACCACAACTCAAAAGGAGTCTTAGGAATGGATTTACTTGGAACTTGATTCAAAATATATACTGCCGTCCGTAAAGCCTCTCCCCACAAGTAATATGGCAAGCTAGAATTTGCCAACATAGATTGCACCATATCCAACAAAGTGCGATTTCTCCTCTCATCTATGCCATTATGCTAAAGTGTACCAGGCATTGTATATTGCACACCAATATCACATTCACGTAAAAATATTGCAAAAGGTCCTGGATTCCGTCCAGTCTCATCATATCTACCATAAAATTCACCACCTTTATCAGACCTCACAGCTTTTATTTTCTTATTCTTCTGAAGCTCCATCTTTAATTTAAACTCCTTAAAAGCAACTAAAGAATCCGAGTTCTCACGGATAAGCTCAACATGTCCATAACGAGAAAAATCATCAATGAAGGTAATAAAATACCTGTAACCACTCAAAGCAATTGGAGTGAAAGGTCCACATATATCAGTATGAATTAATTAACTCCAAAACATCTCCACATCTAGCTATCTTATCTTTTCTAACCTTAGAAGTTAATTTTCCTTTCACACATTCAACACAAGTCGACAAGTCGGAAAAATCAAGATTAGAAAGTATTCCATCCTTCACTAACCTTTCCATTCTGTGCCTAGAAATATGTCACAAACGGTTATGCCACAATATTGAGGAATTATCATTAACTTTTGAATGTTTAGAAGCAATAACAGGGTCAACAACAGAATTAATAGAAGAATTGAGACCATTACTGAATAAACCAAGTCTATATAAATTGCCACAAAAAGTTCCAAAACCAACAACTTTATCATCTTTATACATCTCAACTTTATTCCCAAACAAAAAACTAAAACCTTGATTATCCAAAAGTGAAATAGATAACAAATTCCTCCTAATTGAGGGTACACATGAAACTTCTTGTAATTCTAAAACATATTCAGTGGCAAGCTTTAACTTGATTGTTCCCATGATATTCACCTTCACTCTCGAGTTATCTCCCATATAAACATGCTGCTCAAGATTGGTTGGCGCCATTTGCCTTATCATCCCCTTTCTTTTCTTACTTTCCCTTCAAATGCCAACAATCTATCTTCTTGTGTCCAATTTTATTGCAGTAGCCACACCTTTCATTGAAGTACTCTTTCTTTTCTCCTATCTAATAAGCATCATCAGTATTATTCAAAAGGTCCAAATAATGATGTTTCTCATTCATATCAAACTTGATAAATTTCTTTCCTATCTCCGCGAGAAGTTTTTTTGCTATATCAACCTTAGGGATACTAGCATATATAGGTTCATCCATGTAATTCTCCATCATCATTTTGCAGCACTTATTAGAATGCTTCCAATCCTCATAAAGTTTCCTAATTACTGCACTACTATCATTAGTTGGTATCCTGGGTGAATCTATCTCCAAAGGCAAATCCAATTTCATAAATGTCAAATTCATAACTAAGGTTTTCTTCCATTTCTGATAATTTGTCCCATCCAATTTCATCGTGGTAGTCATGGGCAGAAGGTTTGGGGTGCTACTAGCTCAAAAAATAGTAAACAACAAGACATTCAAAAATTTAAGACAATTCAATTACTATTTTCTAGCCCTCAACACAAAAACACAAACATAAATATCGCTTAGGGTCTTTGTAGCACTAAAGATACCCTTATGCGGGCCAAGGGCAGTCAACCAAATAACCACAATCAAATGCATTGAACTGAATCACCGACAGGGCAACTCAGAGCCTGCAATACATGGCATTTAATTAACTTCCACTGCCATTCCAAGCGTCATACAAAGCAACTAAAACTATCGACAGGGTAGCCTAGTTACCCGTATAGACCCTGGTTAATAAGTGGGAGAAAAATAACATATTGGTAATTTTATGATATAGATAAATAAAAGATAACCCATCCACTATGCCAACACACATTACATTGGTACACATAATGCAGACAAAATAAGTCTCACGACAGATGAGTACCTAAAATCCCACACTACTATACCAACTAGGCTCAAAGCCTCTTTGGGTAAGCTCACACAATCCAATTTTCCAATCACAAATATTTAATTTAATTTAATAAAATTTGAAATAAAATAATTAAACAAATGAACTAATTACTAATAAACAAATAAATAATAATTTTTTTTAATATTTTATATTTTTATTTTATAATAATAAAATAAAAACAATAGATAAATAAATAATTAATCAACAATAAATTAAATAAATGAGAATAAATATAAGTAAGAAAACAGTTTTTTTTTTTTTAAAAACCTCGGCTGCTGACGTCATCACACTGATGTCAGCACAACAGAGATGATGTCACCGTGATGATGTCAGCAACAACACAAAAACAACCTCACATGACAAGTCGTGTGCTTCTTCTTCTCCACACAACCGGGTCGCGATTTGACCCATTTTTATAGGTAATGGGTCACTCTACCCGTTTGTTCAACCCATCATCAAATTGATTTTTGGCCACCGTTTTTTTTCAACCATTCCGGTGGCATTTGAATCCTCTGTTCTTAGTAAACCATAATCCGGCCTCAATTTTGGTGAAAAATAATTAAAAAAAAAACTAACACCCAAACTCAAGATTATAATCGGCCAAAACACAAACAAACACCCATGGAAACACAAGAAATTCCAGAAAATTTTGGGTAAAATTGGTGCCGTTTGTTTCGTATCTTCTTGGGAAACTTTTTCCCCAAATCAATTTGGTCCAAAACCCAGAAAATTATAACACCCAAGCATGTGAAATTCGGTCTCCGAAAACCCAGGTTTTTTTTTATTTTTTTATTTTTATTTTTTAGAACAAACAATAATCGACCATGAGTATATATATATATATACATAAATATGTTTAATAGAATACATAATCTTGAATCTCAAAATTTACATATGTACACAAATCAAGAAAAGAAAAGAAAAGAAAAATTAATGTAAAGCAACGTATATATATATATATCTAGAACATTGATAATCAATCATGAATGGCCGAAACACAGATCAATATTTACATGCTAACTGCGATAAACTACAAAGAAATTTACTATGCATATTAACCACTGCTCTGATACCAATTGTTAGATTTATGGATCTAAATATACATAATAAATTCCATCAATCATAAATTACTAACTTCCAAATGCAGCCATTGATAAATTAAATCTTTAATCCTGCAAAATAGAAAATAATGTAAAGTAGTGCCTATGGACATACTGCTCTCAAACCACTCTCAGATCTCTGAAAACCCTAATATCAAAATACCGTATGGCATATATTTGTTTGCTTGTCCTAGACTTTTTATAGTCTCTGCAAGTCACACTTACCCATTAATTTTAATACATACAAAATACTAATAATTTAATAATTTAATAATACTAGAAAAAATATGGGTAAGTCATTGGGTTTTTAAAGAGAGTTGGTCCTCCAGTCTAATGGGCCAACTGGAGTCTTATAGAGAGTGTGTGACCAAGGGCCCTACTACAAAATAATAAAATAAGACAGTCCCATTAATGGCATAAATAGATCCTGTAAATGAGTAATTGATTATGCCAAGTCCACAAATATTAATTTATTCAATAATGTACGGTACACTCGAAGAACTAGAGGTCTTTACTGAAGTGGAAAGGTTTGCATTCTCATTTTCTATGACCATAACTATCTAACGTCATAGTATATATTTGGTAAAATATGTTATTTAAAACGAAGTGAATTATTTTATTTTCAGATGGGACATTTGTATGATTGGTCAACTTCCAGACTACATGCAGTTTTGTTACCAGGCACTCTTGGATGTTTATAGTGAAATTGAAGAGGAAATGACCGAACTAGGAAAATCATATCGCGTTGACTATGCTAAACAAGCAGTAAGAATCTCCTGAAAAAAATGCATCTTGTTCTCTTCCCCTGAACCCAAGGAGAGAAATAAACAATTTCATGAAAAAAGAGAGAAATAAGGCAAAATCAATTTTTTTTTTTTAATAAGGCAAAATCATTATATTGAGCTCGTTCCATCAATATATAAAACTATAATTGGTCCACCTTTTAACAAACTTGACCTTTTAATTATTTTGAAAAAATGGTGCTTCTCCCAAAATATATATATATATATATATATATAAGCACCATAGTAATAATTAAAACAAGAAACGACCATATAAATACAAATAATTATAAATAAAACCAGTTATAAATATGACCAAGTCTTAATGTTACAAAATAATTTGGTTTGGTGGTTTTATTTTTATTTTTTCTTCAGATGAAATATCAAGCGAGAGCTTACTTCGAAGAGGCCAAATGGTTTCACAAGAAACACATACCGATAATGGAGGAATATATGCCTGTGGCTCTTGTTAGCTCGACGTATGGAATGCTGGCAACTACTTCCCTTGTTGGCATGGGAGATGAAGTTACCAAACACTTCTTCGATTGGTTATTCAGTAAGCCTAAGAGAGAAAGGGCATCATCGGTAGTTTGCAGACTCATGGACAATGTGGTATCCCACAAGGTGAAACACAGTACCCATCAAATATTTGTCCTTTTATTATTATTATTTATTCATTCACAAACGAAGCTAGGCTCGCTAGGCTTATAATTGAATTTTTTTATTTTTTTTATTTTTTATATACAATATATAAATTTACAGTTTGAACAAAAGAGAGGACACGTCGCGTCAGCCGTAGAATGATACATGAAACAGTTTGGAGACACAGAAGAAGAAGCAGTGAGTGAATTTCGCAAACAGGTTAGCGATGCATGCAAAGACATAAACGAAGAGTGTCTCTACCCAACTTCAGTTCCTATGCCACTCCTCGTGCGAATTCTCAATCTTGCACGTGTCATTGATGTTATATACAAGGATGAAGATGGCTATACTCGTGCTACCACTGTGCTTAAGGAATTAGTTGCTTCTCTGCTTATCAATCCTGTATCTCTCTAATATAGTTTATGGAATACTATTTTGCTTCATCCTAGAATAACAATTATAAACTTTGTACGATTAATTTACGTGATTTCTATTCTATGCCACGAAAGTGAGTAGTTATCCATGTATCTGCTTATGTATCTCTTAATGTAAGCCGTATGGAATGAATGTTGTTAATTGGTTGCAAATCTGCTTATTATGGTAACTATCAATTATTTCCTGACCCCAAAGCTGTCACTTGACTCCAGTTGGTAAAGTGATTGTATATAGAGTAGTGTGGCTAGCAAGAAATTATTGGGATCTACGTGATAGAGACAAAACGGGTTGATATATGGACCTCTTACCAATCGATCCATCGATCATAAAATTGGAGTTTCACCCCAAAAAAAAAAAAAAAAAAACTACAAAAATCAATGAACTTAATAAGTAAATAAATAAATCAATAAGGAAAAAAAAAACTCAAAATCATTTATTTCGGTCATGATTTTTCCATCTGGCCGTCAATATTTATAAGGTCCCCATTAAAAGTAAGATAATAAATCCCTTGAACCCCAATTTCCTACTTGTGGCTAATCCGGATTGACGTGCATATATTACTAAGTACCTACCTTTAAATTGGAATTGGACCAAAACGATATAATAATATATATATATATATATATATTCCGTGTGTTATTAATATAAAAAAAAAAAAATGCATCTTGTTCACTTCCCTTAAACCCAAGGAGAGAAATAAGCGATTCCATGAAAAAGGAGAAAAATAAGGCAAAATCATTGTATAGATTTCGATACATCATTATATAAAATAATTATGATGATTTCGTTACATCAATATATAAACTATAGTTGGTCCTCCTTTTACAAATTTGACCTTTTAATTATTTTAGAAAAGATAGTGCTTGTCCCAAAAAAATATAAGCATCATATTAATAATTAAAACACCAAACGACCATATAAAAACAAATAATTATAAATAAAACCGTTATAAATATGAACAAGTCTTAATGTTGTAAACTAATTTAGGTTGTTGTTTTATTTTTATTTTTATTTTTTTAGATGAAATATCGAGTGAGAGCTTACTTGGAAGAGGCCAAATGATTTCACAAGAAACACGTACTGACAATGGAGGAATATACACTATGCTAAAATAGTGAATTAGCGACACTAATTATGTGATGCTACAAAAAAGAAAAAGCATTTGGGAAAAGAAGGCCTCAATACTGAAGATCAAATGTCGACTCAACTACCAAAAATATAAAACACTTTACAAAAACGTTGAAGATAAAGTGTCGCTTAATAACAAAAATAAACGACGCTCTTTTTGGGCATCGTTGGATTGATGATTAAAAACTGCTAAAGGCGAAGGTCAGAGAGGACAATCACTTACCAAAGACAAGGTATATGATATAATCAGTTAAAAGGCATAAATCATCCCGATGTTATGACAGATATATTATTTATGTTTGGTAGTGATGGATATATTTATTAGTTCAAAGACCGCATGATCTTTTGTTTTACGTGAATTTGTTGCACGAGTTAAGATGGCACCTGTTCTTTTGAGGTGTTATATGAAAAGTTCCAACCACAGGAGGATTCTTTCAACCTAGTCAGATGTTCAAAAGTAGTTATTTTTGTTTCATTAAAATTAAGATCTTAATATTAAAATCTGGTATAGACCAAGTTTGGTTAGTGCATTTTGGTGATCTGATGTGGGCCAACTTGTTGAGAACTAAGCTATAAATTTCATAAGTTGGTTTTGTGGCATATGCTTTTGGGTGATAGTTTTAGATCTTGGTTTTGATATTTTGTTTTCTTGAAGATTGAGGGTTTTATGTTGAGAATGTTTTATGGATCTAAGGTGGTTGTTATTCTTGATGATAACTTGACCTTCTAAGGATTTTAATTTTGGGGGGCATAGTTAGAACATAAGAAAGTGATGTATATTTTATTATGGTTTGGGGATCTAGTACCTAGTTCTTAGTACTTGGTTGTGATATTAGGATTAAGATTTAAATTTCTTTATTGCTTGAGGTATGTATTCTTGGAGTTTGTTTGAAATTGGAAGAATTTGAGGATTCTTCAAGAATGATATTTGAGATGATAAGAGGACTTGGACTTGATCTTTTGGTATCATATTCTTTAGTGTTAACAATCTTGAGGATTTCTTTTAGGCTTTATAAGCAATCTAAGGCTCTCCATTGGAATAAGTATGAGAATTTTTTTATTTTATGACTTTGATGAATTTGGTTACAAGAAATATGTTTGTCGAGGTTAAGAAAATTGAATAATCAATGAGGAACATAGATCTTATAATTGTAAGTAGTGGGAAGAACAATCTCAGTTTTAATTTTGTGATACTGGTATTTAGTTTGAGGGAATTATATTTAAATTCTAAAAATTTCTTTTTGATTTATTGGATGGATTTTTAAGAAAATTATGAGTTCTTACTTATGCTTCTACGCAATTGAAGAAGCACGAGTTAAATTATTCGACTCATGATTTAAAGCTTATTGCAGCGATCTTTATATTGAAGACTTGGAGGCACTACTTGTATAGAGCTACTTGTCAGATCTTTACCGAACATAAGAGCCTTAAGTATTTGTTTACCAAGAAGGAGTTGAATTTAAGGTAAAGGAGATTGATGGAGTTGCTCAAGGACTATGATTGCACTATTGACTACCACCCAGGCAAGGCAAATGTAGTAGCCGATACATTAAGTAGGAAGTCTATAGGCTCATTAGCTTACATGCAGACAATACAACTTCCTTTGATGGTTGAGTTGAGAGAGTTGGGTATTGATTTGTGGATTCGTAAGTCTGAAGCACTTTTTGCTAGCTTCCAACTACAACAGGTACTTGTGGATCTTGTTCTCGAGGTCCAACTCGAAGACCTTTACTCGATGAGCCTGAGGAAGAAAGTTGAAGAAGGGGGACAATCAAACTTCATTATTAGAGGTGATGGAGCCTTGGTGATGGGTTTTAGACTCTGTGTCCCCATAAATGAAGAGCTGATAACACAAATACTGGATGAAGCCCATAGTTATGCCTATGCTATCCACCCCGGTAGCACCAAGATGTACCATACCCTAAAAGAGAATTATTGGTGGGTAGGAATGAAAAGAGAAGTTGCTGAGTATGTATCTAAGTGTTTCATTTGCTAGCAAGTGAAGGCAAAAAGATAAAAGCCTTCTAGACTCCTCCAACTTTTACCCATCTCGGAATGGAAATGGGAACGCATCATAATAGATTTTGTATTCAAGCTTCCCCCCACAGTTCAGAGACATGATAGTATTTTGGTGATAGTGGATCGATTCACTAAGTCCGCACATTTCTTATCTATTCGTGAGATGTTCTCTCCTTAGAAGTTAGCAGAGCTCTTTATGAACCATATAGTGAGCTTGCATGAGATGCCAATAATTCACTTCGATATTTTGGCAAAGATTAATGAATGAACTTGGTGTCAAGTTGAATTTGAATATCGCTTTTCACCCTCAGACCGATGGACAATTTGAAAGGACTATTCAGACCTTAGAGGACATGTTGAGGTCATGTGTACTACAATTCAAGGGAAATTGGAATGAGTATCTACCTTTAGCAGAGTTCACCTATAATAATAGCTATCACTCGAGCATTGAGATGTCACCTTATGAGGCATTGTATGGGAGACAATGTCAGACTCCATTATGTTAGAATGAGACAGGTGAAAGGAAACTTCTATGCCCTGAGATTGTACAGGCGACAATGGACAAGGTTAATATTATATGGACCAAGTTGAAAGCAGCACAAGGCAGGCAAAAGAGCTATGCAGACGTGCATAGGAAAGATGTTGAGTTCGAGGTTGGCGATCGAGTATTCTTGAAGCTTTCTCCTTGGAAAGGTGTAATACGTTTTGAAAAACAATGGAAGCTAAGTCCTCGCTACATTGGACCATATGAGATAGTAGAGAGGATAGGTCTAGTAGCTTATAGGATTGACTTGCTGGAGGAGCTTTCTCGAGTCGATGATGTTTTTCACATCTCCATGATTCGCAAGTATATCTAAAATTGATCACATGTGTTGGAGACATTGGAGATTGAGTTGAGGGATGACTTATCTTATGAGAAGCAGCCAATGCAGATTTTAGGAAGAGAAGAGAAAAAACTTCGCAACAAAACTATACCGTTGGTGAATGTTCTTTGGAGGAATCACTTTGTCGAGGAGGAGACTTGGAAGCAAAAGGCTCAAATATGGAGTCAGCACCTCACCTCTTCCAAAACTAAGGCATGAATTTCGTGGATGAAATTTCTTTAACCGGGATAGGTTGTAACAACCCGTACCAAAATACACATGTTTTAACAAGTTTGACCAAGTTTGACTAAGTTTGACCAAGTGAACCATATGTGGATCCAAGTTAACTTTTTCAACGGTTAATATTTTTGGTTTAACTAAGGTACCGTTGTGTAGATCTCATTAATACAAGTTCATAGACTGGTGGCACGCCAAATTTTGAGTTACGGATAAAAAGTTATGGTTCTTAAAAATTTTAAACATAAGTTTTATATTAGTGTCAAAACCAGTCCTTAGTTTTTATCTGTTAGTGACTCAAGGCTCTATATAAGCCTTGGTAAGCATGCCAAACAAAAGCAAACCCTAATACCTATTTTATCCCCAAAACCTACGAAATTCTCCCCTAGACCTGTGGGTCCGAACTGGATCATTTCGACCAGTTTAACATCGAACCGGATAATCACCGTTTTTGCCCATTCCAGCCAACCACCACTTACATGCACAGCTAGGGAGGAAGCCTACGTGGACCCAAGCTTGGCCGTGAAATTTCACGGCCAATGGCTACCAGACGAGCCCGGATCTGGCCTGCGAATGCGGCGGCAGCTGGCAAGGTGGGTCGCCAGATTTTTGCATTTTTCAACCATTTCAGGAACCCATACACCTATAATACTATTTTTGGACCCTATGAGCTCATTTCAATGGTTATTTTGCTCAAATTCTTCACCGTTTGAGAGATACGACAAGGGAAAATTCGGTCGAAGATTCAACCGAGTTTTCCAGACACCGGAGGAACCTTTGGACCGAGGTGAACATACTGATAGGTTCCTTGTCTCTTGGGTTTTATGTTGATAAAAAGTTTGTAAATTTTGGAAGTCGTTTGATAATTTTTCCATTTTTTGGCCAATTAATTAATTACCGGATGAATTGGGACTGTGTTTGGACAAAATTGATTAAATTGTTTAAAATTAAAGTTATATTAGTAAAATTAGATATTATTAGGACCTATTGGGCGGCTCAATTTTGAAATATTAGCTTTCGGGTGAAAAGCCCCAATTTTAGGTACCGGGTCCTAAGGGAACGCAGTATAATTGGACCATTCGGTATTCAATTTAAGTACTTTCAGAGTAGTATAAATTAATTTAAGACATCTGGTTCATACAAGTGTCTTGGTTTAGTTATTTGGAGTTTGAAAAATATTTTGTTATATTACAGGCACTCGAGTTGAGCATGTAGGCGATCCTGCAGAAGAGCAGGAGTGAGCATCTGCAGTACTGTGAGTGATTATAATTTTTAAAATATTTTGGATATATAATATAATATATATGTGGTTTGGATATTTTACATATATACCATTTGATTGAAATGTTTGTTTTATGCATATATATAAATATCTGTTTTCACTTATATGTGTGATCATTTTATGTGTATTTTAATAAGAGTTTTAATGGTTTCTAGCTTTAATGAGTTTATAGTGAACTTATGAATTATGCTATTTAAATATCCTGGTATTTGAATTGAGATTTTAAGTCATTTTAGAAAATAATTGATTTGAGAAGCAAATTGAAAATTTTATGATTTTAAGCATGTTCAAATATTTTATAATTTTATGTGCTTAAAATTGGTTTATGGTGAATATATTTCACTGTGGTATTTTTGGTTTTAGCATGAAATGATGATTTGAAATATTTTAAAATATTTAAATAATAAGACGAATTTAAATATTAAATTACAAATTGAAATATTAAATTATGATTTATGATACAGTATCATTTGGAAAAGTATATATGATCTTACAAGATTATTTTAAGGACATTGTATTGATTTTTTTAATTGATGTACCATATAGTACCAGTGTCTCGGATTAGTATTATATTATAGCGTGCTCGGTTTACCACGGTATCGTGAGGTTGGTTTCACCCAAAGGTTTATTATTGCCACGAACCATGAGGTCGGGTTTATCTGATGGTTTATTATTGCCACGGTGCTGTGAGATTGGTTTCACCCAATGGTTTATTATTGCCCCGAACCTTGAGGTCGGGTTTATTCGATGGTTTATTATTACCACGGTGCTGTGAAGTTGGTTTCATCCAACAGTTTATTATTGCCACTGACCGTGAGGTCGGATTTATCCGATGATTTATTATTGCCATAGTGCCATGAGGTTAGTTTCACCCAATGGTTTATTATTGCCACAGGCTATGAGATTGGATACATCCTGACGCTTTATTATTTCCATGACACGTTTCGTATATTGAAGGTTGTGAGGTGGGTGTATCCCACGGTTTACAGATTTGTATATCGTATGGTACATTATATACATTTGAGTATATTGTTGGTTTTCAAATATTGTGGTTATTACTGTACTTTCATATTTATTACATGAAACTGTGTTTATAAGACTTTATGCTCAATATTTATATCTTGATTAAGGTATTTTGTAATATTATATTGGTCGTTCATTTTATACCTTTGAGCATCAATTTTTATGAGATTAAATTGGGGTACAAGTTTGGATTTTATGAAATGATTTTTAAATTGGAAATTTTTCATACAAGTAGAACGAGAGGTTTTGAGAGAAAGTTTTTACGGATTTAAATTTTTATTTTTCTATTATATTATGCCACTTACTGAGATTTTTTTATCAAACATTTTATTGTGTTAAATTCGTTCCCCTAGGTCCAGACAGTTAGTAGTAGTTTATCTCATGCACCGCTTGTTAGTTCATTCCTTCCACGACAACAGCATTACTTATCTTTTCTTTATTTTAGCCTTACCTTTCTGGACTCATTTATTATTCACTTATACTTCTAAACTTTGTTTACATTCTTAGAATGCTCTTATCTAAATATTAGACTCAATAGAGACCATATTATATGCATATATAGTTATGGCCTGTGGTACAGTAAGCCGGTTGTGGACTTTTGTGTTGTTGTGAATTTATTGTATATATATATATATATATATATTGAGGTATTATTGAAAATACATGTGTTCATTATCCACGTTTTAAATGAGATTTTATTGGATATCCTCTAGGGATTATCCAATGGAATTTCACTGGGCGGGACCATCCGAGAGATCCTAGAAGAGTTCCCAAGGCGGGTCCTGTCAGCTTTCCTTCCAAAAAGCATCACCTAATTGTGTCTCTATTTTTTTCTTTGCAATGTTTATTATTTTTTTGTTTGCAATTTTAACTTAATTAATTTTGCAATATTAAGCAACTTGTTTAATAAATTGAGGAGCTTAAATTTTTTTTTAAAAAAAAAAATTTAAAGCATTAGGCGACGCTTTTATCATCAAAAGCGTTGCTTAATGTTTTGATATTAAAAAAATTTTGATGTTCTTAAATTTAACGAATAAATAAGTTAAAAATGCAAAAATCCAGTTAAAAATGTAAACACAACAATAAGTCAACATTGCAAAAAATTATTAAAAAAAAAACAAAAAGCAAGTAAGAGGAAACATTTTTAATGCCAAAAGCGTCACCTATGACATTGAAAAAGTTAAAAAAAAAAATTGTAAATTTACTTCATAAAGCTAATTAGTATATCTCAATGTATTACTTAAATCTTTACATATTATGTTTAATATTTTAAATGCAGAAATTGAATCAACATAAAATTTTTTATTTTGTAAAACATATTACAGTGACAGCAGCAGTCTGTCTAATGGACACGCTACTATCCTTAGGTTTTCACAAGTCTAATATATACAAATATATCAAATTTTAATTTTTGTATAGTATGGACCTTGCTAAAAAAGTAAGAGGTGACATTTTTAATGCCAAAAGAGTCACCTATGACATTGAAAAAGTTTTAAAAAAATTATAAATTTACTTCATAAAACTAATTGGCATATTGCACTGTATTATTAAGATCTTCATTAATAAATTGAGGAGCTTAAATTTTTTTTTTCTAAATTTCAAAGATTAGGCGACGTTTTTATCATCAAAAGCTTCACTTAATGTTTTGATATTAAAAAATTTTGATGTTCTTAAATTTAACAAATAAATAAGTTAAAAATACAAAAATTCAGTTAAAAATGCAAACACAACAATAAGTCAACATTGCCAAAAATTATTAAAAAAACAAAAAGTAAGTAAGAGGAAACATTTTTAATGCCAAAAGCGTCACCTATGACATTGAAAAAGTTAAAACAAAAAATTGTAAATTTACTTCATAAAGCTAATTAGTATATCTCAATATATTACTTAGATCTTTACATATTATGTTTAATATTTTAAATGCAGAAATTGAATCAACATAAAATTTTTTATTTTGTAAAACATATTAAAGTGACAGCAGCAGTCTGTCTAATGGACACGCTACTATCCTTAGGTTTTCACAAGTCTAATATATACAAATATATCAAATTTTAATTTTTGTATAGTATGGACCTTGCTAATTCACTAACTGTTTATTCTTCAATTTATATATATATATATATATATATATATATTTACATAATTATATGCATATATAATAATAAAAACTTGAAAAAAAATTAAAATTAAAAAAAAAAGGCAAATAGATGACGCTTTCCTTCATAAAAGTGTAGCCTAATTATGTCTGTATTATTATTATTTTTTTGCAATGTTTATTATTATTTTTTGTGTGCAATTTCACTAACTGCTTATTCTTCAATTTATATATATATATATATATATATATATATATTTACATAATTATATGCATATATAATAATAAAAACTTGAAAAAAAATTAAAATTAAAAAAAAAAAAAAAAGGCAAATAGATGACGCTTTCCTTCATAAAAGTGTAGCCTAATTATGTCTGTATTATTATTATTTTTTTGCAATGTTTATTATTATTTTTTGTGTGCAATTTCAACTTAATTAACTTTTCCAATATTAACCAACTTGTTTGATAAATTGAGGAGCTTAACTTTTTTTTTTTTTTGAAAAATTTCAAAGAATTAGGCGATGCTTTTATCATTAGTAGTGTTGCCTAAGGTTTTGATATTAAAAAAATTTAGAAGTTCTTAAATTTAACAAGAAAATAAGTTAAAAATGCAAAAATTAAGTGAAACATGCAAACAGAACAATAAGTCAACATTGGAAAAAATTGTTAAAAAGAAAGAAGAAAAGGGTAACACATTTATTGCCAAAATCATCGCCTATGACATTGAAAAAATTTAAAAAAAAAATTGTAAATTTTTACTTCATAAAACTAATTAATATATTATACTGTATTACCAAGATTTTCACACATTATATTTAACCTTTTAAACAAAGAAACTGAATCAACATAAAAAATTTTATTATGTCAAAGTGACAGCAATAGTTTGTTTAATGGACATATCACAAGCCTGATATAGATATATGAAGCCTTAATTGCTGTGGCCTATGTACCTTACTAATTCACTAACCATTTATTCCTAATTATATATATATATATATATATTTACATAATTATATGCATATATATTAATAAAATATGAAAAAAATTAAAATTAAGAAAAAAAAAAAGCAAATAGACAACACTTTCCTTCATAAAAGCATCGTCTTATTGTGTCTCTATTTTTTTTTTTTTGGCAATGTTTATTATTTTTTTGTTTGCAATTTTAACTTAATTAATTTTGCAATATTAAGCAACTTGTTTAATAAATTGAGGAGCTTAATATTTTTTTTTTTTTGTTTAATTTCAAAGCATTAGGCCACGTTTTCTAATTTCAAAATATTGGACAATGATCCAAAAATAATGAGAGAGCGTCATCAATCATCTAAAGGTTCATGGATGATATAGTTGGACATAAGGTAGGACAGAATTAATCAGTAAACATATATAGTTGGCACTATTAAATTAAATTTCAATAATATTGAAAATTAGTTTCAATTTTTTTTAATGATTAATAACACATAATTAATTATTATGTTAATTAGTTTGAACAAAAGAGAGGATACGTGGCATCAGATGTTGAATGCCACGTGAAGCATCGTCGGATGTCAGAGGAAGAGGTTTATGAGTTGTTTACGAAAGAAGTCGTGAATGCTCGGAAGGACATAAACGAAGAGTTGCTGAGACCTACTGAAATGCCAACGACAATACTGATGCGGCCGTTTAATTTTGCAAGAGTGATGGACGTGCTTTGCAGGGAGGGAGATAACTTCACGCATGTTGGACAGGCTTTCAATGAATCTGTTATTTCCTTGCTCATTGATCAATTGGGTACATGCATATGCATAAATAAGTGCATATATATTATGTACATAATGCGCCGCATATATATATATTTTAAATTACTGTTGAGTTTGATCCTACTTTTATTATGAGGTAATAAATACTTAGAAAAATCTATATTATGGAATATTTTTCCATACTCAGTTTGGCTATGGAAAACAGAGTATATTTTTGGCTTCACAGTATTTATCAAATTATATGAGAATTATTTGATTCACTTTTCATGAATGTGACACATTTTTATCCAAAAATATTAGTAACTTATTAGTATTTAACTAATTTGAAATTTGGAACTTTAATTAATTACCACTTACCTTATAATTTTAATTCAAAATAAAAATATGAATGTAAAAACTTAATTAAAATATTGAAAATCTTAATAAATTAGACCACTTCATTGAAATTGTTTTAAAGCCCAAATTATTGAAAGTAGTTGCATCAAGTTTATTCTTATTTGTTGGGCTGGGCTGGGCTTTTCAATGGCTAAATCAATGTCATAGCCTTTCGAATTTTAAGAACTAAAAACACACACATATATATATATATATATATATATAGTTTAGCTAAAAAATTAATCATAAACTTTTTTTTTTATAAAATTAATCATAATAGTTAACTATACCTAATAATAACTATTCAACAATGCTATAAACATCATTACCAAAAAAAAAAAAAAAAAAAAAAGCAATGCTATGAACATCATTTGTCAAGATCATTTAATAAATAAAGTTTGGTAAACAAGTTGGGCAGCCCTGATAGTAGTATATTTATTTATTTTCCAACACCAAATGATAGTCATTTAATAAATATAGTTTGGTATATAAGTTGGGCAACCCTAACAGTAGTATATTTATATATTTTCTAACACCAAACAGCGGTACTTTTGTCAACAATTGGTATACTTCTCACACACTCAACTATACATTTGAGAATTTGAGACGACACAAACTCTCCTTTCTGTTTAGCTTATAAATTGTTGTAATGATTACAAAAAAATAATAATAATAATAAATAAAATAAAATAATACTTCCCTATTTTACGTTCATCCAAATTTTTTTTTTTTTTTGGTTATTCAAGGGGTTAGTCCCAAAGAAATGCCAATAAATTATGGGCTATATCAATAATTTTCCTGTAAATGTTAACATGTGAAGTGCTAGTTTATAAAATTTTAAGTATTACCAATTCAATAATTTGCTTACAACTACAATTTATGGATTACTCATTTCATTAGTTTCCATGGGTACACGAGTATAACGGTAAAAGGTGCATATAGTTCGAATTTTCCACTTCCAACTCATATTTATTTTTATCTTTGGTGAAGAAACTCTGAACTCACTTAGGAAATAGTGGCTTTGCCACTAAACATTTTCCACGGACTATAAAAATACTCATAAAAATTGTGGTCATAAAAATTGCCAACGAGCTGCTGCAGGCATCATGGCAAACTCAACAGCAGCTGCCATTGGCTCTCCAATGGAGATAAAATCATGTGGTCCTTAAACCACCTATCTGTACATGTTATTTCCACAAATTTTTTGATACGTTCTAAAAATTATAATAAAAATATTAAATAGTAAATATTAAATTACATAAATAATCTTAAAATCGTATAAATCAACTTTTCTAAGTGGTAAAAATTTATCGAAAAATAATATAGAAATAGATCATTTGATTTTTTTTTTCTCTTAAGTTTTTATTTTTTTTATTTTTATTAAATTGAATCATCTATATATATCTGTTAAAATAAAAAAGTAAAAAAGCCACCACTGGTGGTAGATCTGCCAATCGGGGTGTAGCTGGATGGAATCTGTAGTCCGCCAGGCATATTTACCGCACAAAAATGCTAGTGAAGAAGAGGATATTTTGGTAAACTTATTTAGGTGAACAATGTCTATAATTATTTTAGAATTGTGAAAAAAGCTGTTTTATATTTTTTATATAAAGAATATTGTAATATAAGTTGAGGTGGTCCACTGAAAAATATGTATGGTAGAGTAGTCAATTTCTTGTTCTATTTCTTTCCAGGGGAAATAAACACCTGACTTGTCTATTACTTTCATTTTCAAATACTCTAAGAAGGCCACAAATAAAAATACCCTTTGTTTGATGACGGTCATGTGTAAATCTATCGTCCACTAATTCATAATTTTATTTCTTTTTTTTCTTTTTTCTTTTTTTTTTTTTAACTGAAGAAAACATTGTGAACCCCATAAATACCTGAGCAGATGGAAAAAGATTCACCAACTCACTAAGTATAAGAAGCGTTTAAGAAAATGTCAAGATTTTCAGTAGTTGATGCTACGTCCCAGTTTACAAATTCCACACCCCAAGTTATTCGGCGCTGCGCCAATTTTCATCCTAGCATTTGGGGGAACCATTTCCTCGCATATGCCTCTACACCACTGGTACATATGTATTCATACATATGCTATTATGCTTCTATTTTTTCACTCTATTTGTTGTTGTTGTTGTTGTTGTTGTTTTATTTTTTTTTTTAATTTTGTTTCTTTAACTTTTGGTGGAATCCATTGTATGTGTTATATATATATATATATATATATATATATATATTTTATGCATGCGATGATATATATAATACATTCGAAATTTCTGCCTTCAAATAAAATTATGAGAATTAATTGTTATTTTAAGAGCTAATAAAGTGTATGGGTTTAACTTTACTTTATAGAAAGTTGATAGTGATACGGAGCAACAGGTTCAGAAACTTAAAGATGAAGTGGAGAAGATGCTAACTGCTGTTTCATACAATCCGTCAGAAAAGCTACAACTGATTGATGATATCCAACGATTGGGTTTGTCTTACCACTTTCATGGCCAAATTTATGAAATTCTGCGAGATATTCACAAAATCAGCATTCACAGTAGTATCCACAATTCTGATCTATATACGGTATCTCTGTGGTTTCGGTTACTCAGACAAGCAGGTTTCAATATATCAAGTGGTATGTACTCTGGAACAAGAATATATATATATTTTGGTAAATCTGGCACGAGAATATATATATATATATATATATATCACAGGCACGTATATACAGGTCTTCCATGCACACAAATATATATTCATATATATAATGATGAAATTTTTAGTGACTTATAATAAAATATAATTTTTACTTTTTTGCTAAAGGTATTCACATATTATAAAACCTTAGTTCACAACCAAATGCGTGTGTGTGTGTATATATATATATATATATACATGAAAATGCTATTGTGGAGGAAATTCCTCATTAGTTGATGGGAAACAACCATATACAGCCATTATGATAACATGGATTATGAGTATATATCATGTGTAATTACGTCGTGATCAAGCAGATGTATTCGAGAAGTTCACCATCAAGGAAGGGAAGTTCAATAAAGCCCTGGCTAGTGATGCTAAGGGAATGTTGAGCTTATATGAAGCAGCACATTTGCGGGTGCATGGAGAAGAAATACTAGAAGAGGCACTCAAATTCACTGCCACTCATCTTTCATCATCATCCTTGACGTTGACAACAACCAAGTTGAGTCCTTCTCTTGCTGCACAGATCAAGCATGCCTTAAGTCAGCCCATTTGGAAAACCATCCCAAGGGCTGAGGCAAGACACTTCATTTCTCTCTACCAACAAGACCCTTCGCATAGTGAAGCTCTGCTAACTCTCGCCAAGATGGATTTCAACATTTTACAAAGAATGCACCAGAAGGAACTTGCCCATATAACAAAGTAATTAATTATCATGATTATTATTATTTTTTGGATTGTCTGCTGATAACTAGGTTTGACTAATTAAAATGGGTTTTCTAATGAATTTACAGTTATTAATTGATTACATAGGTGGTGGAAAGATTTGGACTTTGTAACAAAACTACCTTTTGCACGAGATCGGGTAGTAGAGGGTTACTTTTGGAGTTTGGGAGTATATTATGAGCCCCAATACTCCCTTGCTAGAAAATTATTCACCAAAGTAATTGTCATGTCTTCGATAATTGATGATATATATGACGTTCATGGAACACATGATGAGCTCCTACTCTTCACGGATGCAATTGAAAGGTAAACTAATAACATATAAAATTGCATGCGTTAGAAGTTGGGTCATCTAAATTACTTAGATATATTCAATTCTACAGATAAAAAGTTAATTTTCAATATATTTAATCTGGTTCGTTCAGATGGGATTTGAACAGCATGGATCAGCTACCAAACTACATGAGATATTGTTACGAGGAACTCTTAAATGTGTACAAAGAAATCGAGGAGGTGATGACCAAAGAAGGAAGAGAATACCGAGTAGACTATGCCATAGAAGAAGTAATTAAATCGCCACTATAAGCATGAAATTTGATCTTTGCTACCGAAATTACATTTTTCTTTTTAATTTGTGCAATTTTCTCCTTGGTTGATAGCTGAAATTTGATACCTTCGTTAATGTTTTATGAAAACTATGCATATATATAGGTGAAAAAACTAGTCCGAGTCTACCTGGTTGAATCCAAATGGTTCTCTAACAATTACACACCCACACTGGAGGAGTATCTGGAAATCGGATTACGAAGCTGTGGTTACTCAATGCTTACAATCACATCTTTCCTTGGTATGGGAGATATTGTAACCAAGGAGGGCTTTGATTGGATTTCAGAATGGCCTAAGATTTTGCAAGCTTCATGTATCATTTGCAGGTTCATGGATGACGTAGTTGGCCACAAGGTTTGAGACAAAACTCTAATTAATTAATTTCTACTTTGCGGAGTACTTTAGCTAGATTGTACATTAAGATTGTACATTAGAACCTTAAGTTTAAAATGTTTCTCATCAGATTCTTAAATTACAATTTCTTTTACATTAATTTACTTTTTTCAAATTAGCTAATAGAAAGTTTAAAATTTCATAATATTAATTTTCTTTTTTTCAATTTACAAAAAAAATGAAAAAAAAAATTGATTGATTGATCAATAAGAAGACTAATAAATTTTCTTCATTTTTAAGCTTTATTTTTAATTAATTTGAGAATTAGATTAATATGGTACAAATTGTAAATTAAATGTCCAATACAAAAGATTTTGAATTCAATGACGCAATAAGCAAATCCGAATCTCCCATTTTCTAAAATAAAAAATATAACACTCACCAAAAACTTGTTAATTAATATGAATTTCCTTTCATAAATACTACTAATTTCAAATATGCAAATGCTTATCAAGATAATTTATATAGAATTAAGTTGGATTAGTTGATGATGTGGCACTTTTTGAATTTGTAGTTTGAGCAGGAAAGAGGACATGTGGCCTCCAGCGTGGAATGCTATGTGAAGCAACACGGTGTTTCAGAGAATGAGGCCTACGTTGAACTTCGTAAGAGAATTGTGGAAGCGTGGAAGGATATAAATGAGGAGTGGGTTGAACCAAGAGATATGCCAATGACCCTCCTTGAGCGTGTAATCAATCTTGCACGTATGATGGATCTTCTTTACAAGGATTCTGATGGATACACCCATTCTGGAGGAACCACCAAAAAGATTATTACATCATTGCTAGTAGATCCTGTACCTATATAATTGGCATTGATTGTGGTTTCTTTAAAAAAGAAAAAAGAAAAAAAAAAAAAAAAAAGGTATGGAAAGTTTGGTTAGAAGTTCGAGTGGATTAGAAATAGATGAGCATTGCCTGGGCAACTAAAGCATGTAAATCTTTCAATATAACCGTGCCCGAGGATTGATCAGTTATTTGTGCTTTAAAAGATGATGGATTCACGGTTTAAAACACCTGCAAAATCAAAGAAAACTGTGCGAGAGAAGCACACCGTGAATACAAACCTATTTTCCCCCTTTTCTCCTCCTCTGTATTTCACGGCAATGACTACAAATACTCATCCAGAACCACCACACCAAGCACACACACCGCATTTAAATTATACCACATTTGTTTTAATAAAAGAAAGTGGCTTATTATAATACGTAGGCTATAATTGTTAATTACTTATTCAATCAACATCATAAAAATTCCACCATCTATGCCGGTTGGACGGAATCAGATTAAATTGAATTGAACTATTTTATATATAATTTAATTTGATTGGATAAAATTTGAAATAGTTTAATCCAATTTAACCTCATTTAACAAATAGTCTACTTTGAAATATTTGAAAAATTATTAGCTACCCAACTACATGAAAGTCTTTAAAAAAAAAAAAATGTTATATTGTAAAAGTATTATAGGATGTATAATATCAACCAGACTCAGGTGTTCAGGTCTTTATATTCAAAAATTGATGTGGACCTTTCAAGCAAACAAAAAAAAAAAAAAAATTGATGTGGACCAACATCTTGCAATATATTAGAAAAATTCAATAAATAACTTACTTTAAGATTTTTGAAAAATTATTAGTTTCCCAACAACGTGAAAGTCTAAAAACAATGGTATACTGTAAAAGTATTATAGGATATATAACATTAATCTAGCTTATATCAATTTTCGAAATTAAATATCTAATCTAAACCTGATTCTGT
This sequence comes from Ziziphus jujuba, assembly GCF_031755915.1. Classification (NCBI taxonomy): domain Eukaryota; kingdom Viridiplantae; phylum Streptophyta; class Magnoliopsida; order Rosales; family Rhamnaceae; genus Ziziphus; species Ziziphus jujuba. The sequence goes on along the minus strand of NC_083379.1, from coordinate 37,463,364 downwards.
ATAATATATATTAAAAACTGTAAAGACTAATATAAAAAAAGGGAAAAGAAAATTATACATGGATACAAAATACCAGAAAAATATCTTTGTAATAATTAAATTTCTTTGATTTAAAGTGTAGAAGAGGTCTTCATATATTTAACACTCCATTATATGATTTTATTATCTATTTATTCCTAATTGACCTTAAAAGTATAATAAGAAAATTGTGGGCATAGCTGGCAAGCAAAGCCTCATGCCCTGTAGGTCCCTCTGACGGTCTAGGGATGTCAACGGGACGGGACGGGACCGGTTTTTAAAATCCCGTCCCCGTCCCCGCTGGGAATTTTACATCTCATCCCCGCGATTTTCCCCTTTGTTTAGGTACGGGGCGAGATTAGGGATTTTGCGGGGTGGGGACGGGCGGGACGGTTTTCCCCATTTTGTTTTTTAATTGATATTTTTTAAAAAAATTTATATAAAAAAATTATTTTATGATTAAAATATAAAGAAAATGACTACAATGCAATAAAAATATAATAAAATACATCAAGAAACAAATTTACAATTATAATAAAATACATATTTAGAAAAATAAATAAAAAAAAGAAGAAAATGATTTTACATAAATAAAATTTTATAAAAAAAATAATAAATAAATATATATATATATATATATAGAGGCGGGTTCGGGGCGGGGTTATTATTCTCCGTCCCTGGCCCATCCCCGACTCGGTTTTTAGGTATTTGCCCCGAGCCCGCCCCACATTCCCAAATTTTTGGGGAAAAACCGCCCCGTTAGGGGCGGTGCAACGCGGTTTTGGGGATGGGCGGGGCAAATTGACATCCCTACTCTGACGGTCACATGATGTGCAACAATAATGGAGTTAGATCCGTACCAACGCAAAGGCTTCCTAAAAACAAAAGAAAAAAAAAAAAGTTTCACGTCTCCTGCGATACTTTTACAAAGTTTTTATAATATTCAATTTTTTTGTTTTCCCTATATCCATCTGATAAGATCGTTATTTAATTAGTCCAACCTAACCGATCCCTTTCACAGCATTTTTCATGTACTTTTTTTTTTTTTCTTCAACTTTATGGAAGCAAACAGAAACTTGCATTAATCAACTAAATTTGATACATTATTGTCCAATAAATCCTGGAGCCACCGAAGACTTTCCTCTAACCAAATATAAGCATTAGAAATCGAAAGAGAAAAACTAGCAACTCTACGAGCCACGGAATACGAAGTCCCAAGTGAAAAAACAAAAGAAAATCCCCTTTACTTTGAACAACATCTAAAGAAAAACACCCAACACTTAAAAGAGTTTGAGATTAGTCAATCAAAGGAGAAAATCTTGTATGCAATGATGGTACCAAGTCAGTTGGTGCCACTTCAAATCATTTCATGTAATATGTTAAAAAAAAATGCGTAATTAGACTAACTCAGCATTTTAATTTACTTTCTTTGTTGAAATTGTAACACTCCGCCTTCACTAATGTACCTGTCAATTTCTGCCGATATTATTTTCATTTTAGCCACGATAGAGTTTCTCAATAGATCATCCATCCTAAAAATCATTTCATGCTATATGTTAAAAAAAGACCTAATCAGACCAACTCAATATTTTAATTAACTTTCTTTGTTGAAATTGTAATATCCCATCTCCACTGATAGATTTGTCATTATCTGTCAATATTGTCCTTTATTTAGCCATCATATAGCTTTCCAAGAGCTCATTCATCCTAGGATTGCTCTTACATGAACACATTGTCTCCAATTTAGCCACCATAGCTTTCTAGAAGGTCATCCATCCTAAAAATTATTTCATGCAATATGCTAAAAAATGCCTAGGCAGAGCAACTCAATATTTTAATTATCTTTCTTCGTTGAAATTGTAACATGAAACCTCTATTGGTGGATCTGTAACTCTCAGCCGATGTTATCTCAAATTTAGCCACCGTAGAGCTTCCAAGAAGGTTACTCATTTTAAGATTGTTCTCGTCTAAGTATACTTAACTTTAGAATCCTTTCGAACTTAGAAGTCAACCATAAGGGGGACATATCACCCTTTGCAAACATTGTCTCCAATTTAGCCACCGCAAAACTTTCCAAAACGTCACTTGTCATAAAATTGCTCTCGCCTGAGTACATTCAATTCGAAGTCTTTTCGAACCCCGAAGCCAAATTTAGCCACCATAAAGCTTCCAAAGAAGTCACTCATCCTAATATTGCTATCGTTTGAGCATGCTTAACTTCGGAATTTTTTTGAATCCTGAAGCCAAACATTCTAAAAATACCTCAGTATATTAAAAGTGACTATTATTATATTTGAATCAACCCTCTTATCTACACCTAGACAATGTAGGATTGCACACCAAGTTGCCTGCTAGTGCCTCACACCTGCTCACACTAGTCGTCATAACCTGCCCACTTAGATCATTGCTAGCACACTTCCAGCTAGGTACATACCTTTATGCCATTTGTAATATCCCACCTCTACTGACGGATCTGTCACTCTCTGCTAATATTATCTCCAATTTAGCCACCGTATTCGGTATGAGATTTTTTGTTCAGAATTTTCCATGAGGCCCCTCATCCTTCGATTACTCTTGCTTAAGCACGCATAACTTCAAAATTCTTTTGAATTTTGAATCCAATTGCTCTGAAAAAAGTTGATGTTATGAAAGTGACTATTATTATTACATCTAAATTATCTCCTTATCTACATCGGACAATGTAGGATTGGATACCAGGTAGCCTGTTCATGCTCCGTACCCGCCCATACTAGTCGTCACAAAAAATGTAAACCTTTTGCACCTGCTTTACTTTTTCTCTATGGCACCTATAGCTTCTGCAACCAAATTTTTCCACAGATCTCTCTTCATCTTTTAGACAATTGCTTAAGAAGTTAGTGAACATGAAAATTCTTATGGTAGGCTTTTGAGCAACCAAAACACTAAGAAAATACAAGAGTCAACCAATGGTTCCAAAAACAAAGGTAAAATGAAAACGCCAAACAGAGTGGGGGTTTCGGTTAATATTTTTTGTAAACATTTTGGTTTTGTAGTATTATCTTTTTAGTAACGTAAAAATTCAATTTTTTTAGTGAAATAAAAATTCAATTAAAATTGGGAATTTTACCAATATTAAATGTTAAAAATATTTACACCAATATTTAAAGAAATTATATGGTCAATAGATTAATTGGAGAAGCATCATTTAAATCTTTAAAAAATGAAAAAAAATCAAAATTAGATAAATTAGAGAAAAAATTTACAGTTTCGTAAGGGCAAAACTTGACTTTCAGGGATCAAACTTTGGCTTTGGTGAAATCTATCCTTCCCAATTGTAATGAGTTTTTTAAAATCATTGTAATAAGTTATAGTAAACAAAAAATAAAATAAAAGAATAGCAAAACTTTATTTTGTAGTATAAATAGTAAATAAAGCTAGTACAGGGGTTAGGTGCCGAATTTCAAATATACTTATAGGGGTTAGTTGCCGGATTTCAAATATACTTAAAGTTAAGGTTTTAAATATCAAAATTTTTTGTCAAACTTTCTCCAAAATATTTATTTTTTTAAAGGATAAAAAGGAAATTTAGGTTTCAAATGAAAACAGATATAATTTTCATAATATCCATAAAAAATTTTGAATTTTTTTGAAATTTTCATAAAAATTTCTATTAAAATATCCATATCAAATTCTTAATAATTTAGTTAAAAAATCTATAATATCCATTAAAATTTCAAATATTTCCATAAAAAATTTGAAAATATCTATAATTTTTTTTAAAATTTTTTTATAAAAAAATTTTGTAAATATTATAGATTTCTAGTAAATTATTTTACCAAATTAACCTTTGTAATATTTTTTTTACCTTTTAATTGTCTTTCAAATATTTAATAATATACCTAAAACAAAGTGAATTAAATTAAAAGATCCTGATAGGTTCTATTTTATTTATAAAGTATATATATATACTTGCTATATATTTTGTATAAGATAAATTTATTAAAATTCTATAATTACATGTTAATAATTAATTATATAATAATGAAAAAATAATAATATAGAAAAATAATATGGAAATAATATTATATATAATTAGTATTTATAGTATTTAAATTAATAACATTAAGCAAATAAATGTAAAAAGATAATAGAATATATTATACTAAACATCAAGAATAATTATATTTAATACAAGATTTTTAAGATTGATATATTAATAATTATATGAAAAATTTCCAAGGAAATATATCTTTTAATAATTATATTTCACATTTTATATTTTAAAATGAGAACGAGAAAGAGAGTAACAATTTTCAATTACCTAAGAGTTCTATGTGTATTAAAATGATATTTATGAAGTATAATGTAATTGTAATAATTGTTTTATCTTAATTAATAAACAATTTTATTATATATATATATATATATATATATATGTTTTGTATATTTTTATCTATAATAATTTATTTATTAATGTTACCGTTTACTATAAATTAAATTGATTAACAGAAATATAATATTTATTCAATATTTTTATAATTTGTATAATCAATTGGATAATTAATTAATTAAATAAGCTAATGCTAAAGTTTTTTCACAATTTTTTATTTTTTAAAATAAATTTTCAACAATTTTGCATCATTTTTTGTGATATTTTATAGATATTAGATATTTTTATGAAAATTTTCATATTTTAAAATTTTGATATTTTCCATTTGTAATAAAATTTTGAACATTAATTATAGTTAGCAAAAGCTTACAATTAATAATAATAATAAAATATCATAGCTATTTTTTAAAAAAAAATTGGGATTACCTATATTTATCATTGGACAACTTATATCAATACCGAATTTTAAAATTGTCACAATTAAAACAACAATTATTATTAAATATGCTTTAAAGGCTAGTAAAAAATATGATTGTATTTATATGTTTGATAATAATAAAAATTTGTATTTATATGTTTGATAACAATAAAAATTAATTTTAAAGTTAAATTTTTACAAACAACAAATTTAGTTAAAATTATTAAAAAATTAATTTTTATATTTATTTATAAATTTTTAAAATGTAATAAATTTAAATTTATTAGAATTATGATGATAGTATGTTTAAAGTTTATTTAAATTGTAGACTTGTGTGGGAGCTCAGTGGCTTGCACACCACAGCCCGACCAGTGGACGCTGGATTCGAATCCTGGGAGGGAGGGGCAGCCTGGGGCATAGAAAAAAAAAATTTATTTAAATTGAGATATAAAAAAAAATTAAAAATAAAAAAAAAAATAGTTATGCCTCCTATAAAAAGGATTATTTCCTTTAAAATAGTTATTTTTAATTTGAAATATATTTAAAAAAAAAAAAAAAAAAAAAAAAGGCGAACTAATATGCGTTCAATTCACATGCCAAATATGTAGGCGTTCATTAAATTTGCAGCAAATCTATTTTGTCATGGCTTCGACATGTCACATCACATGGTACACGATGGTCTTGTCAACTATCACAAAAGCACAAGTGGAAAAGGTAAGCCGTCACCATCAAATTAAAGACAGATGATTTTAAAGCATCCTTTATTTCTTTAAACATAAAAAATAAAAAATAAAAAAATAAAAATACTTTTTTTTTTTCTTGAAAAAATATTTGTTTTTACGTCATTTTAAAAGACAACTAGTTATAATAACGCTTTACTTTATTTTTTATTTTATTTTTTAGAATAAAAAAACCTCGCTGCGTGCTTTCTTTCATTTAAAAATAGTACTGGTAGTTGTATGAACAGCTTGTACTTTTTTTCTTTTTTTGTTGAAGAAAAACAACTTTTTTTTTTATAAAACAAAAAAAAAAAAAGCAACTTGTTTATTAAATTATGTGGCAAAGGTGACACATCAAGTGCCAGATTGGTTGGGTTTATTTTTGCCCCAAAGCTTTGCCGAAGACAAAAAAAGTTCTCATCATTTAGAAATAATTAGCGTTTGGCTACAAATACACTCGAGTTAATTTTTTAAATCTAAAAAACCTTTTTTTCGTCATTTTAAGAAGTCTAATATTTGAACTGTTCTCGTTAGGATGAAATCAGTTTGTATGAAAAGCTTAAATTAGCTTTTGGGAATTTCCAGATTTCATAGTCCCAAACGCAGGTCCCCGGACATCTATAATAAGCCTGAGTTGAATAAAGACAAAATCTAGCATTGATTTTGGGATTATAATAGAATACTAGTAATGTAAATTTTATAAATCCATAATTTTTAAATCGGATCTTAAAATTAGGTATTCTTCTAGCATATTAATTTTTGTCAACGAATTATACATAATGATATATGGGTTTTATCAAAATCCTATTTAGATTAAGATCAACCATGAAATTTACATAAAATTTAGTTGATCAAATCTAATCAAATTATGTTAAAATTGAAAAATTTTAAACAATTATTGGGACAAGTTGTTAGATTATTCAATAACAACAACTTCAAGACCTCCATACCAAACCCAAAATAAATAAATAATAATAATAAACAAAAAACAAAAGCCTACCCTAAGTTTTAAATTATGGACATTCTTTGACTTTTGTGATATATATTTTTCATTTGTATTAAATGTGTAAGATAGAAGCCTAGTCTAGATATTAATTTATATCTTTTAAACTTTGTATTTGTATTTTGTTAAAATTTTAAAAAAATGTCATGAAAATTATCAACCTTATAAATCTTTGACTTATAATTTTTATTTCACTTTTATCAATGAAAATTTTTTGAAATATAAAAAAATATTAAAAATAGAGCGTGCCTGTAATATTTGTAATTTGAATACAATTATTCTCTATATATATTATTACAAGGATGTTGGAATCCAAAAAATCTTGTCCCTGGCCTCCCCACTCCCCACCCTTTTTTTTTTTTTTTTTTTTTTTTTTTTTTTGTGGTGCTGTGTACCCCAAGCCCATTTGGTAGACGTTATCCCTTTTCCCCAGCATTGCTTCATGCCTGTCACGCTGTTGAATTTGTGCAGGTTCATTTTATATACAAATGACACCTTTAAGTTTTCCGTTGATGAATTTTGGCAGGTTCATTTTATATACAAATGACACTTTTAAGTTTTCCGTTGAAGTTGGGCAGGTTTATTTTATATACACATGACATCCTTTAGGTTTTATGTGGGCCCACTTTACTGACGTCTGCCACTTTATCAACTTGGCCTGGAGAGGGATCAACTCGGTTCTCTTCTTTTTATATATATATATATATATATATAATTAACTTGGAGGAAGATGCATGGATTAAGTTTTCGGTTTTTCAGGTGGGATGTTAATTGCATGGACCAACTTCCAAAATACATGCAAATATGTTATCAGACACTTTTGGACATTTTCAAAGAAACTGAGGTTTCAAATGGCGAAGCAAGGAAGAACATATTGATATCCCTATGCAAAAGAAGCACTACCTATATACACACATACTTATAAATATATATATATATATATATATATGCATACATAGAAGCTTATTATCATCTACGGTTTGCATGTGGACCAAAAGAAAAGACAAAGAATTTTTAAAATTTTTAAAATTTTTTAAAAATATCATTTAGTAAATAATGTATGGTATGGAAGTTGGGCAGCTCCTAATAATAATATATTTGTCTATTTTCCAACATCAAACAACAATACTTTTGTCAAATAAAGTTCTCTTAACTATACATTTGTAAATTTGAGACAGAAACCCTCCCCTTCTTTTAAATTTAACTTGTCTTAATGATTAAAAAAATAATTATCCTAATGATTAAAAAAAAAATGCTTTCTATTTTCTGTTGATCCAAACTTTTTTTGTTATGCAAGGTTAGTCCATAAAGATATGCCAATAAATTATAGGCTATATCAATTAGTTTTCTACCAATGTTAACAGCAAATGAAGTGCTAATTTATAAAATTGTAAATATAACCAGTTCCAATAATTTGCTTATAACTACAATTTATAGAGATTACCCACTTCACCAGTTTATATTGGTACACGAGTGTAATGGTAAAGGTGTCTATAGTTCAAATTTTCCACTTCCAACTCATATTTTTTTTGGTGAATAAACTCCCAAAGCCACTAAACATTTCCCACCGACTACAAAAATACTCATAAAAATTGTGGTCATAATAAATTTGATTATTAGCTACCTTGTCTACACGCAGACCTTTATATATATATATATATATATATATATATATTTCTTTTTTTTTTCTAACTAAAACCAATCCTTTATATATTGATGAAGGGGTCCGCACCTGAAATCTTTATTTTAAAACTAAGAAAGGAAACAGTAGTGAAAGAACAGCAGAAACATTGAAGATAGCAAAATGATCCCAAAAAAATAATAATAATAAAGAATATATATATATATATACACATATATTAGTGACATTTTATTATTATAGATGGTAATTAAAACATAAAAATAACAATTCCTTTATCTTTATTTCGTTCCATTTTGTCCATTTGACATTTTGGGTGGATGGTTTTTCGAGCACTTTTTATTTTTTATTTATTTTTATTTTTATTATTTTTTTAAGGTTGCTGTGCTAAAAAACAGATGGATTCGCGATGTGGAACGTGTATGGTTACGAATGGTGGACATTTCACACCCTCAAGATCCGATATCTTTTTTTTTTGGCTGATGTAAATTGACAGTATTCTCACCGTTGAAACCTTATCCTCAGATCAAGGCTCTCCCTCACACGAACCAAATCACAGATGTGAAAATTCACCAAAAAGACAAATTGCACAGTTAAATTATTGAGATGTTGACCAGCAAATTGACAAAAGCGTTGTCATCTTCAACTTCTCTACCATCCTCCAACTGTCGGAGACTGGAATGCCAGCAAGATGCTGTAGGCATCACGACCGACTCACCAAAAAGACAAATTGCAAAAAAATTATTAAAAAAAAAAATAAGTAGGAGGTGACACTTTTAATGCCAAAAGAGTCGGCTAGGACATTCAAAAAGTTTTAAAAAAATTATAAATTTATTTGATAAAGCTAATTAGTATATTATGCTATATTATTAAGATCTTCGTTAATAAATTGAGGAGCTTAATTTTTTTTTTTTTAATTTTAAAGTATTAGGGGATGCTTTTATCATTAAAAGCATCGTTTAATGTTTTAATAATAAAAAAATTTTGATGTTCTTAAATTTAACAAATAAATAAGTTAAAAATACAAAAATTCAGTTAAGAATGCAAATACAATATTAAGTCAACATTGTAAAAAATTATTAAAATAAAAAAGTAAGTAAGAGGAAACATTTTTAAGTCGTCTATGACATTGAAAAAGTTAAAAAAAATTATAAATTTACTTCATAAAGCTAATTAGTATATCCCCATATATTACTAAGATTTTCACATATTATGTTTAATCTTTTAAGTGCAGAAATTGAATCAACATAAAAACTTTTATTTTGTAAAACATATTAAAGTGACAGTAGCAGTCTGCCTAATGGACACACTGCTGTTCTTAGGTTTTCACAAGTCTAACATATACAAATATATCAAATTTTAATTTTTGTAGCGTATGAATCTTGCTAATTCACTAACTGCTTATTCCCCAATTTTTATATATATATATATATATACATATACATAATTATATGCACATATAATAATAAAAACTTGAAAAAAATTAAAATTAAAAAAAAAGGCAAATAGGTGAGGCTTTCCTTCATACAAGTGAAGCCTAATTGTGTCTTTATTGTTATTATTTTTTTTTTTTGCAATGTTTATTATTAATTTTTGTTTGCAATTTCAACTTAATTAATTTTTCCAATATTAACCAACTTGTTTGATAAATTAAGGAGCTTAACTTTTTTTTTTTGAAAAATTTCGAAGCATTAGGCAATACTTTTATCATCAGTAGTGTTGCCTAAAGTTTTGATATTAAAAAAATTTAGAAGTTCTTAAATTTAACAAGCAAATAATTAAAAATGCAAAAATTAAGTGAAACATGCAAACAGAACAATAAGTCAACGCTGCAAAAAATTGTTGAAAAGAAAGAAGAAAAAGGTGACGCATAAGAAAGAAGAAAAAGGTGATGCATTTATTTGCCAAAATCATCGCTTATGACATTGAAAGAATTTTAAAAAATATTATAAATTTTTACTTTATAAAACTAATTAATATATTACACTGTTTTAACATTTAACCTTTTAAATAAAAAAATTGAATCAACATAAAATTTTTGGTTCTGTAAAATAAATATCAAAGTGACAGCAATAGTTTGTTTAATGGACACATTATAAACCTGATATCGGTAGATATATGAAGTCTTAATTGTTGTGGCCTATGTACCTTACTAATTCACTAACCACCTATTTCTAATTTAGATATACATATATATATATATATATATTTACATAAGTATATGTATATATATTAATAAAATATGAATAAAAAATTAAAAATAAAAAAAATAAATAGGGAACACTTTCCTTCATAAAAGCATCGTCTTATTGTGTCTCTATTTTTTTTTTCTTTTTGCAATGTTTATTATTTTTTTGTTTGCAATTTTAACTTAATTAATTTTGCAATATTAAGCAACTTATTTAATAAATTGAAGAGCTTAATTTTCTTTTTTTTTAAAAAAATTTCAAAGCATTAGGCCACGTTTTTAAATTTCAAAATATTGAACAATGATCCAAAAATAATGGGAGAGCGTCATCAATTATCTAAAGGTTCATGGATGATATAGTTGGACATAAGGTAGGACAGAATTAATCAGTAAAAATATATGGTTGGCACTTAATATTATTAAATTAAATTTCAATAATATTGGAAATTAGTTTCAATTTTTTTAATGATTAATAACATATAATTAATTATTATGTTAATGAGTTTGAACAAAAGAGAGGATACGTGGCATGAGGTGTTGAATGCCACGTGAAGCATCGTCGGATGTCAGAGGAAGAGGTTTATGAGTTGTTTACGAAAGAAGACTTGAATGCTCGCAAGGACATAAACGAAGAGTTGCTGAGACCTACTGAAATGACAACGACAATACTGATGCGGCCGTTTTGTTTTGCACGAGTCATGGACGTGCTTACAAGGAGGGAGATAACTTCACACGTTGGACAGGCTCTCAATGAATCTGTTATTTCCTTGCTCGTTGATCCAATTCCAAATGAATAATAAGGTGCATGGAGATAAACTGGGTACATGAATATGCATAAATAAGTGCATATATATATATATATATATTATGTATATAATGAACCGCACAATGGTTTTTTATTTTTTATTACCATTGAGTTTGCTTCTACATTTGTTGTAAAGTAATAAATACTTAGAAAAATCTAAAAAAATTTTAATTATGGAATATTTTTCCCTACTCTGTTGGGGTATGAAAAACGAAATATATTTTTTAAATTGACTATCACATATATAGCTTAATAAAAATGCTAGATCTATCAAAATTTATATATCAAATGATATAAAAATTATTTGATTTAACTTTTTATGAATCTGATATATATCTTAAATTTAAAAATATTAGTAACTTATTAGTATTTAAACTAATTTAAAATTTATAACTTTAATTAATTACCATTTATCTTATAATATTAATTCAAAGTAAAAATCCTAATTAAAATACTAAATTGTTTTAAAGTTAAAAAAAAAAAATTGTAAATCTGGAACAAGAATATTTTATTCTTATTATCCCAAATTGTTTTAAAGCCCAAAATATCTAAAGCAGTTTCATTTATTTTATTCTTATTTGTTGGGCTGGGCTGGGTTTTAGTGGCTAAATCAATGTCATAGCCTTTAGAATTTTAAGAACCTAAATAGGCCAATTTTTGTCACAATATATATATATATATATATATATATATATATAGACACCAATTAGTCATAATTTTTTTTTTTGGATAAAATTAATCATAACAGTTAATTATACCTAATAATAGCTATTCAATAATGCTACAATCATCAAACTTGTCAATATCATTTAGTAAATAAAGTTTGGTATGCAAATTGAGGAGCCCTAATAATTGTATATTTATCTATTTTCCAACATCAAACAACAATATTTTTATCAAATAAAATTCGCTTAACCGATACACTTCTTACACACTCAACTATGCAGTTGTAAATTTGAGACACAAACCCTCCTTTTTTTTTTAAATTTAAATTGTCCTAATGATTAAAAAAAAAAAATGCTTTCTATTTTCGCGTCATCCAAATTTTTTTGGTTATGCAAGGGGTTAGTCCTAAACAAATGCCAATAAAATATAGGCTATATCAATTATTTTCCTATAAATGTTAACGGAATATGAAATGCTAGTTTATAAAATTGTAAATATAACCAATTTCAATAATTTGCTTACAACGACAATTTATAGATTACCCATTTCACCAGTCTCCATTGGTACACGAGTGTAATGGTAAAGGTGTCTATAGTTCAAATTTTCCACTTCCAACTCATATTTTTTTTGGTGAATAAACTCCCAGCTCATATAGGAAATAGTGGCTTTGCCACTAAACATTTCCCACGGACTAAAAAAATAGTTATAAAAATTGTGGTCATAATAAATTTGAGTATTAGCTAGCTTGTCTAAATTCACCGAAAAGACAAATTGCACATGTTAAATTATTGAGATGTTGACCAGCAAATTGACAAAAGCGTTGTCCTCTTCGACTTCTCTATCATCCTCCAACTGTAGGAGACTGGAATGCCTACAAGATGCTGACAGACTCAACAACAGCTGCCACTGGCCCTCCGATGGGAATAGAATTAGACGATCTCTGGTTCATCTATTTTTATATGTTGGTTTTCACAAATTTTTAATACATAATAAAAAAATTAAAATATCAAATCATATAAATAATTTTAAAATCATTTAAATCAATTTTTGTCACATGAAAAAAATTTGTCCAAGGACCAAGTAGAAATGGACCATCCGATTATTATTATTATTATTATTTCCCTGGTAATGACATATATATATATATATATATTTTTAATTGAATCACCCATATATATTTGTTAAAAAAAAAAAAAAAAGTAAAAAAGCCACAATTGGTGCTAGATCTGCCAATCGGGGTATGGCTGGCTGGAATCTGTAGTTAGCCCGGGATATTTGCCTCACAAAATGCTAATGAAGAAGAGGATATTTTGGTAAACTTATTTAGATGAAAAATGTATATAATGTTTTTTAGAACTGTGAAAAATACTACTTTTTTATTTTTTCCGTAATATATGTTGAGGTGGTCGATTTAAAATAATACAGTAGAGTCAGTCAATTTTGTTTTTCTATTTCTTTCCAGGGGAAATAAACACCTCACTTGTCTGTTACTTTCATTTTCAAATACTCTAAGAAGGCAAAAAAAATAAAAAGTGAAAATTCCATTTGCTTAATGACGGCCATTAGTAAGTCTATCGTCCACTAATTCTCTCTTTTTTTTTTTTTTTGGCCTGAAGAAAACATTATGAACTTCCATAACTACCTGGGCAAATGAAATAGATTTGCCAACTCACTAAGTTTTAGAAGTTATTAAAAAAAAAGTATAAAAAAGAAATTAAAATTAACTTCCCATCAATTTTTTGAGATAAATGAAAATGTAATTTGGTATCAAATTAGAGATATGAGAGATTTTGGGTTTAAAATTTAATAATTTTACTTAAAAAATTAAACTCAACAATTATATCTAGAAAAAATATAGCTCGACATCCAAAAAAGAAAAGGAAAAAAAGGATAAAAGAAATTGAAAGTAGTAGATGAAATAAATTTACCAACCCGCTATAGTTTAGAAGTTGTCAAAGAAAATGTATAAAAAAAAAAAATTAAAGTTAACTTCCCACCAATTTTTTGGAATAAATAACAATATAATTTGATATAACAGTTACTCAATAATTTTATTTTAAAAAAAATTAAACTCAACAAATCTTTCAAAAATATATATAACTCAATGTTCCAAAAAAAAAAAAAAAAACGTATAAAAGAAATTGAAAGTAACAAATGGAATAGGTTCACTAAGTTTTAGAAGTTGTCAAGTATAGAAAAGAAATTAAAGTTCACACCTATCAAAATTTTGAAATAAATAACAATATAATTTGGTATCAAAATTAAAAATTCAAAAGATTATGAATTCAAAATTCAATAATTTTATCTAAAAAATTAATCTTAACAATTCCATCCAACAAAAATACAACTCGACATCCAAAAGAGAAGTGGAGAAAAAATATAAAAGATTGAAAGTTCACCTTCCTGCTTAAGCTTTTTTAAAAAAGTGTCAGGACTTTCAGTAGTTCATGGTTAGTCCCAAATTACAAATTTTACACCCCAAGTTATTCGGCACTGCACCAATTTTCATCCTAACATTTGTGGGAACCATTTCCTCTCCTATGCCTCTGCACCACTGGTACATGTATATAATTATATATACGTGTATGCTATTATGCTTCCACTTTTTCAATCTATTTGCTTTTTGGTGGAATCAATTCTATGTGTTATATACAAGGAAGAAAATGTAGAAGAAGTTGTCAAGACATCGCCGATAATTTCGAGTATTGTCGATCGTCGACAATGATAGAGGGGGCAAGAAATTTGATGTCATGAAAACGTCGCCGATGCCGTGTAATATCGCCGTTATCAGAAGAAATCCATCGAAATTTCAAAAAACCATGGAAAAGCCAATGAAATTTTGTGTAACGTCGTCACTCACTCAGATTTTACGCAGAGGAGAAGATAAAGATGAACAGTAAAAATAAGAAAAATTATTATTTTTTTATTTTATTATTATTTTTTTTAATGTTCACTGATTGGAGGTTAAAGAGATGATAAGATATATGAATGAAAATTATTATTATTTTTTTATTATGGAGAAGATCAAGATGAACGGTAAATATTAAGATCTTGCAAGCTTCATGTATCGTTTGTAGGCTGACAGATGACGTGGTTGGCCACAAGGTTTGAGTCAAAACTCTAATTAATTAATTTCTACTTTGCGGAGTTTTACATCCAAATTTTGTTTTTTGTTTCAACGTTACTTTTTTTTTTTTTTTCTTTTTCCACAACTTCTAATTAAAAATTCAAAATTGTATTTTAGTACTCTATATTTCAGTCAGATCGTATATTGAAACCTTAAGTTTAAAATATTTTTCATAATATTCTTAAATTATTCAATTTAATATTCTCAAATTAACTAATAGAAATTAACTAATAGAAAATTTAAAATTTGAAAAAATCAATTAGTTTTTTTCAATTTACAAATAAAATGAAGAAAAAAATTGATTAATGAGAAATTAATAAATTTTCTTTATTTTTAAACTTTGTTTTAATCTATTTGGGAATTAGGCTAATATGAAACAAATTATAAATTGAACATTTCATGTGAAATATTTGGAATTCAATGCCTCAATGAGCAAATCCAAAATTTTAGAATTTTGATATAAAATATTATAAATTAAACTATAATTGACATTTTTTGCACTAAAAATCTATACGTTTTTTTTTTTTTTTATTCTTTACTTTCTTTTTATTATGGTTAAAAGGCAAATATTTACTATTCACTCATGACAAAGGTGTCTTTTAAGCTTGGAAATCCCAATTACAAAGTTACTATTTCTTTTTTAAGTTTCAATTCTAAATATCCCATTTCTTAAAATTAAAAAAAAAAATTCACTAAAGACGTATTAATTAATATGAATTTCCCTTTTATAAATACTACTAATATCAAATATGCAAATGCTTATCAAGACAATTTATATAGAAGAAATTGATATGGCATGATCAGTCATAGTAACGCTTTATTCTATTCTTTTGAAGGGGTTCTCGTTAAGATGAAATGAGCTTGTATGGAAAGCTTAAATTAGCTTTTATTGAATCAAACATTAATTATTCTTTGAAAATCATTTTTATATTATTAAAAATAAAGTTAATATCATCTCATCCCTTGAATTTTATTTTTATTTTAAATTATATCAAAAATTTAAAATAATTTAAAAATATTTCCTATTGTGAGAAAATTTCGGTTAAATTTAACAAATATAGGTAAAATAGTAATAGGAGATCTTTAAAATATGAAAAAGCCAGAATTTGACATATTTGCATTGAAAAATGTATAAAATCAATATACAACAATAAAATATAAAAATAAAAATAAAGATTGTAGTGCACGTTCAATGATGAACAACCCAAAAAGTTGACGTCAGTCAAAATCTTCTCTCTCTTTGCATATTTGCCCTCGCACACTTTCTGTCCTCTAGTATTTATAATTGGATATAGCTCCAATATCCACTTTTTTTCACCTGAATCCGCAATTTATAATGGTTTGTAAATTTATTTTTTAGTAACTGTTTTTTTAAAGTTTCGCTAAAACTTATACAAATACTTTTAAAAAAAAAAAATCCATTTTTTTGCTTTTTGACGATAATTTTCAAAAAATTATTGCTTTTCCTTTTTTTTTTTTCTCTCTTTTTTTGTCCAATTTTAAACACAATTTTTTTTTTCTTTTTGTTATCCTATTTTCATCAAAAGCTTTCTTATTTTTTTTTTTGGTCCAATTTTAAACATAAATTCTTTTTTTTTTATTTTTTTATTCATTATCATATTTCTATTAAAAGCTTTTCCCTTTTTTTTTTTTCCCTTTTTGGTTCATTATCATATTTCCATAAAAAAAAAATTCTTTTTTTTTGGGTTCAATTTTAAACACAAATCCTCTTTTTTTCTTTTTTTTTTTCATTATCATATTTCCATAAAAAACTTTTCTATTAAAATAATTTTTTTAATATTAAAAGCATCTAAGCCGACGCTTTTATACTTAAAATCGTGTTCTTTTCCCCATTAATTTTTTTTTTGTTCTTTTTCTTTGTAACCAAAACAAAGAAAATAAAATTTTTTAAAATTTTGTTAAAGCTTATGCTTTTACATGTTGAAAGCGTTAGTTTTATGATATCTATTAAACTTTTTTTTTTTTAAATATTGTAAAGTATATTGATTCCAAATTTTCATTTATTTAACCCCTATTGTTACACTTACTTAATCCCTATTGTCACACTTACTTAATTACTATTGTCAAACTCACAATACTCGGTCATATATTGAAAAAATAAAAATTTAAATAAATGAAGCTCACAAGGAAGGGATGGAAGCAATAAAAATTAAAAGATGCATGACAAAAACATGTATAAAAAAGGGGTGAAACCTTTGCTTTCCATAATTGAAGCTTCCTCTTCTCCTTTGTTGATGTTTCTTTAAAAAAAAAAAAAAAAAACGTAAAAACATCAAGTTAACTAATACACATTGTCGGTGGACACCCTAAGTATTGTACTCATGGCGGCGGCCTAGCACTCACGGTGGCGACTCTTTTTGCTTTCAAACGGTGGCCGGTTGGGTTGGATTTTGGGATTTTTGAAATGGTAAAGTTGGTCCTCATGTCGAGTTGGAAATTTGGTGAGAGTAGGAGATAGTGGATTTGAAAACTTTAAAATGGTGAAGTCTGAGTGAAAAAGTGGTGCGAGCGGAAAGGAAATAAATAGCGGGAATGTTAAAGGAATGTTATTTGTCAAGCAATTTTTTGTTACGTGTGATAAAGAGTAATCTGAGCCATTTGTGTAATTCCTTTAAATCTAATGGCTAACCATTTTCTTATGTTTTTGGACCACACCATATTGATTAGGTTGGACCTGACCGTAGACCCGCTTTTTTTCATCTGAATCCGCAATCTTTTGTTAAGCTTGGAACCCCTTTTCTCTTCCAATGAATAGAAAATGTCAATTGCCAGTTAAACAACAATCGATGCAGACATGTTATACACCCATAAAAGAAGACCTTTTTTATTTTTTTTATTTTCCTATGAATACCCACAAAAGCAGATGTAGACAGATTAAAAGGGTTATTTTCTATTCACAACACAAATGAATCAAAATTTTACAAATTAATAGAAATATGTGCTAAATCTTCACAAAATAAGTCTCATATTTTTGTGGGAGAGTATGTGCACATATTTCAAACCATTAAACCTTAATTAGCAACCATTTGAAATAGATTTTGCTAACTAAGGTGGAAATTAATTAACCATGACTTCCCAGCTTCAATTGCTATCAAAGCTAGGTGACATGGTGATAACCTACAAGTTTTAAGGAACTGTGATGGTGGCGGTTGTGGGTTGGAAAAGTGAAAGAAAGAATACGATGAGAAGTTCGACTTGCTTCTCTCTCCTAGCATGTTTGCCTCTACACACTCTCTCTCCTCCGTTATTCTAACTTAGATATGATTACTCGTCTCTTATTTCTAACCTTTCCTCATCTTTGGCTTCCTTTTTCTATCATCTGAGGATCCTTCCCTCATAGAAAATGTCAATTGCCATTTAAAAGTCATAAATCACCATCTACAAAGTTTGAGCTTTCCCTCTGCACATTCTCCTTCCATAGATTGTTCATTTTCATCATCCACCCTCCCCACAAAGCAAAAGCTTAAAAGCAGACATCGATTATTTTCTAACCACAATAAATATAGTCATGATTTTACAAATTGCTATTTTGAAACTTTTAAATGATGATAACTCACAAGTATTGAGGGAAAGATAAGGATATAGTGAGTTTTCTCGGAATAGATTTTTCCAAAAGGGCTTCAAAGACCATTGATTTGCTGCAATTTGGAATACCGATCTTCTCTTTGTTGAATCATTGTATGAGGGCTCTAAGAGTCTCTCCTTTCCTTATTTTAATCACAAATAAGAAGTTTGACTCCCTTCTTACCCTCATACTTGATGCAAATTGAGCCTTGAAGGTTTTCACAAGCTCTTCAAGTTTGTTAACCAAGCCAGCCTCCAATCTATAGAACCGTGACAATGTTGATCCTTTCCAGCTGATTGAGAAGATTTTGCACAATTTAGCTTCCCTTTTATCCTTAAAGATTCCGAATTACTCCATAATATTGTAATATTGTTAGATGTGCTCTCACGTGTCTAAGAAGCCATCAAAAAGTTCAAACTTCGAAGGAATGAACGGAAGCTTTTTATTGACCATCCAATCTATGACAGGTGTCCCCACCAACTACTAATCCATGTGTCCTCTGTGTGCTGATCCTTTTTCCTCAAATGCTTTATGTTGCACCGATTCCCTCAACTCTTCAGTAGTTACAGGTAGTTTCTTGCTCTCCTCTCTTTTCTAGATGTTCTTTGCTTTCTTGAGGACTCCTTTTGATTTTTCTCTTAGATATCCCCTGACTCACAATCTCTAGGTTGAGCTTGTCGTCTATGCTGCTTCATTTATTTACTGAGATTATCCATATGTCTGGATGTATCCACAAAGCTTTTCTCATAGGCTTAAGCTAATGAGATCGCTCTGTCCTTTGATGCCTCTCATCCCAATCATTGTTATACTCATCCCTATTCAAAGGCAAATCTCCCTAATTTTCTTGTTTTAGCCTTCTCTGTGCATCAATGACTAGATGAACCCGTGGTGGTATCTGGTCACAATTCATTGGTAACCTTACTGAATACAAAGTTTGATCTTGTTCTTGAAATGATTTTGGGAAAAGCCGCCTTATGAGTTCTTGGTTGATATGGTTTGCCTATTTTGATCTCTGATTTGCCTGTATGGTAAGTTGGACTATGGAGTTCATCTTCTTCTGCATATCTGGGTTAGTAATGTTGGAAAAACTAATAACATAGGGGAACAAATATCTGCTAATAGAAACTTCATTCATAAATAAATAAACATAATTAAATAAAATATAGTCTGTAAATGATGGATCGAGGCACGCATAATACGCTGTCCTTAGAGAAGATACACCCCCTTTTGCACTGGCAATATTAATGCATTCCTCTCTAGAGATATAACAATTCTTCAGGAATTCTAAGGTGCATCAATAGAATTTCCCATGAGCCCTTTTAGTATCCCTGTAATGCTTAAAGTGCATATATATATATATATATTTGTATATATATATATTTGTATATATATATTTTTTTTGTAGTAGTAGTAAAATAAGTTTTTATAATAATAATAAGAAAATATGGAGGACTTGAGAAGAGTATTTAGAGAGAAGAAGAGAGAATCATTGACTTTCTATTGCTGTGTATTTCTAAATGGGAAAAAAGGCTTCTATTTATAGAGTTGTAAAAAATAGCCGTTAAATTACTTAGCAAAATTTTAGATAATAAGTTACACAATATTTGCAACAAAGTTAACGTTATACAACAAATAGATAGATGCTATAAGATAGGACTTATACGTTAAAAGATAGATAGGTGCTAAAAGTTGACCCAAACTCTAACCACACCTACTATTCAATAAGAAAATAGGTTGACTACAACTATGACTCTTAGTCAAAAACATCAAATGTGTAAAAAACACATAAACAATATATATTTGTAAAATAGATTCTAATAATAAATTTAAAACAATTACAATAGGTAAGTGATATTAGCTATTCCTAACACATTAGCAAACTTGCATCATTACTAGGATCGCATTGATAAATGACGCAATTAATGCGTTGCGCAAAATAAAGACTGACGTATTATGCGGCGTCGCCTAACTTCCTGTCGCTAAATCTAGAAGACAACATAAGACGCATTAATAGTGTCTACTATTTTTTAAGTTTATGGCTATGCATCTAGACTTCTAGCAACGCATTAAACAAATGTGTTAGATTTTCCATTAGATTTTTAGCGATGTATTTATCAAATACGTGAGATTTTTCATTAGATTTTTAGCGACACATTTATCATATGCGTCAAATTTTCCATCAGATTTTTAGCGACGCTTTCAACGTATGAGTCAGATTTGACTTTCCACTTTTAACAACTCATTTCATTTAATATTTAGCGACTCTTTACTAAATAATCGCTAAAAAATAATTTAGCGATTGTTTTTTAAAGCGTTGCTAAATATATGCATCGCTAAAAATAGCCAATGAAAGAAGACACTTCGAAAAACGTTGCTAAATATATGCGTCGCTAAAAATAGCCAATGAAAGGAGACTCTTCGGAAAACATCACTAAAGGTGGAAAAACAACATCGTCAAATATGTTAGGTGACGTTGTTTGTTTTAATGCGTCGCCCTTTATTTTTTATTTTTTAATTTGCTTATTTTTAATTTTTTGAAAATTGATTAAAATAGTAAAAATATTAAAATAATTAAAATACAAAAAAACTTAAACAAGCTTCATCCAAAATAATTAGAATACAAAAATTTAAAATAAATATTTTCATAACAAAATAATTATCAAATAAATTAAATATTATTTTATTGACATATTTTTACATAATTTGGTAAACTATTGTATGTGTAAATGCAAATTCAATATTAATTAAACTTCCATGAATGTATACTCATTGAGATGCAAGTTAACATCCTTTTGTTGACGATATTACACCTTCATACTGCGTATGGAAAAATTAAAAAGGTTATTAACACTTATGCAAAATAAAAAAATATTAATTATTATTAAATTATGTAATTTAGTAAATGAAAATTTAAAGAATATTACCATTGTTCTTCAAATTTTGCGAGGCATATTTGTTCTAATTAAAAGTGGAAAACTCATAATAAAGTGGATCAGAAAATTAATTAAATGAATAATAATAAATGTCATAAATATTACTCAAAACATAAGTAATAAATCTATGTACCAATTTATTTAGAAGATATTTTTTATCCATATCTCCTCACAGTCATTACGAACATAGCCACTCTCATATTCATTCTCATTATCATTTTCATCGACACTTGGTGACTGTATGACAAATGAATTGTGAGCCATTGTAGTATCTCCAAGAATATCTTCTTCAACAAAAGTACGATGTTGTGGTGAAGTTAAAACAATAGACCATCTCGAATCAAGTTGATCTTCAACATAAAATACTTGTTGAACTTAGCAAAACAATGTCAAGCAATATCACAAGCAAAATATCTACAAAAGCAAGATTAAGAAAACCCAACGACTTTAACCTGAGGTTACAATGAAAAAAAAAAAAAAAACCAACTGACCACATGTCTCCGCCAACCACAAAGAAAAAAGAAACTCACTTAAACAATGGAGATGAACCCAGCTAACCACAAGGGTGACACAGAGAAACCTAGCTTCCCGACGGCAACGTAAGCAAATGAAAAATGAAACCCGAAATATCCCACTCTTCAAGTCTCTCTTAGATTGCTTCCAAATTTAATATCTATTAGATAATGTACTTGATGTAATTTTAGAAAAGAAAAGGGATTCAAAGGCCCGCGTAAAAATTTTAAAACGCATTAAAAATTTTTAGAAAATGGCAAAAAGGCGACCCTTTTGAAGATTTTTTTTTTTTAAAATTAAGAGAACAAGCGACGCGTTTACATCTTAAAGCGTTCCATCAATGTTATTATTATTTTTAATTAGTTTTTTATTCTTCATCTAAAAATAAATACTGAAAATATTTATTATATATGTGAAACAAAATTACCAAAGTGGGAGTTTAATTATTTTGTTTTCCAATTATAGTTTATTTACTTTAAAATATTGTAAATTTCAATTTTTTTAAAGGGAATAAGCGACACATTTATAATATACAACATCGCCTGTTTTAAGTTTTATTTTTTGTTCCTTAATTTGATGGAACAGACGACGCACAAAAAACAAAAAGAGTCGTCAAATACTCTTTATTATTTTTTTAATAGTTATTAATTTGACTTTGAAGTATAATTTATTTGCTTTTAAAAGTTGCAAGTATTAAATTTTTTTTTTTTAATTAAGAGAACAGGCGAAACATTTACAATTAAAAGCATCGCCTTTTCTCTCAAATTTATTTTTTTCTTTGATTAATTTTTTTATTTTTCATCTACAAATAAACACTGAAACTATTTCTTAAAAATGCAAAGCAAAATATCGAAAATTTCTGTTTATTTATGTGTTTTTCAAGTACACCTTTATAAAATTTGCATGTCTTTTAAATTTTTTGTTTTTTTTAATTGAGAGAACAAGCGATGCAGTTTCTTCAGAAAGTGTCACATGCTCTTGAATTGTGGGATGAAGCGACGTATTATAGTCGAAAAGCGTCGCCTGTTCCCTTTTTTATATTTTCTTTATAATCTTTAAATAGTTTTTTAATTGTTCATCTACAAATATATTCATGTAGCAATCCAACGAATATAAATTCCACTGATATAAAAACAGAAAATAATTTTGCCAATGTTCTTCTTAATTATTCACATATATGTGTATAGACGAGACACAAAATATTTCAATACCTAATTTGAAATAGGGTATCGAATATAGAATTCTAATTCAACAAGGATTTATTGACCAATTTATCTACATAAGTATGTTAAATGAGCTTAACTTTAACGTGCTTGTGTTCGATAATAGCTTACTTGTTTCTAAAAATTGAAAGTCTATTAAATTGCTTTTTTAAAAAAATAAAATAAAAAAAATGAATAAACTGGTGATGCAATTCCAACCCAAAGCGTCGCCTATTCCATTTTTTTTAATCTTTAATTAGTTTTTTTGATTGCTTATCTACAAATAAAAAAAAAGAATATTTGCAAAATTAAAAAAATTACTAAAAATAGCTTTCAAATTAAAAAAAAAAATTGGTTTGGTGAAAAAGCGACATATTTGTTGAACAATGCGTTGCCGTTTCCTTTATTTGGCAACTCTTTTTGAAAACAATGCATCGCCTTTTTTGAAAACAATGCACTGCCTAAAAGGTTATTAGTTATTTCTTGTTATATTATTACATCCACGTCATTTGGTCTGGTGGTGTTGTGATTCCTCAAGCGTGTATGAGGTTCTAGGTTCAATTTTCTTTATTTGGTGATTCTTTTTTAAAACAATGCGTCACCTAAAATTATATTAGCTATTTTTTGTTATATTATTATATCCAAATCATTTGGTTTGATGGTGTGGTGGTTCCTTAAGAGTGTAAGAGGTTCTGGGTTCAATTTTTGGCATGACCCTATTTGATTTTTATTTTTTGGCTTTGTACACATGTAAATGAAAAAATCAAAAAAAAGAAAAAGAAAATGTGACTCAATTGTTGAGCAATGCGTCGCCTTTTCCTTTATTTGGCGACTCTTTTTTAAAACAATATGTCATCTAAAACTATATTAGTTATTTCTTTATAAGAAAAGGTGACTCATTTGTTGAGCAATGCGTCGTCTTTTCCTTTATTTGGCGACCCTTTTTTAAAACAATGCATCACCTAAAACTATATTAGCTATTTCTTGTTGTGTTATTACATTCAAGTCATTTGGTCTGGTGGTGTGGTGATTCTTTGAGAGTGTAAGAGCTTCTGGGTTCAATTCTTGGCATGACCTTTTCCTTTATTTGGCGACTCTTTTTTAAAACAATGCAACGCCTAAAATTATATTAGCTATTTCTTGTTGTATTATTATATCCAAGTAATTTGATCTGGTGGTGTGGTGATTCTTTGAGAGTGTAAGAGGTTATGGGTTCAATTCTTGGCATGGTCCTTTGTGATTTTATTTTTTTTATGGATTTGTACACGTGTAAATAAAAAAAAAAATGAAATTGTGACGCATTTGTTGAGCAATGTGTCACATTTTCTTTTATTTAGCGACTCTTTTTTAAACAAATGCGTCGCCTAAAGCTATATTAGCTATTTCTTGTTGTATTATTACATCCAAGTCATTTGGTCTGTTGGTGTGATGATTCCTTGAGGGTGTAAGAGATTCTGGGTTCAATTCTTGGCATGGCCCTTTCTGATTTTACTTTTTTTTATGGGATTGCACACGTGTAAATAAAAAAATAAAAATAAAAAATAAGAAAAGGTGACTCATTTGTTGAACAATGCATCGCCTTTTCCTTTATTTGGTGACTTTTTTTTAAAACAATACGTCGCCTAAAACTATATTAGCTATTTCTTGATAAGAAAAGGTGACTCATTTGTTAAGCAATGCGTCTCATTTTCCTTTAATTGGCAACTCTTTTTTAAAACAATGCATCACCTAAAACTATATTAGCTATTTCTTGTTATATTATTATATTCAAGTGATTTGGTTTGGTGGTGTGGTGATTCTTTGAGAGTGTAAGAGGATCTAGGTTCAATTCTTGGCATGGTCTTTTCCTTTATTTGGCGACTCTTTTTGAAAACAATGCATCGCCTAAAACTATATTAGCTATTTCTTATTGTATTATTATATCAGAGTAATTTGGTCTGGTGGTGTGGTGATTCTTTGAGAGTGTAAGAGGTTATGGGTTCAATTCTTGGCATGACCCTTTGTGATTTTATTTTTTTTATGGGTTTGTACACGTGTAAATTAAAAAAAAATGGAAAATGTGAAGCATTTGTTGAGCAATGTGTCGCCTTTTCTTTTATTTAGCGACTCTTTTTTAAACAAATGCGTCATCTAAAGCTATATTGGCTAATTTTTATTGTATTATTATATCCAAGTCATTTGGTCTGTTGGTGTGGTGATTCCTTGAGGACGTAAGAAGTTCTGGGTTCAATTCTTGGCATGGCCCTTTTTGATTTTACTTTTTTTTATGGGTTTGCACACGTGTAAATAAAAAAAATGAAAAAAAAAAGGCAACGCATTTGTTGAACAATGCATCGCCTTTTCATTTATATGTAAGCAATATAACTGATGTGGTTTTTTGTTTTTTCAACTAAGTGATATTGCTTAAATATTTTCACTGGTTATTTGAAGTTGAAAAACAATCACATTGATTGAAAGAAAAAAAAAAAAAAAAGGGAACAGGTGACTCGTAATGAAGTAGTTGCATCGCCTGTTACCTTTATCTTAAAAGAAAAAAAAAAAACCACCTCAGTTATATTGTTTAAATATTTTCACTGTTTATTTGAAGTTGAAAGAAAATCAGGTTGATTAAAAAAAAAAAGAAAAAGGGAACAGGCTATGCAGAATGAAGCAATTGCATCGCTTGTTCCCTTTATCTTAAAAGAAAAAAAAAACCACCTCAGTTATATTGCTTAAATATTTTCATTGATTATTTGAAGTTGAAAGAAAATCAGATTGATTAAAAAAGAAAAAACCAAAAAAAAAGGAACAAGCAACACAGAATGAAGCATTTGCGTCACCTGTTCCCTTTATCTTAAAAAAAAAAAAAAAAACACCTTAGTTATATTGCTTAAATATTTTCACTGGTTATTTGAAATTGAAAGAAAATCACATTGATTATAAAAAAAAAAAAAAAAGAGAACAGGTGACATGGAATGAAGCCGTTGCATCTCCTGCTCCCTTTATCTTAAAAAAAATAATAATAATACAAGAGTTGCAAGTTTAATTAATAGAAAATAAAGTGTACATGAAAAATTAAATAATTGAACAACAATCTCAATTATATTGCTTAAATATTTTCACTGGTTATTTGAAGTTGAAAAAAAATCCCATTGTTAAAAAAAAAGAAAAAAAAAAGGATACTCTGTTCAGCCGCATATTCAGCGGCGCTGAAGGGAAGTATCGCGTATTGTTTTTTTTAGCGACCGTTTGACTTCGACAGTTTTTGAATGCGTCATATATTTATGGAATTTTAACTGACGCTTTAGCCTCAACGTTGTGGTTTTGTTTTTTCAGATGCTTTTGTTTCGTAGCATCGCTAAGTTAGTATCACTAGATCTCAATTTTCGCATAGTGAAGTGAAATTAGCTTTGGTCGGTTGAGAAGATACACGTTGAGTTAAATTAATATTCTAATTGGGTTAGTAAGCGATATTAGTTTCATGGGTTAGTAAGTGATATTAATATTCTACTTGGTCTAGTAAAGTGCATTGAATTTTAAAGATGTCTAGGCTATTCTTCTTTTAAGAAACCGACAAAAAATGCTCGTCAATGACCGTAGTTTGTACTTAAATTTTTTTGATAGGAAGTAACAAGTGATTGGGTCAATTAATTCAAATTGCATCTTGTATAAAAATGCATAAGTTGCCATACTCTATTTCTTCAATTCGAAGCACTTCTCCTCTTGACTTCTTGGGTCTAATCCTATCTCATGAAGCCTTAAAAAGCAATGGTCTATTACTAAATCTTCAACAGAAACTGAATATCGTTCTATAGCCACCATTGCTGCAAAGTTCTTTGAATACGTTTGCTTCTTTTTTAGCTTGGTATTGCTTGTACTCGGCCTTCTATTACATATTGTGATAATCTTGGTGCCACCTATTTAAGTTCCAATATAGTTTTCCATTCTCAAAAGAAGCATATTTCTATTGATTTTCATTTTGTTTGAGATAAGCTTCTAAGTGGTTTTCTTCAAGTATGTCATGTTACTTCTGCTAATCAGCTTGTAGATCTTCTCACCAAACCTTTGTCTTGAACTTCGTTTGAATAATTACAGTTCAAGATTCATCTTGCAGAAGCATACTAGGAAATAGATATTGATACAGATTGTTAGAATATATATATATATATTGTACACTTATGAATTTGACTGTTGGCTTGATTTATTGCCTTAAGTAGATTCCATACAATTGTAAATGTACTCCTCAACATCAATAATATACATAACTTATTTTATTCTCATACTCTCATATGTAATTCTATTTGATATAACTGAATTAATGGTTCAAATTACTTTTAGTTTATATATTTTCAGCACTAGACTATAAAGTAGGTAATGGAAAATTAAAATAAGTAAATATTAATAAAAGAGTTTGTTATGAAATAATTACTATGTGAATCAAAATTTTAATTTTGAAGATGAATTTTGTGGGTATGTACGATGTGTTAACTGAGTTCTATCACTATGTTTTAATTATTTCCTTTTTCAATATATCTACAGTAAAACTCTTTTATGATTATACCCTTAATGATATTTTAATAAATGTTATTTAATAAATAAATTTAATAAACATTTTGATACTTATAACATTAATAACTGTTGTACCTTATTTTGGAGTAACTTCAATAGAGCCATAAAAAAATCTGGTACCAACTTGGATCAATTATAAACAAGAACAAACTATATGTTGTAATAAATTATGATTTTTTTAATCCTATGTAAAGGAATATTGCCTCGACATAATAATAATTAGCTATATATTGTGAAAATGTATGGTCTCTTATATTTAAGATTCAACATAACATAAAATATTTATGTAAAGTTATTTGGGATAATAATTTATTTTTTAGAATTATTACAATATCAATAGATTTTAGAGGATATAATAACTTATCAACATGAACATCTTCTAGTTAAAGCCAACATATTTTAACCATAACTCCATTAAATTATAATATTTTTATAATTATAAAATAAGAATAAATTCTATATTGTAATAAGTTATAATATTTTTAGTCCTGTATAAAGGAATCTTGTCTCGACATAATAATATTTAGCTATATATTATAAAAATATATGGTATCTTATATCCAAAATTCAACATAACATAAAATATTTATATAAAATTATTTGAGATAATAATTTATTTTTTAAAGTTGTTACAATATCAATAAATATGCTGATATATAATATATGAACAACATGGATACTTTTTGTTAAAGCTAATATATTTTTAACTATAATTTCATTAAATTATAATATTTTTATAATTATTAAATTAGTTTGGCTCCAGAGAAAAGTTTTATTATATATATTCCCAAATTCTACTAGTCGAAATGAAATTTCATTCCGTCGCCAATATTCCATAATATGTTGCATAAAAAAATATATTTCTCCATCAAAATATCTTATGGTAGGGGCGGATTGTATCTATAGCTATATATAAAAGCCAGAATGCCAAATACTGTTCCAATTTTCGGGCCCCTTTGAAAATATAAATATGCCCTTTTTCTTCTTCTCAAATTATGTTATTTTAACATTTGAATAAATGGTCAAATTGGACATTACAATGAACAGGAACTTAGCTTGATTAATACCGAACAAACAAGAAAAACCCAGAACACGTTTACCAAAAAACAAAAAAAAAAAAAGAAAAACCTCAACACAAATAGTCTAACACTTTGAGAATCGCTGACCTCTTGAAGGGTAGGGCAAAATGAGTCGGATCTGCGAGACTGCAATTCCAATCCTGTTTTCTCTCTTTATAACAAAAAGGGTACAAAGAAATGGAGGTGGAGAATATTTAGAGTTGAGGGATTCAAAGGGAAAGGAAAGCTACAGTGAAAATGTAATGTCCAATATCAATAATAGAGCAAAGCAATGAAAAACCCACCTGAAGAAGACAAAGGCAGAGACTCACTTAATGAAGTTTGAAGCTCAATCCTTCTCTCTCTCTCTCTCTCTCTCTCTCTCTCCCCCTCGCTTTCTTTCACTGCGAGAGTTTTTTTTTTTCCCCTTTCTAAGAGGTTCCTAAATTTTCTCTATGCGAGAGAGAGAGAGAGAGAGAGATTAAGATGGTCAAAAATCCACAAAATTTATCACTTATAGACGACTATCGGAGGAGTTGTGTGGCGCGTGGTGTTTAAGCATTTGATCACAGACTTCTTTGTCAAATTTTCTTTAAAAAAAATTATATATATATATATATATATATTAATTAAAAAGTACAAATGTAGTTGCTTAACTCTACATCAATAGTCTCATTCTAAAAGTCGAGATGTCATGTCAAAGGAGAGAAAAAAAAAAAAAACCAATTTTTGGGTCCCTTCATTTTTTTAATTTTTTAAAAAGGTCTTCTTTTTGTAACACTGAATATTGGCCTAAAAATATTTATTAGAGCAATGGGCTCGTTATCGTAATCAGATCCAAATTTTTCCCCTTGTTGCCGGCCGTGTCTCTTGTGTTTTTTTTTTTTTTTGAAAATTATAAATTATCTTTAGATCCCTGTTGTCGTATGATTTGAATCCATGCATTCATAGTATAAATAGAGATGTTAAACCCTGAGCTATCCTCTTCCTCGACCATGTCTCTTGTTTGCTCTCTCTTTTTTTTTTTTTTTTTTTTATGCACATTAATTTTAATTATCTATACTATTTTTTTTTTATAAATTATTTTTGAAGTTAATAATATCATTTGTAATATCTTAGATATATATTACAATTTAATCCAATAAAATTTTAATTTTATATATAATAAAAAATTAATAAAATATATTTAATACTATTAAATGATGTCCACATGCAACTTATGTAGCTATACCTCGTATTCATATATAAATAAAAAGTACCGGAACGAACTTTTCCT
Organism: Ziziphus jujuba; assembly: GCF_031755915.1. Classification (NCBI taxonomy): domain Eukaryota; kingdom Viridiplantae; phylum Streptophyta; class Magnoliopsida; order Rosales; family Rhamnaceae; genus Ziziphus; species Ziziphus jujuba. The sequence goes on along the minus strand of NC_083379.1, from coordinate 37,433,296 downwards.
TTCCTCTTTAAAAAAAGCCCCAAAAAAAACAAAAGTTCGCCCAGTAACATATATGGGCCCTACTTATGAAACGAATGGCAGTGAAAATAATGCAATTCGAATTGGCACGTGTTTTCATTTTTGATATTTTGTTTCTTTCGTATTTATTTTTACGTGTGGAGATAGATGCTACGCAACTATCTAGCCACTCTCAGTACGTTGTTTTTTATTTTTATTTTATTTTACTATTATTATTATTATTTTTTTGCATAGAAAGGGAGCATACCAGTCTCAGTACTACCCAAAGAAATTAATGGCAGCTCAAGTTCCAATTCCTACCACTTTCATATTATCAGCCTTTGGTACTATATATGGGCACCACTTATGAAATTAATGGCAGTTAAATAATGCAAATCGAATTGGCACGTGCTTTTTATTTTTGATATTTTTCTTTCTTTCCTTTCAATCGATCGTGGTTTACCTGTGGAAATAGATGCTGAGCAAATAGCTAGCCACTCTCAGTACTCGGATTTTTTTTCTATAAATGGAGAGCATTACCAGTCTCTTCCACTCATACTACCATAGCTACAAGCTTAATATACTTACCCAAAAAAACAAAAAAAAAAAAAAAAAAAAAATTCTACATATCCAATTCCTATTACTTTCATATTACCGAAATAATGGTAGTTCAAGTTCCATCAACCATTCCAATTCCAAATGCTGCTGCCAATGTATCCGATGTGAATCGCCGTTCTGCCAATTTTCATCCAAGCATTTGGGGTGACCATTTCCTGTCATATGCTACTTCTGACTCTATGGTATAATAATAATAATAATAATAATAAAAATAAAAAATTGTTACTTATTAATTAATGTTATTTCTTGTGCTTCTGTTTTCTTTAATACAAAAATAATGTCGAGCTTTTTTTTTTTGGGGCTTTCTGTAGGAAATAGAAAGGTTCGGAAGTTGAAGGAACAAGTGAAGAAGATGGTAGTGGCTCCTGTCAATAATCCTTTGGAAAAGCTCGAATTGATTAATGCTATTCAGCGCTTAGGCGTGGCTTACCATTTTGAAAGCGAAATTGAAGAAATTTTGAAGCAAATCAACACTCTTAGTTGCAACTATGGTGACCATGAAAATGAAAAATGATTTTGACCTTTACACTGTTGCTCTCTGCTTTCGGTTGCTTAGACAACAAGGTTATAATAGTCCCTGTGGTAAGCACTTGCATCAAGCACTTTGAAGCACTTATATCACATATCTATATATAATTGTTATAAAAATTAATAAAGAACTAATTTACAAAGTTTGGGTGGTGAATTAAGCAGATATATTCAGCAAGTTCAAGGATGTGGAAGGGAAATTTAAGGAATCGCTTGTTGATGATGTTCGAGGAATGCTAAGTTTATACGAAGCTACACACCTTAGGGTTCATGGAGAAAATATACTAGACGAAGCTCTTGCCTTTACTACCACCCATCTTGAGCGTGTAGCATCCAATTTGAGCCACCCTCTGTCACATGAAGTTGCTCGTGCCTTGAATCGGCCTATCCGAAGAGGCTTACCTAGGCGAGAGGCAAGGTATTACATGTCCATCTATCCCCAAGACCCTTCACACAATGAGGTTCTTCTAACTTTCGCAAAGTTAGATTTCAACTTTCTTCAGCAAGTGCACAAGAAGGAACTAAGAGATATTGCAAGGTATTACCAGATTTGACAAAGTTGTAAGTCTATATATATATATATATGTATAAAACTTGGTACGGTAGGTGAGGTCGCCCAGTTTTTGGTAGGCGTTTACATTCTAATACTAGATAAAAGATCGTTCTGTTTCAAATAATATAACTAGACACCCACAAAAAACTAGATTATTTTAACTAGCATAGAAAAATTATATATACATAAATATAACAAGAAACTTGAAAATGATATATATATATATATATATATTTTGATTGGGATTTAGGTGGTGGAAGGAGTTGGAATTTGCAAAAAAGCTACCTTTTGCAAGAGATAGAGTAATTGAGTGTTACTTTTGGATTCTGGGTGCTTATTTTGAGCCTCAATATTACCTTGCAAGGAGGACGCTGACCAAAGTCATTGCAATCACCTCCGTTATTGACGATATCTATGATGTGTACGGCACACTTGAAGAACTAGAGGTCTTTACTGAAGCTGCGGAAAGGTTCGAATTCTCATTTTCTATGAACATAACTAATTAATGTACTTGGTATATATTTGGTAAAACATGTTATTTAATATAAAGTGCATTACTTTATTTTCAGATGGGACATTTGTATGATTGGTCAACTTCCAGACTACATGTAGATTTGTTGCAGAGCACTCTTGGACGTTTATAGTGAAATTGCAAAGGAAATGACCAAACTAGGAAAATCATATCGCGTTGACTATGCTAAACATGCAGTAAGAACCTCCTGAAAAAACATGCATCTTGTTCTCTTCCCCTAAACCCAAGGGGAGAAAGAAGCATTTTCGTGAAAAAGGAGAGAAATAAGGCAAAATTATTATATTGATTTCGTTACATCAATATATAAACTATAGTTGGTCCACATTTTACAAACTTGACATTTTAATTATTTAGAAAAGATAATGCTTGTCCCAAAAAAAATAAGAAACCATAGTAATAATTAAAACACCAAACGACCATATAAAAACAAATAATTATAAATAAAACCAGTTATAAATATGGCGAGTCTTAATGTTATAAAATAATTTTGGTTGGTGGTTTTATTTTTATTTTTTCTTTCAGATGAAATATCAAGTGAGAGCTTACTTCGAAGAGGCCAAATGGTTTCACAAGAAACACATACCGACAATGGAGGAACATATGCCTGTGGCTCTTATTACCTCGGCGTACGGAATGCTGGCGACCACTTCCTTTGTTGGCATGGGAGATGAAGTTACCAAACACTCCTTGGATTGGTTATTCAGTAAGCCTAAGATAGAAAGGGCATCATCGGTAGTTTGCAGACTCATGGACGATGTGTTATCCCACAAGGTGAAACATAGTACCTATCAAATATTTGTCCTTTTTTGTAGCATTATTTATTCATTCACAAATGAAGCTAGGCTAGCTAGGCTTATAATTGATTTTTTTTTTTTCTTTTGTATACAATATATAAATTTACAGTTTGAGCAAAAGAGAGGACATGTTGCGTCAGCCGTGGAATGTTACATGAAACAGTTTGGAGCCACAGAAGAGGAAGCTATAAATGAATTTCGCAAACAGGTTAACGATGCATGGAAAGAGATAAACGAAGAGTGCCTCTATCCAACTTCAGTTCCTATGCCACTCCTCGTGTGAATTCTCAATCTTGCACGTGTCATCGATGTTGTATACAAGGATGAAGATGGCTATACTTATGCTAGCATTGTGCTAAAGGAATTAGTTGCTTCTCTGCTTATCAATCCTGTATCTCTGTAATATAATAATTATAAACTATGTAAGATTAGTTTATGTGAGTTCTATTCTATATTACTAGGAAAGTGGGTAGTTAATCCTTAATTAGTAGTTGAAAATGTTGAGAGGATAAATCTATCTTAATCCTTAATTAGTAGTTGAAAATGTTGAGAGGATAAATCTATCTTAATGTAAGCCATATAAAATGAATGCCAATAAAATTCGTTGGTTGTAAATCTTCTTAGTATATACATGTAAGCCATATAAAATGAATGCCAATAAAATTCGTTGGTTGTAAATCTTCATAGTATATATTCTCAGTACTAGTACCATATATAGTCCCATCAATTATTTGTAGATTATCAACAAAAAAATAAAAAATAAATAAAAAGCATTTGTGGACCCTAAGCGGTTAAGGTCAAGTGGTTGTATATGGAACAGTGAGGCTAGTAAACGGGTTGTCCTTGTCCAATGGTCGTCTATTTTGGGTCGTGATTTTTATCTTCTGTTCGTCTATATTTATAACGTCCCCATCAAACGTAAAGAATCTGGATCCTTTACTAAGAAGTATATTATATTTAGAAAGTATAGTATATCACGCTGACATCACTCCTAATTATAATGTAATTTTATGTTAAATAAATTCAACAATATTTTATATTTTATATTTTAAGATCTATGCAGGTCATCACAAATTTGTGTTCAACAACCTTTGTAAGATCTTTTGGGTTTTCGGATTTTGGTCTTTTTCCTTTCTTTTTTTTTTATTTGTGTGTAAATATTATTTTTAACTTTTGTCTAAGAAATTTATTTGTATATAAGCCAAAAATTCCAATTTTATCATAATTTTCATTTTTTAGTCTAACTTGAGGTCCAAAAATATGTAATTATGATTGTGTGGACAAAGAAGGTGAGAAGTTTAAAGAAGGGCATATCACAATTGGTCCCGAGAAAATACTTGGAATTTAAAATTTTCGAATGGTTTCACCAAAAGTAAACAAGTTTGATCAAGTTGGACTTTTTAAATAGGATCAAAATTTGACTTTTCCTTGGAGATAGATTTTGCTTTTAACTCTTGTGTATTTGCATAGTGCTTGTTGATACGAGTTTGCAGACTATTGATCGCTTTTTTTAGTCTCAGCTGACTATTTACGAACATCATGTCCATGAATTTTCATTATTCCTATTTTATTTTGTTATAGAAGTATTGTTTTTTTTTTTCTTGACTCTTATTATCGTCAATATTCTTTATTTTTTTCACCTATTCTAAGGTATACAATATATTAAACATTTTTTATATTTTATATTTAGTCATTTGTACTCTTTAAATTGCTTTGATAGATTAACTTAATATATATGTCTCTTATATTATCTTTGATTGATGATTTTGTGATAATTCCATAAAAAATATTTATGTTATTTTATCAAGACTATTGGATTACATCCAATTGAAGGAGGTTTTAATGGATTTTTAATAGGATATTCGATAAGGCTTCCCTATATGGGACCATTTTTACCAGGAAGCGCTCTTGTTAGGGCATTACTTTCTTAAATGACATCTAAAAGTGTGAAAACCAAAGATTTAAACTCAATCCCAAATTATGTAAGGCAATCTAAGGGTGTACTAAATTTTTTGAATCCACAAAGACAAAAAATTCCTTTCCCACACACACACACACATATATATATATATATATATATATATTATGACTGATGGAATAGGTTTATTAAGAAAATAAGAGAAAATGAGGATTTATGGGTAAATTAGAAAGGAGATATGATCTTTGATCTATAATCATTTGCAATGTCACACAATTAGAAAAATAAATCATGTAGACCCTATATAAAAAGTATCAGGTGTCCACGAGTGCAACATCACAACATGTCATGTCAAAACTCGTCCAAAATTTCTTAACGGAATCCTAGACAAGCCCTGATCCCAGGGAGACACCACCGAACCTTCCAGTGAAAAATCCGGCAACATCTTCCCTAAGGGTCGGACTTATCATAAAATTCCCTGCACAGAAAACACACTTCTATATGCACCACCTTATCCCTCCTACATTACTATAAGTTGTTTCCATAAGTTTGCAACCCTTTAAATTTATAGAGAATCAGTGCAATATTATATAAATGTCCAATGTAGTATACAGAGTCTTATAAAATTTCTAAGCATAAGAATTAATACAACATGAAGTAGAAAGAAATATTATGTAACACCCCGTCCCGATGTAAACTGGAATTTTCTCAAATTGACCATCGTTGACCAATAATGGTCAAATGTTGACTTTTTGACTCGGATAGAATTCTAGGTTGATAGAGGTACCTTTGTGAATTACGTGATGACATGAGTTCGTAGACTAGTAGTACGTCGAAAACGGAGCTGCGGTTTGAAAGTTATGAGCAAAACAAATTGAGATTCGAACTATTCGAGAGTGTCGAAGTCGAATTTTTATTCTTGTAGAATTGAGCTTTGACTCATATATGGTTGTGAAGTACTCGTCGATACAAATTCATAGATTAGTGGCACGCCTAATTTAGACATTTCGTTGAAAAATTATGGAGCTGCAAAGTTTTCCAAATACTGTATTATTTTAATATTAGTTTTAAACATATAAACAATATTTACCATGTGTCACCAAATGGATGCGCCACGTGTAACATTATAAAAGTGCCATGTGTCAGCCATAGCAAAATATTATATTATTTTGTTATTATTATATTATTATTTTAATATCATTTTATTTATTTATTTTCTTTTCTTTTTCGTTTTTTCTCCTTCTCCTTCTTCTTCCTTGAGCCCGACAGAGAGAGTGAAAAACAGAGACACACAAACCCCTCTGTTTCTCTCTCCTTTGGCCAGTCGTTTGGCCGTGTTTAAGTGGCCAAACAGTGACATACGCCAGTGGGCTTGAGAACTCACAGCCAGATGACACCGGTGATCCAGTCTCCGAACGGTTGGTTGGCAGACGCGCCGAGATGGGCACCAAAGCCGCGGCCGGCGTGATGCTGGTTCGCCGGTTTTCCCGCGGCCACTGGTCGTGTGGTTAGTCCTCTGCCTAGATTTCGAACCTCTAATTCCAAAAATGACCTCCATTTGCTCAAATTCTAAGCCATTTGTGAGATATGTGGAGGGGGAGCTCGGCCGAAACTTTCCGGTCAAATTCTGGCCACCACGGGCGAGTTTGCAGTCAATGGAGGTTAAAAATGTGTTCCTTGTCTCATTAGCTTTCTATAAGTACCTCATTTACGAATTTTGGTTACTGTTGTATTAGCTACTCCGGGTAACCGTGTATAATTTATTCAATTAAAATATTCATTTAATTTGTTTTGTGTAATATTGATATTTTAGTAGCATGTGTAAATTGTGGAATCGATCTCGTGGAGGATTTTGATTTAATTGCGTGCTCGAGGTGAGTGACTCAGCTTCAAATTTATTTTCGGACATTAAATTATGTATATTTTGTATTAATTGATTAATTTAAAAATATGTTGTATGTGTTGGATATTCATGTTTGATAATAAAAATGGTTATATAAATTATATTGCCCATTTGTGATAATATTTATATGTGAGGCGCTACCAAATTATATTTTGGGGTTGTGAAAGTGTGTATATATATATGCGGTGTTAATTGATTCCTGAAAAAATGTGTTATTTACGTTTAATATTTAAGGAAATTATTAATTAAATTTTGATGATGATTTATGTGGACTTGTGCATCAAAATTTATATTCTGGGTTTTCAAAGAAATTATATTCAAAGTTATTATTGATATTAATTGCGTATTTATATGAATTTATGCATATGTGGATTTTTATGCAATTTCAATTGTATTGAATTTGGAGGATTTGAAGAAAATATTATTTTAAAATTATTACACATTAAAATAATGGTGGAAAAATTATTTTATGGTATTGGAAAGTTTTGGATATATATATATACCGTTGGATTTATGATTATGGACTAATTTTATGCCACTGTGATTTTGGTATATTTGCATTAATGAAATTATAATGGATTTTAACGTGAATTTATGGACATGGAGAGAGATATTAAATCCAATGGTAATGATAAGATTTTGGTATTTAAAAATGGTATATATATATATATATATATATATTTATATGGTTTTTAAGATGCACTACGTAGTATCGGTGTTTTGTAGTTGTGGATGTGATTAGCGCGCGCGCGGAGTGTGATGAGTGTGCAGGTTTATGCTCTTTCGTGGTTGCCATCGGACCGAGGGCAGGTAAGTTGATATTGGCCATAGCCACCCCTCTCCATGGCCGGGATTAAGGTTTATAGCATCGGCGCTATTGGGACGCTAGGGTGACCAGATGTAGGTTTTTCTTTATAACCTTCTCGTCAGGCGATGCTTTAAGACGCTGGGCACCGTCGGACATTACTGGTATATATTGTATGCGTCAAGTTTTTTTCCCGATTCGATTTTCAAAAATTAAATTTTTTTTTTAAAATTGTATTTGAAATTAAAAGTATTTAAATGGAAATTTTATTATTTATTTAAATTGTGTCCAAAAATATATTTTATCATGTTTCCAAGGCCTAGATAAATTTAAAATTTATCAGAAAGACTTTCTATGGCATCTTGTATTATTTTATTAAATTATTGAGCATAATCTTTTTATAATTTATTTATTGGAATCAATTTGGCCTTACATTAAATTTTATTATTATTAAATTGATTTATTGCATATTAAATTGCATTTTGTTTATTATTAATTCTTTGATTATTTCATGGATTGATTAATAAATTTTATAATTAAATATTGAGTTTAAGTTGTTTGGTTAATTCGACTTGTGCTAATTTCTTCTAGTATTAATTCTACCATTTACTTGCGATCTTATTTTATTTCATGATATTTTGTTATAGCTTCAATTATTTGTAATTAAATTACCTGCATGGTTGCATGGTTATATTGTAAGCTTGAACTTATTCGTATTTTATTTATTATTTACTTCATTGATTTTGGGGTATAATAATATGGGATTTTGTTAAAATGTTTTAAAAAAGGAACTTTTCCAATTGAGTGGAATGGTGAGAATTTTGAGAGCAAAATGTAAATTTTACTTATTTACCATTATATAATTATATATTTATTTATTATTAATTAATCAAATTTTTTTTATATATTATTATTACTATTATTATTATTATTACTGTATAGTAGTGTATAGTAGACTAGATCACTCACTAAGATGATTAGCATATCATATTTTCAAATTCGTTCCCCTAAATCCAAGTTAGTAAATGTTGATCGTTCAAAGCTAGCTCGACGTGTTGGTTGGTTGTTGAATTCCAAGAAGCTTTTCTTTCTTTTCCTTCCATCTTATAATATTTCTTTCTATTTCATGTTGTATTAATTCTTATACTTTGAATCCTATAAAAATGCTTTGTATACTATTGGATGTATTTATATAATATTGCACTGGTTCCCTGTAAATTTTGAGGTGCTGTAAGTTTGTGGAATAATTTTAGTAAGGTGGGAGGAATAAGGAGATATTATTAGAAGTGTGTTTTCTGTGCAGGAAATTTTGTGGTAAGTCCTACTTTTGGGAGAGATGTTGTTGGATTTTCCTTAGAAAGTTCGGTGGTATTTCCTTGGGATTAGAGCTTGTCTAGTGTTCCTAAAAGAGATCTTGGACAGGTGCTAACATATTACAAGATAGAAATAAAGGAAAGAAATAAGACTTCTAGCCACGAATAAAGACGTCGAGCTCGCCCAAGTCGATCACATCTACTAACCTGGATCTAGGGGAATGAATTTAAAAACGTGAGATGTTAATCATCTTCGTGAGTGACCAAATATATTATATAATAATAATAATAATAATAATAATAATAATAATGATATAATGATAAAATAAATTTGATCAATTAATAATAAATAGACAAATAAATAATAATTAGCTGGAAAATAATGTCTTCACTCAAACCCTCACCATTACACTCAATTGGAAAGTTTCCATTTTTAAAACATTCTCATAAAACCCAATAATTGTATGCCCCAATAATCAAGAAATGATTACTTAATTAAATTGCAAGCAAAATATAATAATTTAAGGATCTAAATTTATAATGAAAAATAAAAGATAATTTTAATAACAATTATTAAAATTGTAACACAATGTCATAAATAGAATAAAACAAAATCACAATGAAATTTATATTAGAAATAATTTAAGGAAATATTAAATAAATAAAATGCAATAAATTAAAATGCACATCAATTGCAAATAACAATTTAGAACTCAAGTTTACATTGAAAACACTTGAAAAATTATTAAATCTAGAATAGGATATCATAAGATGCAATAAAATAAACTCATAAATAAACTTGTATTAAAGAAATTTGACATAAAAACAAAAATAAACTCAATATATAAATTATAAAATTTATTAATTAAATTAATGAAATAACCAAAGAAAATTTTATTTAGTTTCAAAACTCGATTAGAAATAGATAATGAATTTTATAATTCATGTCAAAACTTTAAATTAAAATAAATAATGAAAACATGAATAAAATACATTTAAACAATCCATCTAAAATAAGTAGAATAAATCATTTAATTAATAAAAAAATACTTAAATCAATTTAAATATCTATTTGAAATAAATGATAAAAACACCATTAAATACATTTTAATGTAAATGCTTTCTAAAACATTTTTATTTTGGAAATTCATGTAGAAAATATCCTGACGTACTATACTATATACCAGTGATGCCCGATGGTATCCAGCATCCCAAAGCATCATCTGACGGGGAGGTTATAGAGAGAAATCTGCATCTAGGCCGCCCTGGCATCCCAGCAGCGTCGATGCTATAAACCTCAATCCCGGCCATGGAGGGGGTGGCTATGGCCAATCTCAAACTTGCCTATCCTCGGTCCGATGGCAACCACGGAAGAGTATAAATCTGCGCGCTTGTCACACTCCACCCATGTGCTAATCACATCTACAACTACAGAACATCGGTACTGTATGAGTGCGTCTAAAACCAATAAAATCATATGTTTTTCAAATCTCAAAATCTCATAATTGCCACTGGATTAAGTACCTCTTTTCAAATTCATATAATCCACATTTCTTTAAACCATCATCGTAAATCCATCATGTTAAATTCCATTCTAATAATCTCATTCATGCAAATATATCAAATTCCCAGTGGTATAAAATCAATCCATTATATTTAAATACATAAAATATTTTTGAAGCATAATGCTTTAAAACAATATTTTTCTCAAATTCCTAAAATCAACATATCTTTAAAACCATGTAAAATTTATACATAATTAACTTACACAATTCCTCAATACCATAAAATAAATTCCACAATTATTTCAATGCATAATAAATTTAAATAATTATTTTCTTTCAAATCCGAAAAATCAATCCATACCAAAAATCATATTCAAACCTCATGAAATTCATATATTCTTAAAATTATATAAATACATATATCATGTATCATAATTTCAACATTTACTCAACAATAATTTAATAAAAATTAAATTTGAAATTTCTCAAAAATCAAAATATAATCCATATGCACATAAATTATAATTTTTCACATATTCAATCAATGCCAAATATATTAACACCAAATATCAATGACAGCCATACATATATTGGAATTCACCATAAAAGGACAATATATATTCAAATGGAAATTCTTTTAAATATTAAACACAATTTATTTTCCATAATTTCAACAATATAAATATAAATATATATATATATATATATATATATATAATTTTCTTTAACCCTAAAATAGATTTTGAAGGTGAGTCACTCACCTCGAGCACACAATTCAATAAAGATCCTTCACAGGATCGATTCCACAATTCCCACGTGCTCCTAAAATATCAACAATACACAAAATCGATTAAATTAATATTTTAATCGGATAAATTACACACGGTTGCCAGGAGGATTTAACACAAACATTAACCAAAATTTGCAAATGATTTACTGAATCGAAGCTTACGATGCAAGGATCATGGATTGAGTCTTACCTCCCGAAGATCGAACCCGTGGTGGCCGGAATCTCGTCGGAAAGGTTTCAGATTTAATGTCCTCGCATCTCACAAACCATTAAGAACTGGGGGAAAAAGATCTCGGATTTGGATTCAGGGAGGTCAAATTAGTGGGAAAGGGTAGGTGAGATCACCGGGAACTCACCGGAATAGGATTTCATAGTGAGCTGCCTTGCCCACCAGAGAAACTCGCCGTCGGTGGAGCGTCCGACGACCAATGGAACCGGCGGTGAGGCAAACAGAGGTCGGGTTTGGGAGATATCGACTGGAGAAGGAAATCGGCCACTCACCGAAAATGCCCTGATTCAGGCTCGTCGCCGGCAATCTAACTGTGATTTTTTGCTGGCCGATCGGTTTTTAGGTGGACTTCAAGGTGGGGTGGCCAGAAAATGAGTCAACGGACGGTGGCCAGTCCTTCCCCCCTTTTCTCTTTCTTTCTCTCTCCTCCCTGTCCTTCTCTCCCCTTCTCCCTTTTCCACCAATGAAATTGGCCCCGTGGTCCGTAACTTTTAAACGGTAGCTTCGTTTTCGACGTGCTACTAGTCTACGGACTTAGGTCAATGCGTACTTCGCAAGGTGCCTCGGTCAACCTAAAATTCTTGCCGAGTCGAAAAGTCAAAGTTTGACCCTTCTCAGTCTACGACGGTTAAACCCGGTCAACTTGAAAATTTTCCAACGTACTTTGGGAAGGGATGTTACATGTCATCTTATACAGGTGACATAAAAAAGTTTTTCCCTAATTGAAGCTTAACCTAAGTTTCTGGAGATCTAATAACACATAGCAATTTGGATATCAATGGGTATAATTTTTCCTCCATTTATTATTCCCTTTTTCATTAAATCTTTTGGTAGTGAATAAATAAAAGGCCAAGATTCACCCTTCCATTTACTTTTATATTTATTTTAATCCTTTTAAATCTTAAAAAGAGAGTTTGACAATAGGTTTATCTAAAAATAATTAATATTATTCAAAATACAATACAATTTTTTTTCATTCTTAGTAAAAATAAAAAATAAAATAAAAATACAAATATATACTACAAGATACAAATATACGATATATATATATATATTACGGGGCTTATAAAAATTCGTAAAAGTACTGCACTTTATATTTATATTTAGATAACAAAAATTTCAAATCCCATTATATTTTCTTCAACTACATTTTTCATTTTTCTGAACTTGTCTGCCAATTACTGAAAAATAAAAAATGTTGGCATGAAAGAACTGCCCACAAAAGTCAACGCATTTTTGAAACTCTATTTTTAAGCGCTAATATGGGATTAAATTAAACAAATAGAAAAATAAATGAAATGATGAATCTTGACCTGTTTCTTTATTAATTGCCAAATGCCACTAGATTAGGAAAGAAGGTTAAATGAAAAAAGAGAATATAAATGGAGGATGAATTATGAGCATTGATATCCAGTTTTACTATTTATCACTATTGGTGATAATCACCAACAAAACGGCCGCTTATGTGATAATTAAAAATGGGGAGCATTTAATCCCTTTTGATTTTTAATGCTAAAAATATAAAATGTGAAAATGAATCCTAGAATGATATCTCCAATTAACTTGGAACTTAACATATAGATTCCACTTGAAATGCAGAATCAGTAATGACAAATAATACTTTTCATAATTCAATAGTAAGTTATTTTTATTTTTAAATTTTTTATTATTTTTTTATATTGATATCAAGTTAAGTTTTGAGGGAATTGTTATAAATAAATGACTTTAAATCAATATAGAAGATGGAAAGATGCAGAGACAGAGAAAAAAAAAAATCTAGAGCTATAGTATTATTCCATATGTTATTATTTATACATCAACATCTTCTTATGATGTTTCCTAAGTCCTGGGTTTAAAATCCAATGAGGAAATCCCTTTTCTCAATCAAAAAAAATATATATATATCTTTTTCTTAATAAAGATCCATCATAATAATTTTAGTAATGTCCACATATTATCCCCTTTTTATAACTTGAATCCCATTGTTATGTTTAATACTTCAATTGTATGTAACTATATATAGGATAAATTCACAGAAATACCCATCTATTTTATCATCAGTTTAGCACATATAACGGAAACAATATTGAAAACCACCCTTCATGTTTTTATTTTTCTTTCATTATCATCCACCTATTCACATAGTTTTAAATTTTTACTGGCAAATATTCTCACACTTTTTGATAATATAAAAATATAAAACTAAAAGTATGAAAACAAGGGCAGTGTCAGGAATGTTAACTTAAGGGTGGGGGCTGAAAATTAACTTACTTTTTATAAGAAAAATTAATATTTAAAATCAAATTATTTTAAAAAATAAAATATTCTTTATCTCTATTCGTATTTTCCTTGAAAATAAATAAAACAATCATAAAATTAAATTACTTAATTTTATTGGTATAAGTGAAAATATGTTGGAAGAGAAAAATACAAAAAAAAAAAAAACTATATAAAATGCTAAGTTTTTGTTTTTTTAAGCAATATATAAAATGCTAGCAATTTGGGTTTAACACAACGGACGGACAAACAATCCAAGAGCGAGCCTCGCAATTCCATTGGACCTACAACCTAATAGATTGGGCTTCACCTATTAGTAGGGGTGGGCAAAATCCAATCCAATCCATTTTTAACGGTTTGGATTGGATTTTTACATCAATTGGATTGGATTGGGTTCAAAATATTATAAATTGTATGGATTGGATTGGTTATGAATTGAAAATATAAATCCAATCCAATCAAATCCAATCCAAATAAAATATTATATAACTAAAAAATTATATAGTTTTTATTTTTTTCATTTTTATATATTAATTTTAGAATATTTTTTTCATTTTTATATATTAAGTTTTAATTTTTTTCCATTTTTATATATTGATTTTTAATATATATATATATATATATATATAATTCTTTTTTTCTTTTACATCCTCATATCCCAAATTCCAAATTAAATTGTAAGTTGTTACCCTAAACTAAACATTTACCTTTGTTGCCGCCCACCACCAGTCCATCACTATTACCATAATATATATATATTTTTTTACATCCCCATCATATATATATATATATATCTACATATATTGTATCCAATTATTACTTATATATATATATATATAAATGTTTAAATATAATTTATTGCTAATTTTATTGTTTTGATCTTTGTAGAGCTTACAGAGTCAACTAAAATTAGTGAACCTGTTAACGTTGATTGACTTATGATTTACCCAAATTTTAAGGTTAAAAAAAAAAAAGGGATTATGCATTGATTTTTGAGTGAATGAATTTTGATGAATGTATTATTTTACATTATTTGTTCTAATTTGATTTTATAGGAGTGAGATGATGATATTAATGTTTGTTATTTAATAAGTGTATGATGTGTATCATTTGCTACATTTTCTTCTTTATTTTTCATTGTAGACTATATTATATTATTCTAATTGTATTTTATGTTTGGATAATTATAATTTATTATTTATATTTTATATTTGGAAAATTTTTTATTTGTATTATATATTTATAAATTGGTAAGTTTCAAACTGATCAACCAATCCAAACCAAACCGATCATAAATGATTTGGTTTGGTTTGGATTTAATGCTTCAATGGTTTGGTTTGGATTGTAAATTAGAAAAACCAATATGTATGGATTGGGTTGTATTTCAGTCCAAAACCGAACAAATCCAATCCATGCCCACCCCTACCTATTAGTCTGTTTTTTTTTTTTTTTTTTAAATCAGATTTCCTTGTTATTAATATTATTATTATTATTATTATTTTGGTTGAAATGCTGTAGTTGTTATTTGTTATCAATGAGTTGCCTATTTTTATATTAATTTTACATAAACCAACCATCTAAAGTCAAAAGAAGAGAGACAGCCTGGAATCTACGATTTCAAAAGTGAAGATTTGAGAGGCTTACCGAGGCTTACCAATCTACCAACTTATTTTGTGGCATTTTGTATCTTTGAGAAAAGTAAAGCCACTTGGGGGCTCCTATTGGAACCTTCATTATATTTGGCACTAACCATCCCAAAAATTTTAAAAAAAAAATTGAAAAAATATAGCAATATAATAATAAATCATAGAAGGCTGCACAATATTGGTTGTTTGAACTGGGGAGTCTCTCTGTGTTCCAGTTGATTTTCAAAGAATTCATAAGGGAATGTGATGCAGAAAATCCTAGAGGGAATTACCAAGGAGCAGATCTCAGGCTCTCATTCCTGTCCAGATCCAACTCTGGTCCAATTCCAGTATGAGTCACGAAAAAAAATGAGAGAAAACAAGCATTTCAGTCTATTTCAGAAAATTAGCCCCTCTGTGTTTTTTTTACAACTACTTTTATATTCCTCTTTGTCACCACGCAGGGTGAAGGTAAAAAAACAAAAGGCATGAAGCCACCTCAGCAATTAAAATAACCAAACAGGCCATATCAGCAAGGGAAGTAAAAGGAAATAAAACGCTGCGTTTAGACAGAAACTAAAATATTGCAGCTGCTGCATCATTCACCCACACTTGAAGAAGGCTCAACCATGAGCGAGGAAGATAAGTCAGCAACATCAGGGGGGTGGTATTCAAAAAGATCAGCAACGTTGAATGTATTGGAAATCTTTAGATGTGAAGGGAGCTCAAGTTGGTAGGCATTGTCTCCAAGTTTTTGTATTATGCGACAAGGACCTATCTTTTTAGCTTGGAGTTTGTTGTAGGCACCGACAGGAAACCTCTCTTTCCGAAGATGAACCATGACAAGATCACCAATTTCAAACGTCTTATGGCGACGATGGAGATCAGCTGTAGCCTTGTAACGAGCATTACTGGCATTCAGATTGTGTTGGACCCGGGTGTGAATATCTTGAATTCTATGGGCCAAAGTGTCAGCAGCTGTGTGAGGAGGGAAAGAAGTGGAGACAAGGTCGACAATATGGTTGGGAGGTTTGGTATAGACGATTGCAAAGGGACTAAATCCTGTGGAACGATTGACCATGCTGTTATAGGCAAATTCAGCTTGGGGCAAGTAGGAGTCCCACTGTTTTGGAGAGTCACCTGCAAGGCTACGCAACATGGAACCAAGAGTTCGATTCACAACCTCGGTTTGACCATCCGTTTGAGGGTGATAAGCATTGCTAAACTGAAGCACCGTATCAAACTTGCGCCACAAGGTTTTCCAAAAATGGCTAATGAACTTTACATCTCTGTCAGAGGTGATGGACTTCGGTATGCCATGAAGTCTCACTATTTCACGGAAAAACAGGTTGGCCACATACGAAGCATCGACAGCTTTCTTGCAAGAAAGAAAATGAGCCATCTTGGAGAACCGATCAACTACAACCCAAATGGAGTCGACTTTGCGTTGTGAAAGTGGCAGACCGAGGACAAAATCAAGTGAAATGTCCTCCCAAATATGATTTGGGACAGGCAGGGGTGTGTAGAGGCTGGTATTTTGTTGCTGGCCTTTAGCAGTTTGACAAACAGCACAATGTTTGACAAATTTAGTGACATCTCGTTTGAGGTGAGGCCAAAAGTAGCGTTCTTCAAGTAAGGAAATTGTTTTGTCCCTTCCGGTATGAGCAGCCAAACCACCTCCATGAAGGTCTCTTATAAGCTGAAAACGAAGAGAAGTTCGAGGGATACATAGCTGGAGCCCTTTGAAGAGATAGCCATCATGAATATGAAAATCGCTGGCTGCCTCATGCAAACGACATTTTTGCCAAATGTGTCCTAGGTCGGGATCATCGGGGTATTGGTCTTGGAGAGCGTCGAATCCCACAACCTCGATTTGCAACTTGTTCAAGAGGCACACCTTGCGACTGAGAGCATCTGCCACTCGGTTGTGTTTCCCAGCTTTGTGGTGGAATGAGTATGGAAATTTTTGAAGGAATTGTGACCATCGGATGTGCATCTTGTTGATGTGCTTTTGTGAACTGAAATGTTGCAAAGCTTGGTGGTCACAATGAAGGACAAATTCCCGCTGGATCAGGTAATGTTCCCAATGCTTGAAAGCTCTCACGATAGCATATAATTCTTGTTCGTAGGCCGACCACAATTGACGGGCAGGGCACAACTTTTCACTGAAAAACTCAATAGCACGCTGTTCTTACATAAGGACAGCTCCAATGCCCGTTGAAGACGCGTCCGTTTCGACTTCGAAGATTTTGTCGAAATCTGGAAGTGCCAATACCGATGCCTCAGTAAGATGTTTTTTTAGAGTTTCGAAGCTTTGCTGCTGAGCAGGTCCCCATTGGAATTTTCCTTTCTTGAGGCAGTCTGTTAGTGGACCTGCGATAGAACTGAAGTTGCGCACAAAATGTCTATAGAAAGTTGCGAGTCCATGGAAGCTGCGAACTTCAGTGACTGTTGAGGGTGTTTTCCAATCACGGATTGCAGCTACCTTTGAGGGGTCGGCCTTGATTCCATGCTTGCCCACAATAAACCCGAGGAAAAGAAGTTCTGGGGTCATGAATACACATTTCTTGAGGTTCAGATACAGATGGTTTTCCTTGAGTATCACAAATACCCGCTGCACATGCTCAATGTGGGCTTCGGTTGAGTGGCTGTACACAAGAATATCGTCGAAATATACCACCACACAGATGCCAATGAGAGGTTGTAGAACTTGGTTCATCAAACGCATAAAGGTACTCGGTGCATTGCATAACCCGAAGGGCATGACCTGCCACTCGTCGAGACCCGTAGGAGTCTTGAAGGCGGTCTTCCATTCATCTCCAGGTCTTATTCGAATTTGATGGTAGCCCCTGCGAAGATCCAACTTAGAGAACACTTGAGCCCCACTTAATTTGTCTAACATGTCTTCCAACCGGGGAATGGGAAACCGATATTTGGTAGTTATCTTATTGATAGCACGGCTGTCAATACACATTCTCCATTCACCATTCTTTTTGGGGACTAGAAGAGCTGGTACTGCACAAGGACTTAGGCTTTCTCGGATAAGGTTCTTCTTCAGCAAGTCCTCAACCATTTGCTGTAGGATTTGAACTTCTTTTGGTGGCATTCGGTAGTGAGGGAGATTAGGAAGTTTGGCCCCGGGTAGCAAGTCAATAGCATGTTGGATGTCCCTCATGGGTGGTAGGGAATCCGAAAGTTCACTTGGACAGATTTCAGCGAACTCTTGAAGAAGTTGGAGAATGGGTTGTGGAAATTGAGAATCTGCAGGAGCTTGAAGTGAAGCTACAATACCGAAACAGATCTGTGAGTGTTTAGCTTGAAGCTCAAAATGTTTTCCCGAGGTTGTTAAAAGTATAGGACCCTTTCCCGAGAGTTGTTCTGGTGATACTCCAGATGTGGGCAGCAAAGTAGGGTCATTTTGGGGCTTGGAAGGAAGTAGGACAATTTTCTTCCCATTCCATTGAAACGAATGTGTGTTTTGTCGACCATCATGCGTTACAGAGTTGTCGAACTGCCAAGGTCGGCCTAAAAGAATATGGCATGCATCCATGTCCACAACATCACAAACAACCTCATCGGCATAATGTTTTCCTATACTGAAATGAACTTTACACAGCTCGGTGACCTTGGTTTCGATGCCCTTTTTAATCCAACCCACCTTGTAAGGATTCGGGTGACTCATAGTAGGAAGCTTCAAGGCTTTAACCAAGGACTTGGACACTATGTTCTCGCTGCTCCCGCTGTCTATAATCACCTCACACACCTTCTTGTTGATAGTACATTTGGTTTTGAAAATTGAATGGCGTTGAGGCTCCATGGGGTGTTTAGGAGAGAACAATAGCTTCTGGATGATGCAAATAACTGGTTCACCTTGGTCTTCATCCACCAACTCGGTTTCATCCCCCACGGTGGCAAACTCTTCTCCCGAATCGTCTTGAGTCTCCACTATGTTAATCTGTTTTCGCAGTGGACATTCATTAGATTTGTGCCCCTGCTGGCCACACTTGAAACACTTGAGTGGAAAGTTTCGGGCATAAGGATTTGAAGGCCGGTTGGGTTGGTTTTGGGGTTTGCTGGTATTTTTCATGGAATTATCAGCAGGGGTGGTCTTTTGGTAAGGGGCTGCTGGTGATAGGGATTTAATTTTTGGTGGGTACAGTTCACTCATGGGTTTCCATTTAGCTGGTGTTTTAGTTACATGCCTCTCAATTTGCTTTTCAATCTTGAAAGCTAAATTGACAGCTTCACTCAGATTCCACACAGGACTAAGCTCTATTCTTTCTTGAATTGGAGTAAGTAACCCAGCCACATATCTAGCAACTAGTTGGCCTTCATTTTCATTCAAGTTCACCCGAGCACTTAGTCTATAAAATTCTTCAGTATACTCACTAATAGAACGGTTACCTTGGTGGCAATGGTGATACTGCTGGTAAAGGATCTGCTCAAAATCAACGGGGAGAAATCTGGCTCGCAACATTCTGCGTAGCCTTGACCAAGATTGTATCAGACCCTTTCCTTGTTTTCGTCTATTACTCAAAACCTGTTCCCACCATGCCGAGGCTCCCCCACGGAATTTGTAAGCTACCAAACGAACCTGTTTATCCTCCGGTATGGACATATACTCAAAGAAAGACTCAACAGTTTGTACCCAATCAAGAAAATCCTCAATATTCAGAGACCCATCAAAATTTGGAATATCTACTTTAATTTGGTAGTCTGAAGGTTGGTGGTCTCGAGCATACCTGTGAGGACCAGCTTGAGGGGCTCGATTCATAGCCATTGTCTCCATCTCATCTTCCGAGTCCGAGTCGATTAAGAGTGGAATACGTTGCTGAACATCCAGAAATTGTCGGTGTTGAGTTCTGGGAATTCGAGGAGGAGGCGAATCTTGGAGGTGTGGATCTGCTGGGTGTGCCAAAGGAATGGGCGTCTGTGGCATCTGTGTTGCTGCAGATCGGTCGCCGGAGTGCTCTGGGAGATGAGAACCAGCAGCTCCAGTTTTCAACGTCAGACCAGAATGTATTGCAGCACAGAGTTGCCGAATCTCATTAGAAAGGGTGTCGAATTTCTGATCTAATTTAGCCACTGCAGATAAGAGCATTTTCGAGTTTGGGTCTTCGCCAGAATTTCGTTGAGAGCTTTCACCGGAACCAGCCATGGAAATTTCAGAGAGAATAACCTGGGACCTGTGGGCTCTGATACCAATTTGATGCAGAAAATCCTAGAGGGAATTACCAAGGAGCAGATCTCAGGCTCTCATTCCTGTCCAGATCCAACTCTGGTCCAATTCCAGTATGAGTCACGAAAAAAAATGAGAGAAAACAAGCATTTCAGTCTATTTCAGAAAATTAGCCCCTCTGTGTTTTTTTTACAACTACTTTTATATTCCTCTTTGTCACCATGCAGGGTGAAGGTAAAAAAACAAAAGGCATGAAGCCACCTCAGCAATTAAAATAACAAAACAGGCCATATCAGCAAGGGAAGTAAAAGGAAATAAAACGCTGCGTTTAGACAGAAACTAAAATATTGCAGCTGCTGCATCAGAATGAAACACCAAAACTACAACCTCTCACTCTAAAACTCTTACGCCGCCGCTAACCAGGCATCTTATTAGACTTATAGATAGATTGGTCGGTCCATATAAGTAACCAAGAAAGGACAAAACAAATTTCAACATGTTTTATTTCCTTTCTTACCTTTTTACAATTTGCTTCCCGTTATTTTCAACAATTGCGACAAGAAGAGAGAAAAACAGGAAAGTTTTATAGGATTAGAATTCTCAAAACAGCTTTAATTTCTCACACGCTTTATGCTGATTACTGCATTGTTGTTCCACAGAGCACACAAAATAGATTAATATATCTTAATTCGAAGAGGATTGTAGACCAATTTTCAGATGTCTGGACTGTTCTTCTTTTGGAAAAACCAACAGATAATGCTACATTTCAAAATATTTGAGTGTAAATTGTTTGATTAGAAATAACAGCTGGCTGGGTCAATCAATTCAATTGTATAAAAGGATGTAAATTGCAATAAGCTTTTGAGTCCCACCAAAAAACCAAAGCAACTATATACACCTATTTCCATCTGCAAAATTAATCTTATAGAAATGTCGTTCCAAGAAGATCCTGTTTTATTAACCAAGAATAATGAACGTCCCTCCGCAGATTTTAAGCCGAGCATTTGGGGTGATTATTTCCTCACTCGCTGCATGGTATATATATTATTGCTCAATAAGTACTATTTCCTATTCTACTCTTTTCATGTGGACTTGATAATATTGGAGTATATTGTTATTTGTCAGTGGTGAGACAAAATAATAAATTTACATTGGCTATATATGTTGATCTGGGACACTAGCACATGATTAATCTGGCATTCTGTCATGCCCTGTGATAAACAATTATTGTTATTATTATTATTAGTATGATTTTTTCGTTCAACTAATTAATCAATTTGTTTGCCTCTATAGGGAACGGTATCAATTGAGAAAATGGGGCAACAAGTTGAAGAATTGAAGGAAGAAGTGAAAGGATTGCTAATGGATTCTCAAAAGAAACCTTTGCAAAAGTTGGAGTTGATTGATTCAATCCAACGTTTAGGAGTTTCTTACCATTTTGAGAATCAGATTGATGAAATCTTAGAAAAAATGCACCACGACTACTCTAATGGCGTTGTTGATACAGAGCACGATGACCTTTATACCATTGCTCTTTGATTTCGCTTGCTTAGGCAACATGGTTATTATATATCATGTGGTAGTAATTCTCTCTGTCTCAATGTGTCTGTCCAAATATATTGCTTGAAGCATACAGATTCATGCCTAGCTTTTTTGATTCACATTGTGACAGATGTATTTAACAAGTTTAAGGACGGAGAAGGAAACTTTAAGGCATCCTTAGCGATTGATGTGTCAGGCTTGCTAAGTTTGTATGAGGCTGCACACCTTCGTATACGCGGGGAAGAAATTCTTGATGAAGCCATAGCTTTCACTACCACACATCTTGAGTCAATCGTGAGCAGTATAAACCCCCACCTCTTGGAAAAGGTCACATTTGCCCTGAACCGACCCATCCGTAAAAACTTACCAAGGTTAGAGACAAGGCACTACGTTTCTCTCTATCCCAAAGAAGATTTCCACAATGCAACTTTGTTGAAGTTGGCAGCGTTAGATTTTAATGTTTTACAAGCGTTGCATCAACAGGAGGTGAGCAACATTACAAGGTAAGCATGAAACTATCTAAATCATATATATTTAGCATGTCGTATTCTGTTTCCAATCAAAGAGCATCCTAATTTATAATATATGGGTTAGGTGGTGGAAAAATTTGGACTTTCCAAGAAAGCTGCCTTATGCAAGAGACAGAGTGGTAGAATTGACTTTTGGATATTAGGAGAGTACTTTGAACCCCAATATTCCCATGCAAGAGAGTTAGCTACCAAAATTATGACTATGGTATCCGCAATAGATGATACCTATTATGCTCATGGAACATATGAAGAACTCAAGCTCTTTACGCAAGAAATAAAAAGGTTACATTAATTCAAGCTTTTAGCTCAAATCTTGGTTAGAAATTCTTTTAAATTTTATGCTCAATCCTATTTGATTTTTCTTCCTTTCTTTCCAAAAAGAAATTTATCTCCTTAAAGATAATTTTGTGATTGTTTGTTCATTGGTTCACAGATGGGATATTAGTGCCATTGATGTCCTTCCAGATTATATGAAGTTTCTATATCAAGCAATTTTAGATATTTACAGTGATATTGAGGAACACACTACAAAGGAAGGAAGATCATATTGTGTACATTATGCAAAAGAGGCAGTGAGTCATTTCTTCTTCACCCCTCAACATTCTACATTCAACTCTTCAATAATTGACTAATATTGTTGCCTTTAATCGTTTATATATGCTTGATCATTCAAAAAAAGAAAAATGAAAAAAGAAAACATGAAATGTTACATAAGGATAGTAAATTAAAAGTTTTTACATTTATATTTTTTTGTGGTTTTTCTCTGATAAATTGTTAGGTCTGGCATAATAATGTAAACTAACTTCGATTTTAATGAGTTTAGATGGAAGAGCTAGTCCAAGCCTATTTCACTGAAGCCAGTTGGTTGCATGATGCGTACACCCCAACATTTGAGGAATACATGTCAGTAGCGGCAGTGAGTGCTACTTATTTTGTTATCATAACCTTTTCATTTCTTGGGATGGGTAAGATTGCTACTAAAGAGGTGTTCGATTGGGTCTGCAATAAACCAAATATCATCAAAGCTTCATCAGTTATTGGTAGACTAATGAATGACATGGTGTCCCATAATGTAAGCTAATTAATAATTTGAAAAATGCATTTCCAAATTCCTAATGTTTAATGCTTGATTTGTTTCTTATATATAAATATGACATTTTAGTTTGAGCAAAAGAGAGGACACGTTGCTTCTGCTGTAGAATGTTGCATGAAACAACATGGTATTGAGGAAGAAGAGGCAAATAAAATGTTGGCTATAGAAGTTGAAAATGCTTGGAAAGATATTTATCAGGAGTTGCTGAAGAAGCCAAATACCAGAGGCAGTGTAGCATTTGGTCTTCTGGAGCGGATTTTGAATCTGACAAGGGTGACAGATGTTGTGTACAAAGATGATGATTGTTACAAATCCTCATAAGCTCAAACACCAAATTGAGTTATTGCTTAAACATCCCATAGCAATTCATTGAATAGGCTTTTTTTATAATATTACTAGTCTCGTGAGTAGTTAATCAGTCTTCCATTAATGTTTAGATTTGTTCCAAGTTAATTTTATCAGTTGTAATCATCAGTAGCAAAAATGTGTTAAATTCTAAGCATTTAGTTAAAAAACCTAAAATAGAAATTCAGTTGCCATGGAATGAAATTGTAGTACCCAAATCGCTCGGATTAATTACAAGCAATTCGGCTTCACACAAACCCAACAGTTCTATTTGGGAATTGGATTAGATTTTTCGTACAGCAATTAAATATGGATTTTCTCAAGTCCAATGGACCTAAATACTGTATTGGCCTTTTAGGTTTTGTTTGGGTTATTAACTTTCCTAAAATTGTTTTTGAAAATATTTGGATAAATTTTTAAAGTGCTTTCTCTAAAAGAATTTCTATCTGAAGTTACAAACGTGTAATTTTTAAGGAAACACTTTTAGAAAAGCAGAAATAAAATTAGAAGTTGTATCAAGCAAGGCCTTAGTATAGATGATCTACTTATAGTCTTTCCTTTGCCCACCACAAATCAAGCAAACCCCTACAGCCAATAGTTTCCTAAAATGGATGTTCATCTTCATAAGTATTGTATCCATAATTATTCATTTGTGTTTCCCCTAATTTTAAATCGTAATTCTAGAGTGACTAAATATATTAACCAATTTTTGCATCAAATAACTTTGCATTATTTTATTAGTTTTACCTTCCATAATTTTAGGGCATTATAAGTTTGTCAACCATTAAACTGTCGCATATTTGATAACCAAAATTTGTTAAACAATGTGGTACATGTTTTAATTTAATTTGATTGGGAAGTAAAATTAATTAACAATGAATTACACTGCCCCCTCCTCTTCCTGTGTCTAATTTTTATCTTCCTTAAGGTACAATTAATACTTTCAATTTTGAACGTTGATATCAGGATCCATTTAGGATTCCTTCCTAAAATCCTAGACAAGCCCTGATTATAGGAAAAATCCTACCAGACCGTCCTATGAAAAATCCGGCAGTATCTTTCCTAATGGTAGAACATGCTCCAAAAATTATGTGCGCGAAAACGCTCTTATATGGTAAAACGACCATCACATTAACAATAATAATAATAGCAATCATTTTAACGATAATAATAGTATTAATATAACTTTTCCAAGCTATCTCACCTGTTCAAAGGATACCACTTGCCTAAGAACTATTATACTTGTCCGATTGCTATCTTTTTTGCCCGTAAACTGTAATACCTGTCCGAAAATACCATATGATGATGATGATGATGATAATAATAATAATAATAATAATATTAATAAATACAATAATAATTTGCAAGACTGATAATAATAATAAGAATACAAATAATGATAATAATAGTAAATAAATAAATAATACTAACAATATTAATAACAACAATAATAATTACAATAATTAATAATAACAGCTACGATAATAATTAACAACAATATTAATGATAAATAATAATAATAATAATAATAGTAACAATAACAACAATAACGATAATGGTATTAATAACAATAATAATGATAAATAGTAATAATAATTAAAAATAATAGTAGTAAGTTATTAACAATAAATAATAATAATAATCCTATAACAATTAATAATAGTGATTATAATAATAAAAATAATTATAAACAAAATTATAATAAATAATAATAACAATATGAATAACAAAAATAATATTAATAAAAATAATAACAATAAAAATAATTAAATATAATATTAAAAAATTAAATTATAAATAGATAAAATAATATAAAATAAAATCATATTTTAAAATTAAAAATATATTATAGAAAAATACGAACGATATCCTCTAAAAAATAATTATGCCTCTTATAGAAATGATTATTTCTTTTGAAATAGTTATTTTTTAATTTGAAATATATTAAAAGTATTAAAAAAAAAAAGAAAGAAAAAGAAAAAAAAAACTAGTATTTATTCTGCATTCATTTCACATGCCAAATATGTCGGCTTTTGTTAAATTCGCAGCAAATCTAATTTGTCATGGCTTCCACATGTCACATGGTACACAATAACTTTTTTTTTTTTGGCTACGAGTTACACAGTAACTTTGTCAACTATCACGAAGCACAAGTGGAAACGATGAGCCATCACCAGCCGCTTCAATCAAATAAAAGACAAATGGTTTTAAAGCATCTTTTATTTCCTTTAAAAAAATAAAAATAAAAAGTTTGTTTTCACGTCACTTCAAAAGATATGGTATGATCAGTCATAATAATGCTTTATTTTATTCTTTTGAACTGTTCTCATTTAGATGACGTCAGTTTGTATGGCAAGCTTAAATTAGCTTTTAATTAATCAAACGATTAATTACTTTTTGTAAATTATTTTTATATTATTAAAAATAAAAATAATATCATCTCATCTTTTGAATTTTATTTTTATTTTAAATTTTATCTAAAAATTTAAAATAATTAAAAAATATTTTTTATTGTAAAAAAATTTTGGTTAAATTTAAACTTGGAATCCCTTTTCTCTTCCAACCAATAGAAAACATCAATTGCCAGTTAAACAACAATCGATGCAGACAAATTATACGCCCATAAAAGAAGATAATTTTTTTTTTCAATTTTTCGATGAATACCTACAAAAGTACATGTAGACAGATTAAAAAGATTATTTCCTATTCACAATACAAATGAATCAAGATTTTACAAATTAATAGGAATATATGCTAAATCTTCACAAAATAAGTATTATATTTTTGTGGGAGGGAGGGTATATGCACATATTTCAAACCATTAAACTTTCAGCAAAAAATAAAATAAAATAAAAATTTCAAACCATTAAACTTTCAGCAAAAAATAAAATAAAATAAAATTTTCAAACCATTAAACCTTAATTAACAACCATTTGAAATAGATTTTGCTAATAAAGGTGGAAATTAACCATATAACTTCCCATTTTCAATTGCTATCGAAGGTAGGTGACATGGCGATAACCCACAAGTTTTAAGGAACTCTGATGGTGGCAGTGGTGGTTTGGTAAAGGGAAAGAAAAGAATGCGATGAGAAGTTGGAGTTGCTTCTCTCTTCTAGCATGTTTGCGTCTACACATTGTATCTCCTCAGTTATTCTAACTTAGATATGGCTACTCATCTCTGATTTCTCACCTTTCCTCTTCTTTCGCTTCCCTTTTCTCTCATCTGAGAATCCGTCTCTCATAGAAAACGTCAATTGCCACTTAAAAGTCATAAATCACCATCTACAAAGTTTGAGCTTTCCCTCTGCACATTCTCCTTCCATAGATTGTTCATTTTCATCATCCACCCTCCCCACAAAGCCAAAGCTTAAAAGCAGAAATGGATTACGTTCTAATCACAATAAAAATAATCAAGACTTTACAAATTGCTATTGTAACTTTGAAATGATGATAACTCGCAAGTATTGAGGGAAGGATAAGGATGACTTATGGTAGCGTTGGTGGTCTGGTAAAAGGGAAAAATGAATGGGATGAGGAATTGGAATGGGGTCCAAGGAAATTGGAGAAGGAAATCAGTGTTCTTTTCCCAATAAAACTCTTTTTTTTTTTAATGTTTTTAAATTTCTTGTCAGAAACCCACGCGACTATTCAACCTCATTTTTTTTTTTTTAATTTGGTTCCATGTCACCAAGTGCTTACGGTTCTGCATCTCCAACGCTTACGACACCATTTAAAGATATTTCAACTAAATGGTATTATATTTTATAAAATGTTAAAAAAAATAAAAAAGGTTTTGCCTACTGTCCTTCCTTTTCCTTTGATTTTCTCTCGAAGACCAGCAGATCTTTCTTCTTCTTTGCAAAACACCGTAAAGCAGGGCAAGTTTTTTGAAATTGGTTTTCAGTGAGTTCCTCTTCTTCGTTTATTTTTTTAATTTTTGGGTTTTATATGCTGAGTTTTTTTCCTTGTGGGTTTTCTTCTCTTCTTCTTCCTTTTCTTCTATATTTATTGGCTTTATTTACTGGATTTTAGTTTTTGTGGGTTTCTCCTTCATTCTTTTCAATTTTATTTTATTTTTAGTTTTTAATTGATCTAAGATTTGTTATTAAACTTTTGATAGAAATGTCAATTCACCTCATATATCTCAAAAACTGTAGTACAACTGTTCTGAAGAGGCCTTTTTTTTCAAAAAATTGGGACCACAGAGAACGCTCGAGATAAAACCTTAATGTTCGAATTGGGCACGGATCGGGATCAAAAAATAAAAAACCCGTCCCGAAGCCGCCCTGTATATATTTACTTTTTTTTTTATATTTTATATTTTGACTATAATATGTTTTACATATGTATTTTATTATAATTATAAATTTGAACTTTGATGTATTTTATTGTATTTTTATTACATTATAGTCACTTTATTTACATTTTATTCATAAAAAAAATTTATATAAATTTCTCAAAAAACAATTATATCAATTATAAAAAAAAAATAAATGGAGAAAACTGTCCCGTCCCATCCCTGATTTAAAAATCCCCGTTCTCACACCGGCTCTAAAGAAACGAGGAAAATCACAAGGATAAGATAAAAAATTCTCCACAAAAATAGGGATGGAATTTTAAAAACCGGTCCCGTCCCATTCTATTAACATTCCTAGCCTTTGAATGGAGTGGCTTCTCTAGAAGGTTTCTAAACTTTCTCTATAAAGGTTGTCCAAGAGAAAAGTTTTGTATTTTTTTTAATTTAAATTTAAATTTAAAAATTTAAAAATTTTGATTTTTTTTAAATAGAATATTATTTTTTTTCCGTTGAAATTGTTTTAAATAGAATAGATTAGGAGGGTTGTTTCTTGATGATAATTCTTCCGGTAAGCTTAAGAACTTTAAGGAGGGGAAATTGTTATTTGGATAATGAAAGAGGGCAGCATGTTGTTTGTTTAAAATTTGTAGGAGGGATGATCATTAATTATAGGGTAATTTTACATTTTTAATTATATATTTTTATTTTTTAAAATGGTGATTATTAGGATTCTTTTACATATAGTACATATTTTATATATTTTTGTAATTATAAGTCAATAGAATTTTTCATAGAAAAATATGACAAATCAAATTTTATATTTAGGATAAGTAAATAGAATACAATTATATAATAGTTTATATTTAGTGACCTACTTAGCTTCTTTTTTTTTTATTGTATTAATGTGACATAAAATTAAATAGAAATAAAGGAGAAAACGAATAAAATTTTTAAGTTTTTCTATAGAAAAATAAAACGTTATTTAAACATTATATGAAAATGTAATTAACATTCATAGATTTATTTTTTTTACTAATTTTTAGTGTTAAAAAAATATTTTAAATTAGCACAATCATACATAATTATCAATCATATCATCAAATATTTAATAATAAAAATGAGTTATATAGTTTATTAGATCATTATTATACATATATGCAAATATTTAATTTTAACTTAAAAAATGATTGGCAAGATATTTTTATGTAACATATTTTATATACTTTCATAATTATAAAATAATAGATTTTTTTTTTAAAAAAAAAAGTGATAAGTCAAATTTAACATTTATGATCATTAAAAAAAATGCAATTTTATATTTTATATATCTTTAATTTTTCTTTAAACAGAGATTGTTAGAATGTATTTTGTTTAACAAATTTTTTGTATTCCATAATTATAAATCACTCTATACATATATATATTTTTTTAAATGTGATAGATAAATTTAATTTATCTAATTATCAAGATTTACACTAGAAAATAATATATATATATTTATTTATTTAATATGTTATAAAATATTTTAATGAGAAAGTAATTAAAAAAATTATTTTTTTCTACAAAGTAAAATTTTTAAATTAGTTTATATTAGCAATTATAGAGCAAATAGTAAATGAAAAGAATCTTTTATTATAAGGGTATTGAAGTAATTTTAGCTTGACATGTAGGAGAGAGAAAATTTACTTTTAAAGGGTATTTTTAAAATATTTAAAACCATTGACTATAATTTGAAACAGAGGTAAAGTTCAGGTCTAGGTAATATTATCTCTTTTAAAAATTATAATACTATGGTTTTTCATCTAAATACTTAATAATTTTAAATAAAAGTTTTTCTTTCAATATATCTATTTTTAAAATATTTATAATTATTTTATTAGTTAAAGATTTATGTAACGTAAATATAATAATAAACTAATAAAGTAATAAGATTTCATTCTATCACTTGGTAAACAATTTAGTAAAAATACTTGGGCATCTAAAAATATTCTTTAAATAAGGATCTTTTTCTTTTACTTTTATTTAAACATTTGTTTATTTTTTTGAGAAAGTATTTCAAAAAATCGTTAGCAAACATTCATAAGTACCTGAGCAGCTGGAATAGACTTCCCATCCATCAACTACCCAATTATAAAATTAGAACTACATTATCTATTTATTACAATCATAAACGTTTCGTTAATATTTTAAACTCACAAATACAAGTAAAAGATAATAAAAATAACAATAATAATAATAATGATAATAACAACAATAACAGTAACGATACAACCTCTCGAAAAATTGGATAACCTATCCAAAAACTACAATACTTACTTAAAGACTACAATACTTACTTAAACGCTATAATATTTGTCCGAAAACTACCGTTTGATGATAATAATAATAATAATCATGATAACAACAATAATAATAAATAATAATAATAAATACAATAACAATTAGGGATAATGATAATGATAAATAATAATAAAAATAACAACAAATAATAATAATAATAAATAAATAAATAATAACAACAAAAAAATAATAGGAATACCAATAACAATTTAAAATAATAATAATAATAATAATAATAATAATAACAATAATAAGGAATGATAATAACAGAAAATCATAATCCTAATAAATAAACTAATTTTAAAATTAATAAATATACTATGTAATCCATACACTCGTAGCAAGGGGTATGCTCAATGTACCATATAGCACGCTAATAGATGGTCCCATTATGTTAGCCATTACAAGTACACTAATTATTTGGGAGTTTACATTCATCTATAATTAATTTATATGCAACGGTCATTACCAAAAATTAACGCCTTGTTTGATAGAAGGGACAATATTGAATGAAACTGATTCTCGAGAATCAGTTTTCTAGGATTCAGTTTCTCATGAATAAGTTTTCTTGAGATTCTTTTTATAATGTTTGATTAATAATAGAATAATATAGAACTTACAAATAATTAAATAAGTTTGTACATGAAAATTAAAAAGGTAAAATTGTATTTAGAAAAGTAAGTAAAACTAATTTTTCCAGAGAATTTTAGAATGATACCTATTTAAGAGGATCGATTTTTTATATTAGTTTTCCAAATTGTGAGATTTATTTTCTGTTGGACCCCATAAATTCTTCCTTTTAAAAATCATCTAAACAAGAGAAAATTTTACTTTCCTAGAAAATTTTAGATTATTACTAACTTTGTTATTACCTAAACACCCTGTAATATTAAATGCCATAGTAAAAAAATTAAATTTCTTTTTTTAAGTCATGTTGTAACATAGATTTTAATTTTAATTTCCAAAGTAGTGTACTAACCTTTTCTATAAACTAAAGTTAAATAAGTAATTTGTTAATAATAATATTAAAGTTACTAAAATATTCACAGAATTTATTGACTAAATGAATTGTTAGGATCCTCCCAAGATTCTTTATTGGAACCTTAGGCTAACCCTGAGTAAAGAAAATCCCACCAAACATTCTTACAAAAAATTTGGTAATATTTCCCTTAAGGGTTGGACTTGCCCGAAAAATTCCTATATGGAAAGCACACTCCAAAAATGTAGCATTTTATTTCTCCTACCTTACTACAAAATTTATTTCGAAAGGGGCAGTACTACAATATCAAATAATACAGAAAACATGCACAAATAATAAATAATCAATAATCCAATAGTAGTAGTATTCAGAGCATACTAAGATTTAATTTAAAAACAGAATCAACACAAATATAAAGGAATAATGATATAAATATTACAAGAATGAACAAGGAAAAAATATTCTTCTCCAACAGGGATGGATGGAAAACGTCAAGCTTGCACCGCAGACAGTCAACGTCTACTAAACACCTGAATTTAGGGGAATGGATTTTAAAAATAAGAAGAAAAAAAATAATGAGATGCTAATCATTCCATTGAGTGGCACCCAACTAAGTACTAAAATATATTATTATAAAATAATGGCAACTAATGATAAATAATAAATAAGAAATTTAAAATTTAGTTATTTAATAAATTATTTAGAAATAAAGATTTTCTCTCAAAACCCTCACCGTTGCGCTAAATTTGAAAGGTTTTTCTTTTTAAAATTATTTTCACAAAGCCCACACTTCTTATATTCCTCAAAAATTAAAGTAGTAAATAAAAATATAAATAAATTAAATTAAAAATAGTATGTGGAATAATTCTAAAAACAAATATTAATTTAAGACAAAATGTAATTAGAATTTGCATGAGGCAAATAGATATAAAATAAATTAAATCAAAACATATTAAAAAAATAATAAAATATGATAAAATTAAATTCGAACAATTTTAATAATTTATAAAGATAACAATTTAAATAATTTAAGACATAATTTAAATAAATATAATAAAATATTTTTTTAAAATATTTTTTCTTTAAAACACATATCAGAAATTAATCTGATGCACCATACTATATACCAAGTGGTGTCAACCGCTACTTAGCGTTCTAAGTATTACTCTGATAGGGGGATAAGAGAGATACTTGCAATAGGACATCTAGGTATCTCAAGGTGTCGATAGTAATAACCTATCATCCTGCGGTCAAGAGACTGTTGATGCTCATTGTGCAAAATACCTGACAGCCTTCTCACTCTTAACTCCCACAGGATGGCTAATCAATATTTATGCACTAATCAATAGTATGCATTACAAAATTCCAATACTGTATGGTACATTTAAAACAGTAAAATTTGACAATACAACATACACCAAACTTTTATAAAATAATACCAAGTTTGAAATACATTTTTCTAAACTTATAAAATTCCTCATTATTTAGTTTAAATTGAAATCTCAAATACACCAAATTTTATAAAATTATGTCATTCCACAATAAACACAAATACACATATATATACGTACACAAACATATTTTTTGTGTACAAATGTAGCTATCGTACATAGCTTTTATCTCTTAAATGCCTCACCATCTACCCAAAGGGTTATGCTGTGGAATAAGTCTTAAATGGATCCACGGGGCTTTCCTACATTCCATTGCTTAGATGAATGTTCCTTGGATGAGGTTAAGCAACAAAATACCTTTCTCATTAAAGGTTTTTTGACTTATATATATATGTTTCGGACACTTTTACAACTGAGGCGATTTGTAATCGTTCTCTAACTTTTTCTTTTATTTTTTTCTACTTATCTTCTTCCATCTTGATCAATTCATTAGCTTTTTTGAGGGAATCAATCATGGTGGCAAGGGTCTTCATTGTGAAAGAGTCATACAATGAGTTTTTTCGAAATAGGTTTTTCTCAAAGGCTTCAAAGACCATTGATTTGCTGTAATTTGGAATACTGATATGCTTTTTGTTGAATGATTATGTGAAGCCTCTAAAAGTTTCTCCCTTCCTTTTTTTAATGCTAAATAAGAAGTTGACTCCCTTCTTACCCTCATACTTGGTGCAAATTGAGCTTTGAAGATTTTTGCAAGCTCCTCAGTTTTGTTAACCAAGCCTGCCTTCAATCTATAGAACCATGATAGTGTTGATCCTTTCAAGCTAATTGAAAAGAGTTTGCACATTTTAGCTTCCCTTTTATCCTTAAAGATTCCTAGTTACTCGATGGTATTGTAATATTGTTAGATGTGCTCTCTCGGGTCTAAAAAGCCATCAAAAAGTTCAAACTTCGATGGAATGAAATGAAACGAGAGCCTTGTATTGACTATCCAATCTATGAAAGGTGTTCCCACCAATTGCTAATCCATGTGTCCTCTGTGTGCTGATCCTTTTTCTCAAAAGATGCATATTTCTATTGATTTTCATTTTGTTTGAGATAAGGTTCTAATTGGTTTTATTTGAGTATGTCATGTAACTTCTGCTAATCAGTTTGTAGATCTTCTCACCAAACCTTTGTCTTGAACTTCCTTTGAATCATCACAGTCCAAGATTCATCTTGCGGGAGCATATTAGGAAAGAGATATTGATACAGATTGTTAGAATATATATTTTTTTTGGTACATTTATATGTTTGATTATTGGCTTGATTTATTGCCTTAAGTGGATTCTGTACAATTGTAAATGTACTCCTCAACGTCAACAACATACACGACTTATTTTATTCTCATACTCTCATATGTAATTCTATTTGATATAACTGAACTAATGGTTCGAATTACTTTTGGTTTATATATTTTTGGCATTAGACTATAAAGTAGGTAATGGAAAATTAAAATAAGTAAATATTAATAAAAGAGTTTGTTACGAAAAAATTACTATGTGAATCAAAATTTTTATTTTGAAGATGAATTTTGTGGCTATGTACGATGTGTTAACTGAGTTTTATCTTTGCGTTTGAATTGTTTCATTTTTCAATATATATAGTAAAAAATATTTATGATTATACCCTCAATAATATTTTAATATGTGTTATTTTGTAAATAAGTTTGATAAAATTTTGGTACTTGTAGGATTAATGACTATTATACTTTATATTGGAGTAATTTCAATATAGCCATAAAAAAAAATTTGATATCAAGGATCAATTATAAATAAGAATAAATTCTATACCGTAATAAGTTATGGTTTTTTTAGTCCTGTGTAAAGGAAACTTGCCTTGACATAATAATATTTAGCTATATATTATAAAAATATATGGTATCTTATATTCAAAATTCAGTTGTTACAATATCAATAGATTTGCTGGTATATATTAACTCATCAACATGGATACTTTTTTGTTAAAGCTAATATATTTTTAATTATAATTCATTAAATTATAATATTTTTTATAATTATAAAATTAATTTGGTTCCAATAATATTATTAGAGAAAAGTTTTATTATACACACACACACACACACACAAATTCTACTATTCCAAATGAAATTCCATTCCATCATCCATATTCCATAATATGTTTCATTAAAAAAAATATATCTCTCCATCAAACTATCTTATGGTCGGCAGAGCGAACTTTTCATTTTCTCTTCAAAAAAAGCCCCCAAAAAAAAAAAGTCGCCTAAGTACTATATATGGGTAAAGATGGCAATTCGTGTCTCCGTGTTATGTTCGTGTCGATCTGTTTAATAATTGTGTCAAAAGTGCTCAATCCTAATCCGACCCATTTATTAATCGTGTTAAGTATCTAAAATAGTAATCCAACCTGTTTATAAAGAGATCAACCCAACACGACCCGTTTAACACGATTATTTTAACAAATCGTATTGACATGTTAACCTATTAATCTGAATATTGACCTATGAACCTAAAAATTAACATATTAATTCAAAATTAACCTATTTATTGAAAATTAACTTGTTTATTGATATATTTATTTTACTAACTTGAACATCAAGCTCCTTATTTGAAAATGATTTAAAAATAATAATTAAAAAAACAACATAAAAATAGTTTAAGCATTAAAAAATTAAGATACAATATTTAAATTTCATAATAATATACCCTCAAATTATATTTGCAAATCCTAATCCACAATACACAAATCTCAATACATGTGCATTTATAAAAAAATTACTTTTAGAAAGTTTTTTAATTTATAATATTTTTTATTTATTAAATAATATATTATGGGTAAAACTATAATTTAAAATTAAATTTAAATGGGTTGTAATAGGTATATAATCGTGTTGGGTTGAAACTGACACGTTTAATAAATGAATCATAATGGATCAATTTCGAATCAAACGGGTCAACCCGAAAATGACACAATTAATAATCGTGTTAAACGGATCAACCCCAAAAATGATACAATTAATAATCGTATCGTTTTCGAATCATATCGCCGTGTCATGATCTAAATTACCACCTCTATATACGGGCCCCCCTTATAAAATGAATGGCAATGAAAATGATGAAATTTGAAATGGCATGTGTTTTCATTTTCGATATTTTGTTTCTCTCGTTTTTATCGCTGATGGATTACGTGTGGAGATGGATGCTGCGCGACTAACTAGCCACTCTCAATACGTTGACCTTTTATTTTTATTTTATTTTATTTTATTTTTATTTTTATTTTGCATAGAAAGAGAGCATACCAGTCTCTTCCATTCATACTATCTTAGCTGCAAGCTTAATATCCTGCAATTACTGAAAACAAAAAACATTTTTCTACATATCCAATCCGTATCACTTGCGGTAATATTACGCAAAGAAATTAATGGCAGTTCAAGTTCCAATTCCTATCACTTTCATATTATCAACATTGGCGACACCCAGATACCATATATGGGGATACAGATTTTCTGTCTCCAAAACTCTGTCTCCAATTCTGTCTCATTAATAAAAAATTGATACCTCATTTAAAATACCATAATATATTTTCTCCTGTTTTCACATCATTCACCGTTGAGTTATACTAGTTATACTAACAAAAGCCTTCTTATGGCTGCAAAACTCCAACTGGGCCCACTTTATTAAAATTTAAAAATAAAATCCTTTATCATTCTTTTTCTTTCCTTTTCTGTTCTTTGTTTTTTTTTTTTTTCTTGTGCCGTTCTTGCCGTTCTTCTCCCCTTCAACTATAACTTGTATATTTTTTAATTATTATTATACCAATCGGGTCCCACTTATTAAAGTTTCAAAAAAGCCCTAAATCATTCTTCTTTTTTTCTATTTTTTTTTTAATTTCTTGTGCAATCCCTTGCCAGCCTTCACTTTTTGATCCCATAATTGTTATGATTTTTTTAATTATTATTTTTTTTTTCTACCGTGCAGCAGCAGCCGCCATTAAGGCTTCTTTCTCTAGTTTTTCTTTCTATCAGGCACTGCGGCAATTTCTTTATGTTATGTTATATATAAAAAAATATCAATTTATAATTTTAACAAAACACATCTATCATCAAATATAAAAAAATACTTTATTCATCAAAATATATATATATATATATAAAATATTATTTTTAACTCTAAAGAAATGTAATAAATGTTTTTAAAGTGCATTAAATAGTAAAAACAAATGATATAAAACTTATTCTCAATAGTACAAACAAATAATATAAAACTTATTCTCAATGTTTCTATATCCCTGTGTCAAACTTCTATATATTCTTGTTATTATCAATGATATAATTGTCATTGAATCCAAAACATTGGTGTTGTTGGGGGATTGCATGCCCCTACAAAAAGACACACAAATACATGTCATTTCCTATAAAAATAATGCAAACTTTAAAATAAAATAAAATATATATATATATATATATATATATATATATATATATTTAATAATCTTTTGAAATACCTATTCTAATAAATTCAACATACTTGTATTCTGAATTAAATTTGTTGAAGCAACATAACTATGAACCTAGTATATATAATACTTTTATATATATAAAAAACAAGAAAATAAAATAATAATAATAATTTTTACCATAAAAAATAAAATAAAGCATGAACCACAAAGATGAAATGTAATTAAAAATGTAGTATTACTTGATCACCATGGTATCCAAGCGCAATGTTGAATGGCAAGTTTAATAGATCTTGACTATTAAAATTAGAAGAAACCTGCAAGTGAAAATATATGCAATTATATTAAATATTAATATAAATAACACAGACAAAATTTTGGTTAATAATAATTATAATTGCATTGATTGGAATATTAAAATAACTAAGTTTGTTGAATTGAATGTGAATTCTTACATCATTATGTGCTATTTCACTAGCTGTGACTGTTGCTGAGATGGTTCTCCAAGTGCAGCATTTTTCTTCTTTTGCACCCTTTCAAGAGCATTTCTTGGCCTTGTAGATTTTCCATGTACTCTTTCCTTATTTTTAATTCCTTTAATCTTCTCACTAGCACTTGGTACGGTTGTAGCCTCTATGATTTTAGAAATGGATTTTCCAATATTATTTTCTTTTAAATATGCATCCACATCTTCTAAAATCTTAGCAAGAGCATTTCTTGCAATTTTATATGTTCTTCTGTTTCTGCTGTCTTCGTTGCCACTTGAGTTTGCAATCTACACAGATCCTTATAACATCTTGCCAAACTTACTTTAGGGTCTTCATTTATTGTATTTGCAAATATAAATTTAGAATTTCCTAACTTTGCAGATTTTGTTCATCGTTTCAATATATATTGTACATGAATTTTCTTTATATCCTTTGAAGAAAGAACTTTAAGAGCATGGGAGCACAAAATTCCTGTAAACTCAAACTTTGTACAACTGCAAATCACTGTGTTATCAGAAAAATCATATCTAATAGTATGCTGAAATTGTTTTTTATGATTGGTAAGTTTGTACTCCGTCACTGTCCCAATATGATCAAATATTTTCATAGCAAAATCATAAGCCTTACATAACTCATCTTGGAACACCTTGAATACTGTTGGGGTGTAAATACTTGCTGCATCTTTTAGAATTTCAACTGGAAATGATAACGATGGAGTACTTTGAATTACTTTGAAATCAGCCTTTAGTTCTTCATAACGACGATCTTCAATTAACCTCCTAAAATGCTCAAAGAACCTCAATAAATTGTGTTGATAGCTAAAATAATTTTTAATTACATTATTCATACTCTCACTCCATTAAGTAGTATTCATATCTGCACAAAGTGTCTCTCTGCCATAAACCAATGCCCATTTCTTTCTCAAATCAAACATTCGTATAAGCCAATCATTATCTTTAAGATCATATTTCTCAAGCATTGCATTCCAAGCTAGAAAAAATTGTTGTTTTTCTTCATAATCATATATGCAGCTGTTAAAATCTTTGGCAAACTCTCAAAATTTGGCAAAAACTCCACTAAGATGTTTTGCTGCATTTTGATACAAGTGCCATATACACAACCGATGACATGTTTCTGGCCATTGAGAAGTTAATGCTTTTGCCATTGCTGGATCTTGGTCAATAAGAATAGTTTTTGGTTTTTTACCTGACATTGCTTTTACAAAAGTATCAAACAACCAGATAAATGTTTCAGCACTTTCATCGTATAATAATGCAGCTCCAAATATAGTAGTTTGCTTATGGTGGTTCACCCCTAGAAACATAGCAAAAGGTCGACCACTTTGATTTTTCCTATAAGTTGTATCAAAGCTAACTACATCGCCAAAATCAGAGTACGCAATCATCATTTTTGCATCTACCCGGAAAATATTAATTATCAAATCATCTTGATCCGCTTGTATTGCATAAAAAAAGTAAGGATATTCCAATTGCATAGATTGTAAGTATTCCAAAACACCACCTGTCTCTCCTACCTTCAATTGAATTGTTCTTTTCGTTTTCAAGTAATTCTTGTAATCATCACGAATAAATCCAAGATTTTCATATCTACCAACTCGCTTAGCCATTAACTCCAAACTTGCTTTATGAGCAATTCCTGAACGATCAGCTACATCTATTTCAGCTATTTGGACAAAAGTTAACTTCCTCTGAGACCTATGCAAATGACTTTTACTGGGAGTTGATGTCACATGTGTATGTTGGGCAATGAAATCGGTAATACGATATTTACCAGTCGGATCCAAATTTATTTTCATTCTAGCTAAACAACCAAATCTTGTTTCAGCATGATGAGATTTAACATTAATATTTCGTTTATCCTTTTCCCGAAAGCCTTCACAATAACAACAAAAAGTTCTATTTTTCATCTTTCCACTTTGATCTTTATGTCCCTTACTCCTTCGAATGCCAAAACCAACCTTGTAAGCATAAGCATTATAAAAGTTATAAGCATCATCTTCTATTCCAACTTTTGGTATCATTTCATCCAAAATTTTAGAATGAATCGCTTCTATTTTTTCTTGACCAGTTATGTTTCCTTCATTTTTTTATCTTCATCTTCCAATGACATATTAATATCTTTATCCACATAACTATCATTATTCATGATCTTCAGCACTATAATTAAATATTATAAAGAAAAAAATTAGAATCATAAAAATTAAAGATAACGGTATAAATATATATATATATATATGTAATAGCCCAGACCATCCGCGTTCGATATTGTCCTCTTTGAGCCTGGGGAATCCTTTTACAACCCAGTCCTTAAGGTTTTGTCAAAAAGCGTCGTACGGGAAAGGTATGCACACCACTTTATAAGGCGTGCTTCGTTTCCTTTTTCAACCGATGTGGGACTTCACAATCCTCCCCTCTTGGGGCCCAGCGTCCTCGTTGGCATACCGATCTGGGTACTGGCTCTGATACCAACTGTAACAGTCCAGACCACCCGCATCCAATATTGTCCTCTTTGGGCCTGGAGAATCTTCTTACAACCCAGCCTTCAAAGTTTTGTCAAAACGCGTTGTACGGGAAAAGTATCCACACCACTTTATAAGGCATGTTTCGTTTCCCCTTCCAACCGATGTAGGACTTCACATATATATATATATATATATGACAAGCTTAATCATATTAAAAAATAATAATAATATCAAAGCAAAATAAAAAAAAAGAATAATATTTTAAAGCCTAGAATATTTTAATTTATTATAAAATATTAGAATATAACAAGAATGCAATATCATATTTTAAGCCCTCTGATGGATACATTACCAAACGAAACACATAAATGAAAAAGATATTTAATTAAATTTTATATGTTTTTTCTATTGTCTAGATTAAATATTATATAATTAAAATTGAAATCAATATTGAATATAATAATTACATAAATTTCCTCAAGCAAATAATAAAAAATGTTGATATAGAAAGTAATAATCACTTATCGAAAACTACCGATGAAGTTTCTAATTTATAATCAAGAATGTACCTTTTTTTTTTTCCGAGAATGATAGGTACGATTTGATGGTTACTACAGTGCCTCACGACAGAAAAAACTAGAGAAAGAAATTGCTGTAGTGCCGCACGGTAGAAAAAATAATAGTAATTAAAAAAAGTATAACAGTTATGGGATCAAAGAGTGAAGATTGGCAGGGGATTGCACAAGAAATAAAAAAATAAAAAAAAATAAAAAAAGAAGAAGAATGATTTTGGGCTTTGAAACTTTAATGAATGGGACCCGATTGGTATAATAATATTGGTATAATAATAATTAAAAAATATACAACTTATAGTTGAAGGGGAGAAGAACGGCAAGAATGGCACAAGAAACCAAAAAAAAAAAAAAAAAGGAATGATAAAGGACTTTGTTTTTAAATTTTAATAAAGTGGGCTTAGTTGGAGTTTTGCAGCTACTAGAAAGCTTCTGTTAGTGTGACTTAACGGTGAATGACGTGAAAATATAAGAAAATATATGATGGTATTTTGGATGAGGTGTTGGTTTTTTATTAGTGGGATAAAATTGAAGACAGAATTTTGGAGACAGAAGATCTGTATCTCGTATATAGGCACCACTTATGAAATTAATGGCAGTGAAATAATGCAAATCGAATTGGCACGTGTGGAAATAGATGCTGAGCAAATAGCTAGCCACTCTCAGTACTCGGATTTTTTTTTTTTTTTTTTTTTTATAAATGGAGAGCATTACCAGTCTCTTCCACTCATAATACCATAGCTACAAACCGGAAAAAAATAAAAATAAAAATAAAAATAAAAATAAAGAAAAAGAAAATTCTACATATCCAATACCTATTACTTTCATATTACCGAAATAAATGGTAGTTCAAGTTCCATCAACCATTCCAATTCCAAATGCTGCTGCCAATGTATCCGATGTGAATCGCCGTTCTGCCAATTTTCATCCACGCATTTGGGGTGACCATTTCCTGTCATATGCTACTTCTGACTCTATGGTATAAAAAAATAATAATAATAAAAAAAAAATTGTTACTTATTAATTAATGTTATTTCTTGTGCTTCTGTTTTCTTTAATACAAAAATAGTCTCGAGCTTATTTTCTTTGGGCTTTCTGTAGGAAATAGAAAAAGAAACGGAAAAGGTTCGGAAGTTGATGGAACACGTGAAGAAGATGGTAGTGGCTCCTGTCAATATTCCTTTGGAAAAGCTCGAATTGGTTAATGCTATTCAGCGCTTAGGGGTG
Organism: Ziziphus jujuba; assembly: GCF_031755915.1. Lineage (NCBI taxonomy): Eukaryota > Viridiplantae > Streptophyta > Magnoliopsida > Rosales > Rhamnaceae > Ziziphus > Ziziphus jujuba. Next base: position 37,390,969 of record NC_083379.1, on the reverse strand, counting down.
GCTTACCATTTTGAAAGAGAGATTGAAGAAATTTTGCAGCAAATCAACACTCTCAGTTACAACTTTTGTGACCATGAAAATGATTCTGACCTTTACACTGTTGCTCTCTGCTTTCGGTTGCTTAGACAACAAGGTTATAATAGTCCCTGTGGTAAGTACTTGCATCAAGCACTTTGAAGCACTTATATCACATATCTATATACAATTGTTATAAAAATTAATAAAGAACTAATTTACAAACTTTGGGTGGTGAATTAAGCAGACATATTCAGCAAGTTCAAGGGTGTGGAAGGGAAATTTAAGGAATCCCTTGTTGATGATGTCCGAGGAATGCTAAGTTTATACGAAGCTACACACCTTAGGGTTCATGGAGAAAATATACTAGACGAAGCCCTTGCCTTTACTACCACCCATCTTGAGCGTGTAGCATCCAATCTGAGCCACTCTCTGTCACATGAAGTTGCTCGTGCCTTGAATCGGCCTATCCGAAGAGGCTTACCTAGGCTAGAGGCAAGGTATTACGTGTCCATCTACCCCCAAGACCCTTCACACAATGAGGTTCTTCTAACTTTCGCAAAGTTAGATTTCAATTTTCTTCAGCAAGTGCACAAGAAGGAGCTAAGTGATATTGCAAGGTATAATCAGATATAAAATCGTTCTGTTTCCAATAATATAACTAGACACCCACAAAAAATTAGACTATTTTAACTAACATATAAAAATTATATATACATAAATATAAAAAGAAATTTGAAAATGATCATTTCTTTTTTTTTCTTTTGTTGGGATTTAGATGGTGGAAGGAGTTGGAATTTGCAAAGAAACTACCTTTTGCAAGAGATAGAGTAATTGAGTGTTACTTTTGGATTCTGGGTGTTTATTTTGAGCCTCAATATTACCTTGCAAGGAGGACGCTGACCAAAGTCATTGCAATGACCTCTGTTATTGACGATATCTATGATGTGTACGGTACACTCGAAGAACTAGAGGTCTTTACTGAAGCTGTGGAAAGGTTTGAATTCTCATTTTCTATGACCATAACTATCTAACGTCTTAGTATATATTTGGTAAAACATGTTACTAAATATAAAGTGAATTATTTTATTTTCAGATGGGACATTTGCATGATTGGTGAACTTCCAGACTACATGCAGTTTTGTTACCAGGCACTCTTGGATGTTTATAGTGAAATTGAAGAGGAAATGACCAAACTAGGAAAATCATATCGCGTTGACTATGCTAAATAAGCAGTAAGAACCTCCTGAAAAAAATGCATCTTGTTCTCTTCCCCTAAACCCAAGGAAAGAAATAAACAATTTCATGAAAAAAGAGAGAAATAAGGCAAAATCAATTTGTTTTATTTTTATTTTTATTTTTTGCTGAAAGAAATAAGGCAAAATCATTATATTGAGTTCGTTCCATCAATATATAAAACTATAATTGGTCCACCTTTGAACAAACTTGACCTTTTAATTATTTAGAAAAAATGGTGCTTCTCCCAAAAAAAAATATATATATATAAGCAGCATAGTAATAATTAAAACACGAAACGACCATATAAAAACAAATAATTATAAATAAAACCAGTTATAAATATGAACAAGTCTTAATGTTACAAAATAATTTGGTTTGGTGGTTTTATTTTTATTTTTTCTTCAGATGAAATATCAAGTGAGAGCTTACTTCGAAGAGGCCAAATGGTTTCCCAAGAAACACATACCGATAATGGAGGAATATATGCCTGTGGCTCTTGTTAGCTCGGCGTATGGAATGCTGGCAACCACTTCCCTTGTTGGCATGGGAGATGAAGTTACCAAACACTTCTTCGATTGGTTATTCAGTAAGCCTAAGATAGAAAGGGCATCATCGGTAGTTTGCAGACTCATGGACGATGTGATATCCCACAAGGTGAAACACAGTACCTATCAAATATTTGTTTTTTTATTATTATTATTTATTCATTCACAAATGAAGCTAGGCTCGCTAGGCTTATAATTGAATTTTTTATTTTTTTATTTTTTTTATATACAATATATAAATTTACAGTTTGAGCAAAAGAGAGGACACGTTGCGTCAGCCGTAGAATGTTACATGAAACAGTTTGGAGCCACAGAAGAAGAAGCAGTGAATGAATTTCGCAAACAGGTTAGCGATGCATGGAAAGACATAAACGAAGAGTGTCTCTACCCAACTTCAGTTCCTATGCCACTCCTCGTGCGAATTCTCAATCTTGCACGTGTCATTGATGTTATATACAAGGATGAAGATGGCTATACTCGTGCTACCACTGTGCTTAAGGAATTAGTTGCTTCTCTGCTTATCAATCCTGTATCTCTCTAATATAGTTTATGGAATACTATTTTGGTTCATCCTAAAATAACAATTATAAACTTTGTACGATTAATTTACGTGATTTCTATTCTATGCCACGAAAGTGACTAGTTATCCTTAACAAGTAGTGGAAAATGTTGTAAGGATTTATGTATCTCTTAATGTAAGCCGTATGGAATGAATGTTGTTAACTGGTTGCAAATCTGCTTATTATGGTAACGATCAATTATTTCTTGACCCCAAAGCTGTCATTTGACTCCAGTTGGTAAAGTGATTGTATATAGAGTAGTGTGGCTAGCAAGAAATTATTGGGATCTACGTGATAGAGACAAAACGGGTTGATATATGGACCTCTTACCTATCGATCGATGGATCATAAAATTGGAGTTTCACCCAAAAAAAAAAAAAAAAAAAAAAAAAAAAAAAAAAAAAACCTACAAAAATCAATGAACTTAAAAAGTAAATAAATAAATCAATAAAGAAAAAAAAAACTCAAAATCATTTATTTCGGTCATGATTTTTGCATCTGGCCGTCAATATTTATAAGGTCCCCATTAAAAGTAAGATAATAAATCCCTTGAACCCCAATTTCCTACTTGTGGCTAATCCGGATTAACGTGCATATATTACTAAGTACCTACCTTTAAATTGGAAATGGACCAAAACGATATAAAATATATATATACATATATATATTCCGTGTGTTATTAAAAAAAAAAAAAATGCATCTTGTTCTCTTCCCTTAAACCCAAGGAGAGAAATAAGCGATTCCATGAAAAAGGAGAAAAATAAGGCAAAATCATTGTATTGATTTCGATACATCATTATATAAAATAATTATGTTGATTTCGTTACATCAATATATAAACTATAGTTGGTCCTCCTTTTACAAATTTGACCTTTTAATTATTTTAGAAAAGATAGTGCTTGTCCCAAAAAAATATAAGCATCATATTAATAATTAAAACACCAAACGACCATATAAAAACAAATAATTATAAATAAAACCGTTATAAATATGAACAAGTCTTAATGTTGTAAACTAATTTAGGTTGTTGTTTTATTTTTATTTTTATTTTTTTAGATGAAATATCGAGTGAGAGCTTACTTGGAAGAGGCCAAATGATTTCACAAGAAACACGTACCGACAATGGAGGAATATACACTATGATAAAATAGTGAATTAGCGACACTAATTACGTGATGCTACAAAAAAGAAAAAGCGTTTGGGAAAAGAAGGCCTCAATACTGAAGATAAAATGTCGACTCAAATACCAAAAATATAAGACACTTTGCAAAAACGTTGAAGATAAAGTGTCGCTTAATAAAAAAAAATAAGCGATGCTCTTTTTGGGCATCGTTGGATTGATGATTAAAAACTGCTAATGGCGGAGGTTAGAGAGGACTACCACTTACCAAAGACAAGGTATATGCTATAATCAGTTAAAAGGCATAAATCACCCCGATGTTATAACAGATATATTATTTATGTTTGGTAGTGATGGATATATTTATTAGTTCAAAGACTGCATGATCTTTTGTTTTACGTGAATTTGTTGCACGAATCAAGATGGCGCCAGTTCTTTTGGGATGTTATATGAAAAGTTCCAACCACAGGAGGATTCTTTCAACCTCGTCAGATGTTCAAAAGTAGTTATTTTTGTTTCATTAAAATTAAGATTTTAATATTAAAATCTGGTATAGACCCAGTTTGGTTGGTGCATTTTGGTGATCTAATGTGGGCCAACTTGTTGAGAACTAAGCTATAAATTTCATAAGTTGGTTTTGTGGCATATGCTTTTGGATGATAGTTTTAAATCTTGGTTTTGATATTTTGTTTTCTTGAAGATTGAGGGTTTTATGTTGAGAATGTTTTATGGATCTAAGGTGGTTGCTATTCTTGATGATAACTTCACCTTCTAAGGATTTTGATTTTGGGGGGCATAGTTAGAACATAAGAAAGTGATGTATGTTTTCCTATGGTTTGGGGATCTAGTACCTAGTTCTTAGTACTTGGTTGTGATATTAGGATTAAGATTTAAATTTCCTTATTGCTTGAGGTATCTATTCTTGGAGTTTGTTTGAAATTGGAAGAATTTGAGGGTTCTTCGAGAATGATATTTGAGATGATAAGAGGACTTGGACTTGATCTTTTGGTTTCATATTCTTTAGTGTTAACAATCTTGAGGATTTCTGTCAGGACCCGTCCAAAGTTCCCCACCGGAACCCTAGACAAGCCCTGATCCCAGGGAAACCCTACCGGACCCTTCTGTGGAAGATCCGGCAGAACCTCCCCTAAGGGATGGACTTACCACAAAATTTCCTGCACTGAAAACACACTTCTATAATTGTCCCCTTATTCCTCCCACAGTACTACGAACTGGTTCCACAATTTCAGCACTCCAAAATAAAAATACAGTAATCCAGTGCAAAATAAATACAACAAGAGTGAAAGAAATATTACAACTGCAATAAAAGAATAACAGGGTACTGCCGAACTAAAACAGCGAGGAAGATCAAGTCCGCTCCGCGTGAACACCGACAACCTGGTACCTAGAGGAACGGAATTTAAGAGTGTGAGATGCTAATCATCTCAGTGAGCGACCCTACTACTATACCATATAATATCACAGTAATAAGTATAAATAATAATTATTTGGAAATAATATTTTCTCTCAAAACCCTTACAATTCTCTCAGTTGGAAAGGTTCCCCTTTTAAAACAATTTCACAAAACCCTTTATCCATATTCCCCGAAAACCAAGACATCAATTAAATACCAGAAGCGGTAACAATTATATGTTTAATTCCAATTCAGTTTCCAAACATTTTATTTTTAAAACACAGTTCTGAAAATCATTTGATGCACCCACTATATACCAGTGGCGCCAACAGTACCCAGCGTCCCAAGGTACCGCCAGACAGGAGGTTATAGAAAGAAACCGGTATACGGTCGCGTGGCGTCCCACAGCGCCGCTGCTAACCTGGTGTCCCGGCCAAAGGGGGGTGGCCGCCCTCTCCGATGGCATCCACAGGACACCCTCATAATATCAACCGCGCGCTACTCACACCCACCTGCACGCTAATCACATCACCTGCGCGCTAATCACACCCACCTGCGCGCTAATCACAACCGTGTGCACACTAACCATATCACATATACCATATCACATAATCAGAACACCAGTACGTGCACGGTGCATCTAAAAATCATAAAATCCACAATTTAAATTATAAAACAAATTTCACATTTTTCATAAACATAGCGGGCATAATCCATCCGCTTGAACCGGGAATTTTCCCACAATTTCCTTATAATCCATACCATAAATTCCATGATTTTCAAATCCACCAACTTCCAAATCCATCAATTCAAATATCCACATTTTCCCAATAGCATAAATAATTTCTCGAAATATCATAATCAAATCTCATAATATTCCATGGGCATATTTTATAAAAATTGAAATCACCAATATAACCAAATATTTTCCTTGAAATATTTGAAAATCAAATCGTGCCCAATTTACCATTAAAACCACACCAATTTCAAAATCCTCAAAACCATAAAATAATTCCACATGGCATAAATTTGTAGAATTCGCATTTTCTTAAATCCAATAAATTCATAAATAATTCTACAATAAATCCAATAAATATTTGGCACATAGAAATTAAATTCCAAATATTTAATTCACACATAATATATTCATCAATTAAATTCTCCAAAATTAATTTGAAGGTGGGTCACTCACCTGGAGCACGCAATTAACCCATGATCCACTACGGGATCAATTCTACGACTCACCGGTGCTCCTAGAACAAACTTCACAGACAGTCAAATAAATTAATATTTTATTCGGGTAAATAATACCCGGTACCCGGGGGGTCAAAACACAAACGATATCTAGAATTTACGAGTTATATACCGAATCGAAGCTCGAGTGATGCTAATCACAGATCCGGTCTTAATTTTCGATGATCGTACCCGACGGGGTCGAAATTTCGTCGGGAAGCTTTCCGGGTTTCGGCTCCGCAATTCTCCCAAACCGTCGCGAATTGGCGGAAACGGAAGTCGGATTTGGGTTCAGGAGGTCGAACACTGCGGACTGGAGCTGGCCGGAATTTTCGGGTACTCGGCCGGAACAGTATTTTCCGGCGGGCCGCCACGTCACCGGCAACCGTCGCCAGAACAGTATTTTCCGGCGGTGGCCGTTTGCTGTGAAATTTTGCAGATTTGTAGATCGTGAGGAGAGCAATCCAACGGGACCGACGGTGAGCAAAACGGAGGTCGGACGGCGGAGAAATCACCGTTTGAAGATTTTCGACCCCTCGCCGGAAAACGCTCCGATCCCGGCGCGTCGGTGGTCCGATGGCCGTGATTTTTGGTGGGTAGGCCGGACTTGAGGAGAGGATGCTGGGTGTATGGCGCGTGTACTGTATATCGGCCGGAATAGTGCCGATTCGCGGTGGCCGGTGGTGGAGGGGGAAAAATCGCCGCCAAACTTCGGACGTCCGATCCGGGCGCGTCCGGCGGCCGTTCGCCGTGAAATTTGGAGGTTTTGCCGGAAATGAGGTGGGCAAGCTTTCTGTCCGGCGCGTGTACAGTAACTCGGCCGGAACAGTGGCAAAATCCGGTGGCCGGCGGTGGCTCTCTCTCTCTCTTCTCTCTCTTTCTCTCTCTTCTCTCTCTTTCTCTCTCTTCCCCGAGAGTTTTTCAAAATTAAAACCCTGCGTGACACTGTTCATGCCACGTGGACCAATCAGAAACTGACACGTGGTGTTTCACTGTTCACCGACCCAAAAAAAAATATTAAAATAATACGGTATCCGGTAAACTTCAAACGTCCATAACTTTTTAACCGGATGTCCGTTTTGAGCGTGCCGCTAGTCTGTGAACTCGTATCGACGAGCACTTCACAACCATGCATGAGTCAAAGCTCAATTCCCCATAAACAAAAAGTCAACTCCGGCACCCCTTGGACAGTTTGGACCGCAACTTGTTTCGTCCATAACTTTCAAACCGTAGCTCCGTTTTCGACGTGCTACCAGTCTACGAACTCGTGGCATCGTGCACTTCGCCACGGTGCCCTAGTCATCTCGAAATTCCCACCGAGTCTAAAAGTCAACTTTTGACCCCCTTCGGTCAACGGTCAACGGTCAACCTCGGTCAACGTGCACGGATTCCGGTGCGATTTGGGACGGGGTGTTACAATTTCTTTTAGGCTTTATAAGCAATCTAAGGCTCTCCATTGGAATAAGTATAAGAATTTTTTTATTTTATGACTTTGATGAATTTGGTTACAAGAAATATGTTTGTCAAGGTTAAAAAAATTGGATAATCAATAAGGAACATAGATCTTATAATTGTAAGTAGTGGGAAGAACAATCTCAATTTTAACTTTGTGATACTGGTATTTAGTTTGAGGGAATTATATTTAAATTCTAAAAATTTCTTTTTTGATTTATTGGATGGATTTTTAAGAAAATTATGAGTTCTTACTTATGCTTCTAGTAATTGAAGAAGCACAAGTTAAATTATTCGACTCATGATTTAAGGCTTGTTGCAGCGATCTTTATATTGAAGGCTTGGAAGCACTACTTGTATAGAGCTACTTGTCAAATCTTTACTGAACATAAGAGCCTTAAGTATTCGTTTACCCAGAAGGAGTTGAATTTAAGGAAAAGGAGATTGATGGAGTTGCTTAAGGACTATGATTGCACTATTAACTACCACCCAGGTAAGGCAAATGTAGTAGCCGATACATTAAGTAGGAAGTCTACAGGCTCATTAGCTTACATGCAGACAATACAACTTCCTTTGATGGTTGAGTTGAGAGAGCTGGATGTTGATTTGTGGATTTGTAAGTCTGGAGCACTTTTTGCTAGCTTCCAACTACAACAGGTTCTTATGGATCGTGTTCTCGAGATCCAGCTCGAAGACCTTTACTCGATGAGCCTGAGGAAGAAAGTTAAAGAAGGGGGACAATTAGACTTCATTATTAGAGGTGATGGAGCCTTGGTGATGAAAGAATGAGGGCAAGGTTAATCAAAAGAAAACAAGGTATGAAGGATTGAAATTGATTTGGAGTGAAGGTGTATCTCGGCTTTGATGTAATAAGCTGTTGAAAATTTGTAACAAGGCCGGCTTTTAGTGTTCTCTTGGTTTCAAATGGAAACTAAGGTATGTTTCTCCAAAATTCAATATATTCATTCATTGAACTGTAATACATATTTATAGCATACAAAATAGGTGTGGAAGCACACCATGACCGGTTTTAAGGACCAATACAAATGTAAAGTAACTTTGCCACATGCATCATGGTTGGTTGACAAGTGTTGCTGCCTCATTAGTTGCTTCATGGTGAAGTAGTCCTCATGCATGATGACACATGTCCTTCCATGCGTTGGTTGAGAGAAAGGCCGAATGGTGAAGCTCCATGTCACCAAGTAGCTTCCATGTCACCGTCCTTGTCACCAAGATGCTTTCCATGTCATCTAGGTACTTGGTTTTTCTTAAACCCTAATTTGGGTAGTATACTTTAAACAACATATTTTGGTGTCTTTGTGCACCAACTTATCTAGCCTAGATTACACAATATACTAGAATTAAAACACAAACCAAATACGAAACAAACTAGGTTAATGATTTCGGCCAAGGCATTTCAGCTTTTACCTTGCCTTGGTCTCGATTTTGCATATTTCATGGCTAACACTTGCCATGATTCTCTAACACTCCTCCTTGGCAATGTTAGGTATGATGTGAAGAAGACTCCTGAGCATTTGAAGTCTTTCTTTTGGCAATGGTTTTGTAAGAATGTCGGGCAGCTGGTCTTGTGTTGAACAATGCATCAAACTAATTTCTTTATTTCTTTCAGCCTCACGGATGCTATGGTACTTCACAGGCATATGCTTGGTTCTGTTATGTTGTACAAGATTTTTGGTTATGGCTATGGCTGAAGTATTGTCACAGTACATGGTGGTTGCATTTGTTTGCTTGCAACCTAAGTTATCAAGCAATTTCCTTAGCCAAATTGCTTGGTTTGATGCAGCCGCTGCCGAGATGTATTCAGCTTCTGCTGTTGATTGTGCCATGGTTCTTTGCTTGTGTGAGCTCCATGAAAATGGACCTGAATCAAACATAAACAAGTATCCAGAGGTGCTCTTCATGTCTTCCAAGCTACCTGCCCAATCACTATTACAATAGCCAACCAACTCACACATGTTGCCATGCTTGTATAGAATTCCAAGGTTGGCCGTGCCCTTTACATACCGTAGGACTATTTTTGCAGCTTGGTAATGGTTTTGAGATGGTGCATTCATAAACCTTGATAGCACACTTACAGCATACATAGTATCAGGTCTTGAAGCACACAAATAAAGCAAGCTTCCAATTAAGCCTCTATAAATCGAAGCATTCACTTTCTCACTTCCATCCTCACGTTCGAACTTGGCATTTTGTATCATTGGTGTATCAACAATCTTTACATTTTCTAGTTGGAACTTATCAAGCAAATTCAAAGCATATTTTTCTTGAGATAAAATTATACCTTTACTTATTTGCTTGATCTCCAATTCTAGAAAGTAATTCATCAAACCAAGGTCGGACATCTCGAAGGTTTCCTTCACTTTTTCTTTGAATTCTTGAATGCCTTTGGTATTGCAACCTGTTATGAGCAAATCATCTACATAAAGAGAGATTACCATTGCATCTTCATGTTTGTTAGCTTTGATGTAGAGGGTAGGCTCATTATCACTTCTAGAAAAGCCTTCATGAGTGAGGTAGTCATCAATTCTTGCATACCAAGCTCTTAGAGCTTGTTTGAGCCCGTACAAAGCTTTATGAAGCTTGTACACTTTCTCCTCCTCTCCTTCTATGATAAATCCTTCATGTTGCTCAACATATACTTCTTCTTCTAATATACCATTTAGAAAAGCTGATTTTACATCAAATGGTACATTTTCCAAGATTTGTTGGCTGCATATGCAAGTAGAAGCCGAATGGTTTCATGTCTTGCCACCGGTACAAAAGTCTCCATATAGTCTACACCATATTGTTGAACGTAGTCTTTAACAACCAGCCTTGCTTTGTGTTTGTTCAAGGTACCATTAGGGTTTAGTTTGGTTCTAAAACCCATTTAACACCTATCACATGTCCTTTCTTTGGTCTCGGCACCAAACTCCAAGTTTTGTTCTTGTCAATCATGTGAAGATCCTCCTCCATTGCAGCTTGCCATTCTTTGTGTTGTGAAGCATCACTATATGTTGTAGGATCAGGTGTTGCCATCCTTGCACTTGCATAAAGTTCTTTAATTGATTTCGTGCCTCCCTTGCCCACATAATCTTCATTGGCCCGGTCATCATCATCTTCATCACTATTTTCAACATCAAAATCACTTTGATCAGTGGAAGAAGTTCTTGATTGAATATAAGTGTTTGCTTCCACTTTATGCTCCTTCCAACTCCAATATGAGTTCTTATCTATTATAACATCTCGAGAGACAACAACCTGCATCTTAGATACATCAAAGATTCTATAGCCTTTTGAAACCAAGCTATAGGCAACAAGAACACCAATACTTGCTTTTTTATCAAGTTTGGTTCTTTCGGAGTCATGGACGTGCATGTAACAAATACTTCCAAAGACTTTTAAGTGAGCAATTAAAGGCTTAAAGCCATAGCATAATTCATTTGGTGTTTTGGATGCAATTGCCTTACTTGGAAGTCGATTTAGGAGGTATACACTTATATTAGCTGCTTCGGCCCAAAATTTCTTTGGCAAGCACTTCTCAAACAGCAAGCATCTTGACATCTCCATGATTGTTGTATTCTTCCTTTCACTCACTCCATTTTGTTGTGGTGTGTATGGAGTGGTGAGTTGATGTATGATGCCATTTGTCTTGCAAATATCTTGGAAAGTTTTGGATATGTACTCTCCACCATTGTCAGTTCTAATTACCTTGATGGTTGTTTGTGCTTGGTTTTCAACAAGTGTTTTGAACTCTTCAAATATGGCTGCAGCTTCTGACTTTTGTTTGAGGAAGTAGATCCCGCACTTCCTTGAATAATCATCAATAAAGATGATAAAATACTTCTTCCCAGCATGTGTTACTTCATTCATAGGTCCACACAAATTCTAATGCACCAATTGTAATTTTTCCTTTGCCTTTCCGATTGTAGTCAAAGGAAATGGTTGCCTTTTGATTTTGCTAAGTTGACATGTTTGGTAAACAGCATCATCTCTAAGGATTTGTAGTAAGTTCTCAACAATTTGTTGAGCATGCATCTGCTTCATGGTGGCATAGTTGTAGTGGCCGAACCTTCTATGCCATAACTTTGATTCTTCATGGATTTTGGTTTTCATAGCCATTTGATTTTCTTGAATAAAATCAATTACAAGACTATTATCTTTCATATGGACAAGTAATACAATTTTTTCATCCTTAGATATTTCACAACATTTATCTAAGAACTTCAAAGTATATCCTTTTTTCATAAGTTAAGGCACACTAAGTAAATTGTCGGATAGATTTGGTACAAATAAAACATTGGTAATTTGAATTGTACCTTTTGGTGTTTTAATGACCAAATCTCCTTTTCCTTGTGCCTCCATGATTTGTCCATTTGTTGTCCTGATTTTTATTGTAATTCTTGGGTTAAACTTGACAAACAAGTCCTGGTTGTTGCACATGTGATTTGTGCACCCGCTATCCAAGATCCATGAGTCTTTAATTGAGCTTGCAAGGTTGCAAGTTGCTATGAAGGTATGTGCATGCTCACCACTTGCCTCTTCGTGTTCATGAGCATGTCTAGCTTTTTGCCTTTGGTTCCTTTGCCTGCAAACTCTTTCCATGTGACTGAATTGCTTGCAAATTTTGCATTGAGCATTCGATCTCCACCAGCATATCTTAGCCGTATGTCCTTGCTTTTTGCAAATTATGCAAGGATCATATGTCATCTTGTTCTCTCTTTGGTTTGTTGTTTCCTTGCCTCTATTTTGCCTTTGGAAAGGCCTTGGTTGCTGAATTGATTTACCTTTGTTATTTGCTGCAAGGGCTGCTTCACCCGAGCTTGATTCACCTTGTAGCCGAAGACTCCTCCTTTGTTCCTTGGCTTGCAAAGCATTGATCAATTCAGCAACTGTGAGTTGTGTAAGGTCTCTTGTCTCCTCCAAAGTTGAGATCTTTGCTTCATACCTCTCTAGAAGGCATATAAGGATCTTTTCAACAATCCTTTGATCTGGTAAAAACTCACCATGCAACCGGATTTGGTTAACAATCTTCATAAGTTTGTTGGAAAACTCCTTCACGGTTTCATGCTCCAACATCTTCATATTTTCGAATTCTCTTCTAAGGTTGAGCAGCTGCATCTGTCTTGATCTTGTACTTCCTTGGAACTCCTCTTGAAGCTTTTCCCATGATTGTCTAGGAGTTGTACAAGTCATAATTCTAGTGAAGATGTCATTGGTCACAGCAGCTTGTATTGCTGTGAGAGTTTTGTAAGGTCTTGCATTTCCTTCACTATGAAGTTTGATTTGATTTACAGTAGCACCTGCTCTCAATGGTTCTACCTCATAATCAACTTCAACAAGCTCCCAAAGGTCATAAGCTTGAAGATAAGATCTCATTTTGATTGCCCAAACAGAATAGTTGTGGCCATCAAACATGGGAGGTGAAGGTGCTGAAAAATGTGAGGAAGCCATTTAAACCGGTTGGTGTTTTGTGAGTTTTGAATTGGTTTTTGTTGAGGGATTGATGAAATACAAAGCTCTGATACCAATTTGAAAGAATGAGGGCAAGGTTAATCAAAAGAAAACAAGGTATGAAGGATTGAAATTGATTTTGAGTGAAGGTGTATGTAGGCTTTGATGTAATAAGCTACTGAAAATTTGTAACAAGGCCGGTTTTTCGTGTTCTCTTGGTTTCAAATGGAAACTAAGGTATATTTCTCCAAAATTCAATATATTCATTCATTGAACTGTAATACATATTTATAGCATACAAAATAGGTGTGGAAGCACACCATGACCGGTTTTGAGGACCAATACAAACAAGTCCTTCAAGGTGAAGCAAAACCACATGTTTAAAGTAACTTTGCCACATGCATCATGGTTGGTTGACAAGTGTTGCTGCCTCATTAGTTGCTTCATGGTGAAGTAGTCCTCATGCATGATGACACATGTCCTTCCATGCATTGGTTAAGAGAAAGGCCGAATGGTGAAGCTCCATGTCACCAAGTAGCTTTCATGTCACCTTCCTTGTCACCAAGATGCTTTCCATGTCATCTAGATGCTTGGTTTTTCTTAAACCCTAATTTGGGTAATATACTTTAAAAAACATATTTTGGTGTCTTTGTGCGCCAACTTATCTAGCCTAGATTACACAATTTGCTAGAATTAAAATACAAACCAAATATGAAACAAACTAGGTTAATGATTTCGGTTAAGGCATTTCAGCTTTTACCTTACCTTGGTCTCGGTTTTGCATGTTTCATGGCTAACACTTGCCATGATTCTCTAACAGGTGATGGGTTTTAGACTATGTGTCCCCATAAATGAAGAGCTGATAACAAAAATACTAGATGAAGCCCATAATTATGCCTATGCCATGCACCTCGATAGCACCAAGATGTACCGTACCCTAAAAGAGAATTATTGGTGGGTAGGAATGAAAAGAGAAGTTGCTGAGTATGTATCCAAGTGTTTCATTTGCTAGAAAGTGAAGGCAAAAAGATAAAAGCCTTTTAGACTCCTACAACTTTTACCCATCCTGGAATGGAAATGGGAACGCATCATAATGGATTTTGTATTCAAGCTTCCTCCCACAGTTCAGAGACATGATAGTATTTTGATGATAGTGGATCGACTCACTAAGTCCGCACATTTCTTATCTATTCGTGAGAGGTTCCCTCCTTAGAAGTTAGCAGAGCTCTTTATGAACCATATAATGAGCTTGCATGAGGTGCCAATAATTCACTTCGATACTTTGGCAAAGATTAATGAATGAACTTGGTGTCAAGTTGAATTTGAATATCACTTTTCACCCTCAGACCGATGGACAATTTGAAAGGACTATTCAGACTTTAGAGGACATGTTGAGGTCATGTGTACTACAGTTCAAGGGGAATTGGAATGACTATCTACCTTTGGCAGAGTTCACCTATAATAATAGCTATCACACGAGCATTGAGATATCACCTTATGAGGCAATGTATGGGAGACAATGTCGGACTCCATTATATTGGAATGAGATAGGTGAAAGGAAACTTCTAGGCCCTGAGATTGTACTGGCGACAGTGGACAAGGTTAATATCATATGGGCCAAGTTGAAAGCAGCACAAGACAGGCAAAAAAGCTATGCAGACGTGCATAGGAGAGATTTTGAGTTCGAGGTTGGCGATCGAGTATTCTTGAAGCTTTCTCCTTGGAAAGGTGTAATACGTTTTGGAAAACAATGGAAGCTAAGTCCTCGCTACATTGGACCATATGAGATAGTAGAGAGGATAGGTCCAGTAGCTTATAGGATTGACTTGCTAGAGGAGCTTTCTCGAGTCCATGATGTTTTTCACATCTCCATGCTTCGCAAGTATATCTCAAATCGATCACATGTGTTGGAGATATTAGAGATTGAGTTGAGGGACGACTTGTCTTATGAGAAGCAACCGGTGTAGATTTTAGGAAGAGAAGAGAAAAAACTTCGCAACAAAACTATACCGTTGGTGAATGTTCTTTGAAGGAATCACTTTGTCGAGGAGGTGACTTGGAAGCAAAATGATCAAATATGGAGTCAGTATCCTCACCTCTTCCAAAATTAAGGCATGAATTTCGTGGATGAAATTTCTTTAACGGGGGTAGGTTGTAACAACCCGTACCAAAATACACATGTTTTAACAAGTTTGACCAAGTTTGACTAAGTTTGACCAAGTGAACAATATGTGGATCCAAGTTAACTTTTTCAATGGTTAATATTTTTGGTTTGACCAAGGTATCATTGTGTAGATCTTGTGAATACAAGTTCATAGACTGGTGGCACGCCAAATTTCAAGTTACGGATAAAAAGTTATGGTTCTGAAAAGTTTTAAACATAAGTTTTATATTAGTGTCAAAACCAATCCCCATTTTTTATCTTTTAGTGACTCAAGGCTCTATATAAGCCTCGGTAAGCGTTCCAAACAGAAGCAAACCCCAAAATACCTATTTTATCCCTAAAACCTACGAAATTCTCCCCTAAACCTGTGGGTCCGAACTGGTTCCTTTCGACCAGTTTAACATCGAACCAAATAATCACCGTTTTTGCCCATTCCCGCCAACCACCACTTATACACATAGCTAGGGAGGAAGCCTACGTGGACGCAAGCTTGGCCATGAAATTTCACGGCCAACGACTACCGGACGCCCGGATTTGGCCTGCAAATGAGGCTGTGGCCGGCAAGGTGGGTCGCCAGATTTTTGCATTTTTCAACCATTTTCAGGCCAACCCATACACCTATCATACTATTTTTGGACCCTATGAGCTCATTTTCGTGGTTATTTTGCTCAGATTCTTCACCGTTTGAGAGAAACGTGAAGGGGGAGTTCGATCGAAGATTCAACCGAGTTTTCCAGACACCGGAGGAACCTTTGGACCGAGATGAGCATACTTATGGGTTCCTTGTCTCTTGGGTTTTACGTTGATAAAAATTTTGTAAATTTTGGAGGTTGTTTGATAATTTTTCCATTTTTTGGCCAATTAATTAATTACCGGATGAATTGGGACTGTGTTTGGACAAAATTGATCAAATTGGTTAAAATTAAAGTTATATTAGTGAAATTAGATATTATTAGGACCTATTGGGAGGCTCAATTTTGAAACATTAGCTTCCGGGTGAAAAGCCCCAATTTTAGGTACTGGATCCTAAGGAAACGCAATATAATTGGACCATTCGGTATTCAATTTAAGTACTTTCAAAGTAGTATAAATTAATTTAAGACATCTGGTTCATACAAGTGTCTTGGTTTAGTTATTTGGAGTTTGAGAAATATTTTATTATATTACATACACTCGAGTTGAGCATGAAGGCGATCTTGCAGAGGAACAGGAGTGAGCATCTGCAGTACTATGAGTGATTATAATTTTTAAAATATTTTGGATATATAATATAATATATATATATATATGGTTTGAATATTTTACATATATACCATTTGATTGAAATGTTTTTTTTTTATGCATATATATAAATATCTGTTTTCACTTATATGTGTTATCATTTTATGTGTATTTTAATAAGAGTTTTAATGGTTTCTAGCTTTAATGAGTTCATAGCGAACTTATGAATTATGCTATTTAAATATCCTGGTATTTGAATTAAGATTTTAAGTCATTTTAGAAAATAATTGATTTGAGAAGCAAATTGAAAATTTTATGTTTTAAGCATATTCAAATGTTTTATAATTTTATGTGCTTAAAATTGGTTTATGGTGAATATATTTCACTGTGGTATTTTTGGTTTTAGCATGAAATGATGATTTGAAATATTTTAAAATATTTAAATAATAAGACGAATTTAAATGTTAAATTACGAATTTAAATATTAAATTATGATTTATGATACAGTATCATTTGGAAAAGTATATATGATCTTACAAGATTATTTTAAGGATGTTGTATTGATTATTTTTAATTGATGTACCATATAGTACCAGTGTCTCGGATTAGTATTATATTATAGTGCGCTCGGTTTGCCACAGTATCGTGAGGTTGGTTTCACCCAAAGATTTATTATTATCACGAACCATGAGGTCGGGTTTATCTGACGGTTTATTATTGCTACGATGCTGTAAGATTGGTTTCACCCAATGGTTTCTTATTGCCACGAACCTTGAGGTCGGGTTTATTGGACGGTTTATTATTATCACGGTGCTGTGAAGTTGGTTTCATCCAATAGTTTATTATTGCCACGGACCGTGAGATCGGGTTTATCCGACGATTTATTATTGCCACGATGCCATGAGGTTAGTTTCACCCAACAGTTTATTATTGCCACAGGCTGTGAGATTGGATACATCCTGACGCTTTATTATTTTCATGACACGTTTCGTATATTGAAGGTCGTGAGGTGGGTGTATCCCACGGTTTACAGATTTGTATATTGTATGGTACATTATATACGTTTGAGTATATTATTGGTTTTCAAATATTGTGGTTATTACTGCACTTTCATATTTATTACATGAAACTGTGTTTATAAGACTTTATGCTCAATATTTATATCTTGATTAAGGTATTTTTTAATATTATATTGGTCGTTTATTTTATACCTTTGAGCATCGATTTTTATGAGATTAAATTGGGGTACAAGTTTGGATTTTATGAAATAATTTTTAAACGGGGAACTTTTCATACAAGTAGAACGAGAGGTTTTGAGAGAAAGTTTTTACGGATATAATTTTTATTTTTCTATTATATTATGTCACTTACTGAGATTTTTTTATCTCACGTTTTATTGTTTTAAATTCGTTCCCCTAGGTCCAGACAGTTAATAGCAGTTTATCTCATGCACCGCTTGTTAGTTCATTCCTTCCACGACAACAGCATTACTTATCTTTTCTTTATTTTAGCCTTACCTTTCTGGACTCATTTATTAGTCACTTATACTTCTAAACTTTGTATACACTCTTAGAATGCTCTTATCTAAATATTAGACTCAATAGAGATCATATATATAGTTATGGCATATATCCAATAGAATCTCATTTAAAACTTTGTATACACTCTTATATGCATATATAGTTATGGCCTGTGATACAATAGACCGGTTGTGGACTTTTGTATTGTTGTGAATTTATTGTATATATATATTGAGGTATTATTGATAATTCAAGTGTTCATTATCCATGTTTTAAATGAGATTCTATTGGATATCCTCTAGGGATTGTGTAACACCCCGTCCCAAAATACAACGGAAATTTTCCAACTTTGATCGTTGACCGTTGACCGAAGGAGTTAAAAGTTGAATTTTTGACTCGGATGGAATTCTAGGTTGACTGAGGTACTGTTATGAAGTACACATTGGCACGAGTTCGTAGACTAGTAGCACGTTGAAAACGGAGCTACGGTTCGAAAGTTACGAGCAAAACAAGTTGAGGTCCAAACTGTCCAAGGATGCCAAGTTAACTTTTTATTTATGGGGAAATGAGCTTTGAATCATACATGGTTGTAAAGTGCTCGTCGATACGAGTCCGTAGACTAGCGGCACGTCCGATTTGGACATGTGGTTTGAAAGTTATGGACCTGTAGAGTTTTTCAAATACTGTATTATTTTAATATTATTTTTAAACGTGTAACAATATGCTACGTGTGACTTAATAAATGTGAACATGTGTCACCATGATGAGATGCCACATGTCAACCATGCTAATACCCTATTATTTTATTATTGTTATTTTATATAATAATATTATTTTTAATATTATTTAATTATTTAATTTTATTTTCTTTTTATTTTCTTTCTCTTTCTTTTTCTTTTCTTTTTTCTTTTTTTTCTTTTCCCCCACGTGGGAAAAATGCCCAGCCACCCCGAAGCCTCCTTTCTTTCTTCTTCTTCTTCTTCTTCTTCTTCTTCTTCTTCTTCCTTCTCCTTCTTCCTTTCCCTTCCTTTCTCCCTCTCAGGTCTTGCCATATTTTTTTTTTATTTCCGGCCACCACAAGCCACATGCGCCGGCCACCTTTCAAGACCACATGCCCGCGAGCTCACCAGCCAACTTTGGCGGCCGACCGACCGGCGACGCGCCCAAATCGAGCCGGTGAAGTCGGCGGCGGCGAGTTTAAATTTTCCGGCGATTCTGCCGTATTTTGGCCAATCCAGTCCAAATTAAATCTCATTTCCCCCTATTTTAGGTCTTCTGATCCCAAATATGCCCTCCAATTTCCAAAATTCGAAGCGGTTTGCGAGATACGAGGAATTGAATCTCGATCGAATCTTTCCAGCCAAATTTCGGCCACCACCAGTCGAATTGAGCCCAATGGAGGTCGGTAATGTGAACCTCATCTCACAAGCTTTCCATATACATATAATTTGTCAATTTTGGTTAACGTTTGTGTTAGATCCCCCGGGTACCGGTTATTATTTATCCGAATAAAATATTAATTTATTTGACTGTGTGTGAATCGTTGTTTTAGGAGCATGTGTGAATTGTGGAATCGATCCTATGGTGGATCATGGTTTAATTACGTGCTCGAGGTGAGTGACCCATCTTCAAATTAATTTCGGGAATTAAATTTGTGAATATTTTGTGTGAATTGAATATTTGAAATTTATATTCTATGTGTCAAATATTAGTGGATTTATATGTGGAAATTTTGATGCCCATATTTGAGTAAATTAAATCATATTTTGATTTTTGACAAATTATGAAAATTTGGATTTTATCGAAATTTGATATATAGAGGCATTGTGATTTTGATATTAATTGATTTATTGTGGAAATTATTGGTGGATTTATTTTGATTAAAGAAAATATGCATTATATAAATTTATGCAATGTGGAAATTATTTTATGGCATTGAGGACTGTGGAATTCAATTATATATGAAATTCTTGTGGTTTTAATATTATTTATTTTGGGCATAATTTGATTTTTAAATATTTCAAGGAAAATATTTATTTAAGTTGGTGGTTTCAATTTTTATAATTATGCCCATGGAATATTATGTGATTTAATTTATTATATTTCAGAAATATATATGCCATTGGAAGAAAAAAAATTGAATATTTAAATTGGTGGAATTGAGAGCTGGTGGATTTGAAAATTACGTTATTTATGCGATGAATTTATGACAATGATTAAAATGGAATTGTGGGAAATTTACGGGTTTAATTGGATGGAATAAACCCGGTATGTTATGGAAAATTTGAGATTTTGAGATATAAAATAAATATATGGATTTTATGATTTTTAGATGCACCATACGCGTACTGGTATTCTGTTTATATGTGATATGGTTAGTGTGCACACGGATGTGATTAGCGCGCAGATGGGTGTGAGTAGCGCGCAGGTGATTTTAGGAGGTTGTCCTGTGTTTGCCATCGGATGAGGGTAGGCCGCCCCCTCCATGGCCGGGACGCCTGTTTGCAGCGGCGCGGTGGGACGCCACGCTACAGTATGCTGGTTTCTCTCTATAACCTCCTGTCTGGAGGTACCTTGGGACGCTGGGTACTGTTGGCGCCACTAGTATACAGTGGGTGCATCAAGTGATTTTCAGAACTGGGATTTTAAAACAAATATTTTGAAATTATATTGGAATTAAGAATATAATTAATACTGTTTTTGGTATTTATTTGAATGGGGATTTTAAATTGGTTTAATTTTCCCTACTTAATTATTCAATAAATTAATTTCTTTTAATTATAAATTTTTTGATGCTTGACCTATTATATTTTATTTGATATTTATTTGAATGAATTGATGTCTTGGTTTTCGGGGAATACGAGTAAAGGGTTTTGTGAAAATGTTTTAAAAGGGGAACTTTTCCAACCGAGAGAATTGTAAGGGTTTTGAGAGAAAATATTATTTTCAATTAATTATTATTTATCTACTTAATTATCGTGGTATTATAATTGTATAGTAGATAGGGTTACTCACTGAGATGATTAGCATCTCATATTTTTTTTAAATTTCGTTCCCCTAGGTCCAGGTTGGGTGACGTCGATCATCCGGGGCGAACCCGTCGTCTCAGTTCATTGCCGAAAGTCCAAGAAGTATTTCTTCCCTTTTTCCTCTCCATCTTGTATTACTTCTCTATCTATCATTTTATAAATTCCACATTTATTTGTGTAATGCTCTGTAAACTGTATTAGACGTGTAGTTATTATTTATGCACTGAGTTGCTGTTATTCTTTGAAGTGCTGTAAATTTGTGGAATCAATTTGTAGTATTGTGGGAGGATTAAGGGGATGAATATAAAAGTGTGTTTTCAATGCAGGAAATTTTTTATTAGTCCTACCCTTAGGGGAGGTGCTGCCGGATTTTCCGTTGGAATGTTCGGTGGTATTTCCCTGGGATCAGGGCTTGTCTAGGGTTCCGGGGAGGAATTCTGGACGGGTCCTAACATATTGTCCAGTGGGACTTCACTGGACGGGACCACCCGGGAGATCCTAGAAGGGTTCCCAAGGTGGGTCCTTTCAGCTTTCCTTCAAAAAAGCATCACCTAATTGTGTCTCTATTTTTTTCTTTGCAATGTTTATTATTTTTTTGTTTGCAATTTTAACTTAATTAATTTTGCAATATTAAGTAACTTGTTTAATAAATTGAGGAGCTTAATTTTTTTTGAAAAAAAAAATTTAAAGCATTAGGCGACGCTTTTATCATCAAAAATGTTGCTTAATGTTTTGATATTAAAAAAATTTTGATGTTCTTAAATTTAACGAATAAATAAGTTAAAAATACAAAAATCTAGTTAAAAATGTAAACACAAAAATAACTTAACATTGCAAAAAATTATTAAAAAAAAAAAGTAAGTAAGAGGTGACATTTTTAATGCCAAAAGAGTCACCTATGACATTGAAAAAGTTTTAAAAAAATTGTAAATTTACTTTATAAAGCTAATTAGCATATTGCACTGTATTATTAAGATCTTCATTAATAAATTGAGAAGCTTAATTTTTTTTTTTAAATTTCAAAGATTAGGCGACGTTTTTATCGTCAAAAGCTTCACTTAATGTTTTGATATTAAAAAATTTTGACAATCTTAAATTTAACAAATAAATAAGTTAAAAATACAAAAATTCAGTTAAAAATGCAAACACAACAATAAGTCAACATTGCAAAAAATTATTAAAAAAAACAAAAAGTAAGTAAGAGGAAACATTTTTAATGCCAAAAGCGTCACCTATGACATTGAAAAAGTTTTAAAAAAAATCGTAAATTTACTTCATAAAGCTAATTAGTATATCTCAGTGTATTACTCAGATATTTACATATTATATTTAATATTTTAAATATAGAAATTGAATCAATATAAAATTCTTTATTCTGTAAAATATATTAAAGTGACAACACCAGTATGTCTAATGAACATACTACTATCCTTAGGTTTTCACAAGTCTAATATATACAAATATATCAAATTTTAATTTTTGTATAGTATGGACCTTGCCAATTCACTAATTGCTTATTCCCCAATTTATATATATATATATATATATATATATATATATATATATATATATATTTACATAATTATATGCATATATAATAATAAAAACTTGAAAAAAAATTAAAATTAAAAAAAACAAAGGCAAATAGACGAGGCTTTCCTTCATAAAAAGTGTAGCCTAATTATGTCTATGTTATTATTATTTTTTTTTTGCAATGTTTATTATTATTTTTTGTTTGCAATTTCAACTTAATTAATTTTTCCAATATTAACCAACTTGTTTGATAAATTGAGGAGCTTAACTTTTTTTGTTTGAAAAATTTCAAAGCATTAGGCGATGCTTTTATCATTAATAGTGTTGCCTAAGGTTTTGATATTAAAAAAATTTAGAAGTTCTTAAATTTAACAAGAAAATAAGTTAAAAATGCAAAAATTAAGTGAAACATGCAAACAGAACAATGAGTCAACACTGCAAAAAATTGTTAAAAAGAAAGAAGAAAAGGGTAACGCATTTATTGCCAAAATCATCGCCTATGACATTGAAAAAAAATTTTAAAAAAAATTGTAAATTTTTACTTCATAAAATAATTAATATATTATACTGTATTACCAAGATTTTCATACACTATATTTAATCTTTTAAACAAAAAAACCAAATCAACATAAAATTTTTTGTTATATCAAAGTGACAACAATAGTTTGTTTAATGGACACATCACAAGCCTGATATAGATATATGAAGCCTTAATTGTTGTGGCCTATGTACCTTACTAATTCACTAACCATTTATTCCTAATTATATATATATATATATATATATATATTTACATAATTATAAGCATATATATTAATAAAATATGAAAAAAAATTAAAATTAAAAAAAAAAGTAAATAGGCAACACTTTCCTTCATAAAAGCATCGCCTTATTGTGTCTCTAATTTTTTTTTTTTGGGCAATGTTTATTATTATTATTTTTTTTTTTTTTTGCAATTTTAACTTAATTAATTTTGCAATATTAAGCAACTTGTTTAATAAATTGAGGAGTTTAATTTTTTTTTTTTTTTATTTCAAAGCATTAGGCCGCGTTTTCTAGTTTCAAAATATTGGACAATGATCCAAAAATAATGAGAGAGCGTCATCAATCATCTAAAGGTTCATGGATGATATAGTTGGACTTAAGGTAGGACAGAATTAATCAGTAAACATATATAGTTGGCACTTAATATTATTAAATTAAATTTCAATAATATTGAAAATTAGTTTCAATTTTTTTAATGATTAATAACACATAATTAATTATTATGTTAATTAGTTTGAACAAAAGAGAGGATACGTGGCATCAGATGTTGAATGCCACGTGAAGCATCGTCGGATGTCAGAGGAAGAGGTTTATGAGTTGTTTACGAAAGAAGTCGTGAATGCTCGGAAGGACATAAACGAAGAGTTGCTGAGACCTACTGAAATGCCAACGACAATACTGATGCGGCCGCTTAATTTTGCAAGAGTGATGGACGTGACAGAGTATGTTTTTGGCTTCACAGTATTTATCAAATTATATGAGAATTATTTGATTCACTTTTCATGAATGTGACACATTTTTATCCAAAAATATTAGTAACTTATTAGTATTTAACTAATTTGAAATTTGGAACTTTAATTAATTACCACTTACCTTATAATTTTAATTCAAAATAAAAATATGAATGTAAAAACTTAATTAAAATATTGAAAATCTTAATAAATTAGACCACTTCATTGAAATTGTTTTAAAGCCCAAATTATAGAAAGTAGTTGCATCAAGTTTATTCTTATTTGTTGGGCTGGGCTGGGCTTTTCAATGGCTAAATCAATGTCATATAGCCTTTCGAATTTTAAAAACTTAAAATACTATGCCACTTTTTGTCCCCCAAAAAAAAATATATATATATATATATATATAGTTTAGCTAAAAAATTAATCATAATTTTTTGTTTTTGGATAAAATTAATCATAATAGTTAAATATACCTAATAATAACTATTCAACAATGCTATATAAACATCATTACCAAAAAAAAAAAAAAAAAAAAAAAAGCAATGCTATAAACATCATTTATCAAGATCATTTAATAAATAAAGTTTGGTATACAAGTTGGGCAGCCCTAATAGTAGTATATTTATTTACTTTCCAACACCAAACGATAGTCATGTAATAAATATAGTTTGGAATATAAGTTGGGCAACCCTAACAGTAGTATATTTATATATTTTCTAACACCAAACAGCGGTACTTTTGTCAACAATTGGTATACTTCTCACACACTCAACTATACATTTGAGAATTTGAGACACAAACTCTCCTTTCTGTTTAGATTATAAATTGTTGTAATGATTACAAAAATAAAAAAATAAAATAAAATAATACTTCCCTATTTTACGTTCATCCATTTTTTTTTTTTTTTTTGGTTATTCAAGGGGTTAGTCCCAAAGAAATGCCAATAAATTATGGGCTATATCAATAATTTTCCTGTAAATGTTAACATGTGAAGTGCTAGTTTATAAAATTTTAAATATTACCAATTCAATAATTTGCTTACAACTACAATTTATGGATTACTCATTTCATTAGTTTCCATGGGTACACGAGTATAATGGTAAAAGGTGCATATAGTTCGAATTTTCCACTTCCAACTCATATTTATTTTTATCTTTGGTGAAGAAACTCTGAACTCACTTAGGAAATAGTGGCTTTGCCACTAAACATTTTCCACGGACTATAAAAATACTCATAAAAATTGTGGTCATAAAAATTGCCAACCAGCTGCTGCAGGCATCATGGCAAACTCAACAGCAGCTGCCAATTGGCTCTCCAATGGAGATAAAATCAGGTGGTCCTTAAACCACCTATTTGTACATGTTATTTCCACAAATTTTTTGATACCTTATAAAAATTATAATAAAAATATTATACATTAAATATTAAATTACATAAATAATCTTAAAATCGTATAAATCAATTTTTCTAAGTGGTAAAAATTTATCCAAAAATAATATAGAAATAGATCATTTGATTTTTTTTTTCTCTTTTATTTTTTATTTTTTTTATTTTTAATAAATTGAATCATCTATATATATCTGTTAAAATAAAAAAGTAAAAAAGCCACCACTGGTGGTAGATCTGCCAATCGGGGTGTAGCTGGATGGAATCTGTAGTCCGCCAGGCATATTTACCGCACAAAAATGCTAGTGAAGAAGAGGATATTTTGGCAAACTTATTTAGGTGAACAATGTCTATAATTATTTTAGAATTGTGAAAAAAGCTGTTTTATATTTTTTATATAAAGAATATTGTAATATAAGTTGAGGTGGTCCACTGAAAAATATGTATGGTAGAGGAGTCAATTTCTTGTTCTATTTCTTTCCAGGGGAAATAAACACCTGACTTGTCTATTACTTTCATTTTCAAATACTCTAAGGAGGCAAAAAATAAAAATACCCATCAAGATAATTTATATAGAATTAAGTTGGCTTAGTTGACGATGTGGCACTTTTTGAATTTGTAGTTTGAGCAGGAAAGAGGACATGTGGCCTCCAGCGTGGAATGCTATGTGAAGCAACACGGTGTTTCAGAGAATGAGGCCTACGTTGAACTTCGTAAGAGAATTGTGGAAGCGTGGAAGGATATAAATGAGGAGTGGGTTGAACCGAGAGATATGCCAATGACCCTCCTTGAGCGTGTAATCATCTTGCACGTATGATGGATCTTCTTTACAAGGATTCTGATGGATACACCTATTCTGGAGGAACCACCAAAAAGATTATTACATCATTGCTAGTAGATCCTATACCTATATAATTGGCATTAATTGTGGTTTCTTTAAAAAAGAAAAAAAAAAAAAAAGGTATGGAAAGTTTGGTTAGAAGTTCGAGTGGATTAGAAATAAATGAGCATTGCTTGGGCAGCTAAAGCATGTAATTGTTATAATTGTTTATTACTTATTCAGTCAACATCATAAAAATTCCACCATCTATGCCGGTTGGAATCAGATTGAATCGAATTGAACTATTTTATATATAATTTAATTTGATTAGATAAAATTTAAAATAATTTAATTCAATTTAATCTTATTTAACAAATAGTCTACTTTGAAATATTTGAAAAATTATTAGCTACCCAACTGCATGAAAGTCTTTTAAAAAAAAAAAATATTATATTGTAAAAGTATTATAGGATGTATAATATCAACCCGACTCAGGTGTTCAGGTCTTTATATTCAAAAATTGATGTGGACCTTTCAAGCAAAAAAAAAAAAAAAAAAAAAAATTTGATGTGGACCAACATCTTACAATATATTAGAAAAATTCAATAAATAACTTACTTTAAGATTTTTGAAAATTTATTAGTTTCCCAACAACAACGTGAAAGTCTAAAAAAATGGTATACCATAAAAATATTATAGGATATATAACATTAATCTAGCTTATGTCAATTTTTGAAATTAAATATCTAATCTAAACTTGATTCTGTATAATATATATTAAAAACTGTAAAGACTAATATAAAAAAAAGAGAAAAAAATTATACATGGATACAAAATACCAGAAAAATATCTTTGTAATAATTAAATTTCTTTGATTTAAAGTGTAGAAGAGGTCTTCGTATATTTAAAACTCCATTATATGATTTTATTATCTATTTATTCCTAATTGACCTTAAAAGTATAATAAGAAAATTGTGGGCATAGCTGGCAAGCAAAGCCTCATGCCCTGTAGGTCCCTCTGACGGTCACATGATATGCAACAATAATGGAGTTAGATCCGTACCACGCAAAGGCTTCCTAAAAACAAAGGAAAAAAAAAATGTTTCACGTCTCCTACACTACTTTTACAAAGTTTTTATAATATTCAATATTCTGCCGATATTATTTTCAAGTTTCTCAAGAGATTATCCATTTTAAAAATTATTTCATGCTATATATTAAAAAAAGACTTAATATTTTAATTAACTTTCTTTGTTGAAATTGTAATACCCCACCTTCACTAATAGATTTGTCATTATCTATCGATATTGTCCTTTATTTAGCCATCATATAGCTTTCCAAGAGCTCACTCATCCTAGAATTGCTCTTACATGAATACATTGTCCCCAATTTAGCCACCATAGCTTTTTAGAAGGTTATCCATCCTAAAAATCATTTCATACCATATGCCAAAAAATGCCTAGGCAGAGCAACTCAATATTTTAATTATCTTTCTTTGTTGAAATTGTAACATGAAGCCTCTATTGGTGGATCTGTAACTTTCAGCTGATGTTATCCCAAATTTAGCCACCGTAGAGCTTCCCAGAAGATTATCCATTTTAAAATTGTTCTCGCCTAAGTATATTTAACTTTAGAGTCCTTTCGAACCTAGAAGTCAACCATAAGTAGGACATATCACCTTCTGCAAACATTGTCTCCAATTTAGCCACCGCAAAACTTTCCAAAAAGTCACTTATCATAAAATTGCTCTCGCCTGAGTACGTTTAATTCGAAGTCCTTTCGAAGCCAAATTTAGCCACCATAAAGCTTCCAAAGAAGTCACTCATCCTAATATTGCTCTCGTTTGAACATGCTTAACTTTGGAATTTTTTTGAATCCTGAAGCCAGACATTCTAAAAATACCTCAGTATATTAAGAGTGACTATTATTATATTTGAATTAACCCTCTTATCTACACCCAGACAATGTAGGATTGCACACCAAGTAGCTTGCCAGTGCCTCACACCCAGTCACACTAGTCGTCATAATCTACCCACTTAGATCATTGCTAGCACACTTCCAGCTGGGTACATACCTTTATGCCATTTGTAACATCCCACCTCTACTGACGGATCTGTCACTCTCTGCTAATATTATCTCCAATTTAGCTACCATACTTGGTATGAGGTTTTTTGTTTAAAATTTCCCATTAGGCCCCTCATCCTTCGATTACTCTTACTTGAGCACGCATAACTTCAAAATTCTTTCAAGTTTTGAATCCAATTGCTTTGAAAAAAATTGGTGTTATGAAAGTGACTATTATTACATCTAAATTATCTCCTTATCTACATCGGACGATGTAGAATTGGACACCAGGTACCCTGTTCGTGCTCGGTACCAGCCCATACTAGTCGTCACAAAAAATGTAAACCTTTTGCACCTGTTTTACTTTTTCTCTATGGCACCTATAGCTTCTGTAACCAAATTTTTCCACAGATCTCTCTTCATCTTTTAGACAATTGCTTAAGAAGTTAGTGAACATGAAAATTCTTATGGTAGGCTTTTGAGCAACCAGAACACTAAGAAAATACAAGAGTCAACCAATGGTTCCAAAAACAAAGGTAAAATGAAAACGCCAAACAGAGTGGGGGTTTCGGTTAATATTTTTTGTAAACATTTTGGTTTTGTAGTATTATCTTTTTAGTAACGTAAAAATTCAATTTTTTTAGTGAAATAAAAATTCAATTAAAATTGGGAATTTTACCAATATTAAATGTTAAAAATATTTACACCAATATTTAAAGAAATTATATGGTCAATAGATTAATTGGAGAAGCACCATTTAAATCTTTAAAAAACGAAAAAAAAAAATCAAAATTAGATAAATTAGAGAAAAAATTTATAGTTTCATAAGGGCAAAACTTGACTTTCAGGGATCAAACTTTGGCTTTGGTAAAATCTATCCTTCCCAATTGTAATGAGTTTTTTAAAATCATTGTAAAAAGTTATACTAAACAAAAAATAAAATAAAAGAATAGCAAAACTTTATTTTGTAGTATAAAAATATAAAAATAAATAAATAAATAAATAATATATAACTGAAATTAAGGAGAGAGAGAAGGGGGGAAGCAAACATACAATCATCATATGTTCATGGACAGTAAATAGAGCTAGTACAGGGGTTAGGTGCCGGATTTCAAATATACTTATAGGGGTTAGGTGCCAGATTTCAAATATACTTAAAGTCAAGATTTTAGATATCAAAAATTTTTGTCAAACTTTCTCCAAAATATCTATTTTTTTAACGGATGAAAAAAAGGAAATTTAGATTTTAAATGAAAACGGATATAATTTTTATAATATTCATTAAAAATTTTGAATTTTTTTAAAATTTTCATGAAAATTTCTATCAAAATATTTATATCAAATTTTTAATAATTTAGTTAAAAAATATATAATATCTTTTAAAATTTCAAATATTTCCATAAAAAATTTAAAAATATATATGAATTTTTTTAAAAAATTTTTTATAAAAAAAATTTGTAAATATTATAGACTTTTAGTAAATTATTTTACCAAATTAACCTTAGTAATATTTTTTTTGCATTTTAATTTTCTTTCAAATATTTAATAATATAACTAAAATAAAGTGAATTAAATTAAAAGATCCTGATAGGTTCTATTTGTTTATAAAGTATATATATATACTTGCTATATATTTTGTATAAGATAAATTTATTAAAATTCCATAATTACATGTTAATAATTAATTATATAAGAATGAAAAAATAATATGGAAATATAATATTATATAGAATTAGTATTTATAGCATTTAAATTAATAACATTAAGCAAATAAAAGTAAAAAAATAATAGAATATATTATATTAAACATCAAGAATAACTATATTTAATACAAAATTTTCATGGTTGATATATTAATAATTATATGAAAAAATACTAAGGAAATATATCTTTTAATAATTATATTTCACATTTCATATTTTAAAATGAGAACGAAAAAGGGAGTAACAATTTTCAATTATCTAATAGTTCTATGTGTATTGAAATAATATTTATGAAATATAATGTAATTGTAATAATTGTTTTATCTTAATTAATAAACAATTTTATTAAATATATATATATATATGTTTTGCATATTTTTATCTATACTAATTTATTTATTAATGTTACTACTTACTATAAATTAAATTGATTAACAGAAATATAATATTTATTCAATATTTTTATAACTTTTATAATCAATTTGATAATTGATTAATTAAATAAGCTAATGCTAAAGTTTTTTCAAAATTTTTTATTTTTCAAAATAAATTTTTAACAATTTTGCATCATTTTTTGTGATATTTTATAGATATTAGATATTTTTATGAAAATTTTCATATTTTAAAATTTTGATATTTTCCATTGGTAATAAAATTTTGAACATTAATTATAGTTAACAAAAGCTTACAATTAATAATAATAATAAAATATCATAGCTATTTTTTTAAAAAAATTGGGATTACTTATATTTATCATTGGACAACTTATATCAATACCGAATTTTAAAAATGTCACAATTAAAACAACAATTATTATTAAATATGCTTTAAAGGCTAGTAAAAAATATGATTGTATTTATATGTTTGATAACAATAAAAATTTGTATTTATATGTTTGATAACAATAAAAATTAATTTTAAAGTTAAATTTTTACAAACAACAAATTTAGTTAAAATTATTAAAAAATTAATTTTTATATTTATTTATAAATTTTTAAAATGTAATAAATTTAAATTTATTAGAATTATGATAATATTATGTTTAAAGTTTATTTAAATTGTAGACTTGTGTGGGAGCTCAGTGGCTTGCACACCACAGCCCGATCAGTGGACGCTGGATTCGAATCCTGGGGGGGAGGGGAAGCCTGGGGCATAGAAAAAAAAAAAAAAAATTTAAATTGAGATATAAAAAAAAATTAAAAATTTAAAAAAATAGTTATGCCTCCTATAAAAAAGATTATTTCCTTTAAAATAGTTATTTTTAATTTGAAATATATTAAAAAAAAAAAAAAAAAAAAAAAAAGAAGCTAACTAATATGCGTTCAATTCACATGCCAAATATGTAGGCGTTCATTAAATTTGCAGCAAATCTATTTTGTCATGGCTACGACATGTCACATCACATGGTACACAATGATCTTGTCAACCATCACAAAAGCACAAGTGGAAAAGGTAAGCCGTCACCATCAAATTAAAGACAGATGATTTTAAAGCATCCTTTATTTCTTTAAACATAAAAAATAAAAAATAAAAAAATAAAAATACTTTTTTTTTTTTTGCTTGAAAAAATACTTGTTTTTACGTATTTTAAAAGACATGGTATGACTAGTTATAATAACGCTTTAATTTATTTTTTATTTTATTTTTTAGAATAAAAAAACCTCGCTGCGTGCTTCCTTTCATTTGAAAA
Organism: Ziziphus jujuba; assembly: GCF_031755915.1. Lineage (NCBI taxonomy): Eukaryota > Viridiplantae > Streptophyta > Magnoliopsida > Rosales > Rhamnaceae > Ziziphus > Ziziphus jujuba. The sequence goes on along the minus strand of NC_083379.1, from coordinate 37,359,308 downwards.
TAGTACTGGTACAACAGCTTGTATTTTTTTTTTTTTTTGTTAAAGAAAAACAATTTTTTTTTTATAAAAAAAAAAAAAAGCAACTTGTTTATTAAATTATGTGGCAAAGGTGACACATCAAGTGCCAGATTGGTTGGGTTTATTTTTGCCCCAAAAGCTTTGCCGAAGACAAAAAAAGTTGTAATCATTTAGAATACTTAGCGTTTGGCTACAAATACACTCGAGTTAATTTTTTAAATCTAAAAAACCTTTTTTTCCTCATTTTAAGAAGTCTAATATTTGAACTGTTCTCATTAGGATGAAATGAGTTTGTATGAAAAGCTTAAATTAGCTTTTGGGAATTTCCAGATTTCATAGTCCCAAACGCAGGTCCCCGGACATATATAATAAGCCTGGGTTGAATAAAGACAAAATCTAGCATTGATTTTGGGATTATAATAGAATACTAGTAATGTAAATTTTATAGATCCATAATTTTTAAATTGGATCTTAAAATTAGGTGTTCTTCTAGCATATTAACTTTTGTCAATGAATTACACACAATGATATATGGGTTTTAACAAAATCATATTTATATTAAAATCAACCATGAAATTTACATACAGCTTAATTGATCAAATCTAATCAAATTCTGTGAAAACTAAAAATTTTAAACATTTATAGGAACAAGTTGTTAGATTATTCAATAACAACAACTTCTAGACCTCCATACCAAACCCAAAATAAATAACTAATAATAATAAACAAAAACAAAAGCCTACCCTAAGTTTTAAATTATGGACTATTCTTTGAGTTTTATGATATATATTTTTTATTTGTATTAAATGTGTAAGATAGAAGCCTAGTCTAAGTATTAATTTATATCTTTTAAACTTTGTATTTGTATTTTGTTAAAATTTCAAAAAAAATATCATGGAAATTATCAACCTTATAAATCTTTGACTTATAATTTTTATTTCACTTTTATCAATGGAAATTTTTTGAAATATAAAAAATTATTAAAAATAGAGCGTGCCTGTAATATTTGTAATATGAATACAATTATTCCCGATATATATTATTACAAGGTTAATCCAAAAAATCTTGTCCCTGGCCTCCCCACTCCCCACCCCTTTTTTTTTTTTTTTTTTTGGGTGCTGTGTACCCCAAGCCCATTTGGTAGAGGTTGTCCCTTTTCCCCAGCATTGCTTCATGCCTGTCACGCTGTTGAATTTGTGCAGGTTCATTTTATATACAAATGACACCTTTAAGTTTTCCGATGATGAATTTTGGCAGGTTCATTTTATATACAAATGACACCTTGAAGTTTTCCCTTGAATTTGGGCAGGTTTATTTTATATACACATGACATCCTTTAGGTTTTATGTGCGCCCACTTTACTGACGTCTGCCACTTTATCAACTTGGCCTAGAGAGGGATTAACTCGGTTCTCTTCTTTATATATATAAATATATATATATATATATATATATATATAATTAACTTGGAGGAAGATGCATTGATTAAGTTTTCGGTTTTTCAGGTGGGATGTTAATTGCATGGACCAACTTCCAAAATACATGCAAATATATAGAAAAAATAATAATTTTTAAAAAAATTATCGTCAATATTCTTACACATATATAATATTAATGATAATTTTTTTAAAAATTATCATTTTTTTTTAGTCTGCATGGGGACTATTCTAATAGTAGAATCATCGTGTATATATATATATATTGGTATTTTACACTGAAATATTGATTAATTATTTGCACTAGATGCTTACTTTTTACTTTTGATATGATAATTATTGTATACATAGATATGTTCTATATTGTACTTATACAATGAAATAATTGTTACAAATAATCCAGATGAAAATTCTGCTTCGAGGCTACTTCAAAGAAGCTCAGTGGTTCAATGCGAAATACACACCCACTGTGGAGGAGCATCTGAAAATTGCACTTGTAACTTGCACCTATAATTGGCGCTTAATATTATTAAATTAAATTTTATTGAATATTGGAAATTAGTTTCAAATATATTTTTTAACGATTGATAACACACAATTAACTGTAATGTTAATTAGTTTGAACCAAAGAGAGGGCACGTGGCATCAGGTGTTGAATGCCACGTGACGTTGTGGGATGTCAGAATCTTAATAAAATAAAATTTTTAAATTTTTAAGTGGTGGTACAGCTCCTTAGGCGTTGGATATGGAAGTATAGAAACACATCTTTAAAATTGTTTTAAAGCCTAAATTATCGAAAGCAGTTTCATTTCTTTTATTCTAATTTGTTGGGCAGGGCTGGGTTTTTATTGGTTAAATCAAGGTCATAGCCTTTAGAATTTTAAGAACTTAAATAGGCCAATTTTTGTCACAATATATATATATATATATATGCCAATTAATCATAATTGTTTTGATAAAATTAATCATAATAGTTAATTATACCTAATAATAGCTACTCAATAATGCTACAATAATCGAACTTTTCAATATCATTTAGTAAATAAAGTATGGTATGGAAGTTGGGCAGCCCCTAATAATAGTATATTTGTCTGTTTTCCAACATCAAACAACAATACTTTTGTCAAATAAAGTTCGCTTAGCAAAATGATCCCAAAAAAAAATAATAATAAAGAATATATATATATACACATTTATTAGTGACATTTTATTATTATAGATGGTAATTAAAACATAAAAATAACAATTCCTTTATCTTTATTTCGTTCCATTTTGTCCATTTGACATTTTGGGTGGATGGTTTTTCGAGCACTTTTTATTTTTTATTTGTTTTTATTTTTATTATTTTTTTAAGGTTGCTGTGCTAAAAAACAGATGGATTCGCGATGTGGAACGTGTATGGTTACGAATGGTGGACATTTCACACCCTTATGATCCGATATCTTTTTTTTTTGGCCGATGTAAAAGGTTAATATTTTTGGGTTTAAAGCTGACAGTATTCTCACCGTTGAAACCTTATCATCAGATCAAGGCTGTCCCTCACACGAACCAAATCACAGATGTGAAAATTCACCAAAAAGACAAATTGCACATGTTAAATTATTGAGATGTTGACCAGCAAATTGACAAAAGCATTGTCATCTTCAACTTCTCTATCATCCTCCAACTGTAGGAGACTGGAATGCCAACAAGATGCTGTAGGCTTCACGACAGACTCAACAACAGCTGCCACTGGCCCTCCGATGGGGATAAATTAGCCGATCTCTGGTTCATCTATTTTATATGTTGGTTTTTACAAATTTTTAATACATAGTAAAAAATTATAATAAAAAAATTAAAATATTAAATCATATAAATAATTTTAAAATCATTTAAATCAATTTTTGTCACATGAAAAATTTTTTCCCAGGACCAAGTAGAATGGACCATCCCATTTTTTTTTTTTTTCCCTGGCAATGACATATATATATATATATGTATTTTTTAATTGAATCATCTATATATATATTTGTTAAAATTAAAAAAAAAAAAAAAAAAAAAAAGCAACCATTGGTGGTAGATCTGCCAATGGGGGTATGGCTGGCTGGCATCTGTAGTTAGCCAAGCATATTTGCCTCACAAAATGCTAACGAAAAGAATATATTTTGGTAAAATTATTTAGATGAAAAATGTATATAATTCTTTTAGAACTGTTAAAAATATTACTTGTTATTTTTTGTAATATAAGTTGAGGTGGTCCGTTTAAAAAAAATATACAGTGGAATCAGTCAACTTTTTTCTTTTTCCTATTTGTTTCCAGGGAAATAAACACCAGACTTGTCTATTACTTTCATTTTCAAATACTCTAGGAAGGCAAAAAACATAAAAAATTAAAATTCCATTGGTTTGATGACGGCCATACGTAAATCTATGGTCCACTAATTTTTTTCTTTTCCTCAAGAAAACATTATGAACCTCCATAAATACCTGAGCAGATAAAATAGATTTACCAACTCCCTAAGTTTTAGAAGTTGTAGAGAAAAAAGAATAAAAAAGAAATTAAAGTTAATTTCCCATAACTTTTTTTTTGGAAGAATGAATTTGTAATTTGATATTAAAATTACAGATATGACAGATTCTGGGTTTAAAATTTAATAATTTTATTTAAAAAACTAAACTCAACAATTTCACATAAAAAAATATAACTCAACATTAAAAAAAATAAAGAGAGACAGTATAAAAAAAATTTGAAAGTAGCAAATGGAATAGATTTACCAACCCATTAAGGGCATTTTTGATTTATAGAATAAACATAGAAATAGAATTTCTATTCTGTAGTTTTTTATTTTTATTTTTTATTTTTAGTTTTTATATTTGATAAGTTTTTAAATTTGACAATAATTATTTCATAGGAATAGATATGTTTCTATTTAAAAAAATGTCAATTTTTTTTTAAAACTTCATAATTCTGATTCCTATATTTTAATCTGGATAAATTTTGAAATATCCTTATCATATTAAATTTAAATTGATTATTATATATTAAAAATAAATAAATAAATAAATATAAAAATTAATTTTTACTAAATTTGAACACTTTTGAAAAAAGAAAATATTTACAAAAGTTAAACTTTTATTTTAAATCAATATTTTTACTAAATATATAAATAAAAATTATCAATTATTATTATTTTTTTATTCCTATGAATAATTATTTCTAGTTTTAAAGGAGTAGTTATTTTGTATATCAAATGCAACCTAACTGTTATAACCTGTTGGAAAAAAAGTTATAAGAAAGAAATTTAAGTTAATCTACCATCAACTTTTTGGGATAAATGATAATAAAATTTGATACTAGTATTAGAGATCCAAAATATTATAGATTCAAAATTGTCAAAATTAAAATAATAATTATTATTGAATATGCTCTAAAGCTAATAAATAAATATAATTTGTATTTATATGTTTGATAACAATGAAAAATTAATTTTAAAGTTAAGTTTTTATAAACCAAAAATTTGGTAAAAATTATTAAAAAATTAATTTTTATATTTATTTATATACTTTTAAAATGTGATAGATCATCTAAATTTAAATTTGTTAAAATTATAAATATGATATATTTGAAGCTTATTTAAATTAAAGTATAAAAATAATAATTCTAAAATTTTAAAAAAATAGTTATGCCTCCTATAGAAAGGATTATTTCCTTTAAAATAGTTATTTTTTAATTTGAAATATATTAAATGTATGAAAAAAAAAAAAACTAATATGTATTCTTCATTCGCTTTACATGCAAAATATGTCGGCTTTTGTCAAATTCACAGTAATTCTAATTTGTCATGGCTTCGACATGTCACATGGTATAAAATTGACAAAAGCACAAGTGGAAACGATGAGCCATCACCAGCCGCGTCAATCAAATAAAAGACAAATGGTTTTAAAGCATCTTTTATTTCCTTAAAGAAAACAAACAAAACAAAACAACAAAAAAAAAAAAAAAAAGAAACTTGTTTTTACGTTATTTTAAAAGATATGGTATAATCAGTCATAATAATGGTTTAATTTATTCTTTTAAACTGTTCTCATTTAGATGAAATGAGCTTGTATGGAAAGCTTAAATTAGCTTTTAATGAATCAAACGATTAATTACTTTTTGAAAATTATTTTTATATTATTAAAAATAAAAATAATATCATCTCATCTCCTGAATTTTATTTTTATTTTAAATTATATCCAAAAGTTTAAAATAATTAAAAAATATTCTCTATTGTGAAAAAATTTTGGTTAGATTTAATAAATATAGGTAAAATAATAATAGGAAACCTTCAAAATATGAAAAAGCCTGGACATATTTGCATTGAAAAATATATAAAATTAATATACAACAATAAAATATAAAAATAAAAATAAAGATTGTAGTGTGCGGGCTATGAAGAGCGACCATGCGCTTAATTTTGTACAACAACCAAATATAAAAATAAAAAATAAAGATTGCGGTGGTCAGGCTATGAAGAGCAAGCGAGCATGGGCGTCAATGCTAAACAGCCCAAAGAGTTATACGTCAATCAATTTTTTTTATTTTTAGAATTTGTGTGATATAGCTGATAAAAATAGAATTTTAGTCTGTAAAATTTTATATAAATTTTTTTGAAAAAAAATTTATTAAAAAATTAATACGTATTTAGTTATAAATAAAAAAAATACATTAAATGCTCATTAAACTGTATTAAATATTTATTAAATTTTTATATAAGGTAAAATTTTTTTTTTTAAAAAGCTTAATATTTGATTTTTTTAAAATACTTTAAAAAATTTTATTTTTTAACCAATAAATATTTATTGATTTTTACCAAATATATTTATTTTTTAATAAAAAAAATTTTGATCTCCCAGTTGAGCTTTTAAACAATAAAAAAAAAAAAAAATCTTGCCAAACAAAATCTTAGTATATTTGCCCCTGCACACCTTTTTTTTTTTCACCTGAATCCCCAATTTTTTGTTAAGCTTGGAATCCCATTTTCTCTTCTAACCAATAGAAAACATCAATTGCCAGTTAAACAACAATCGATGTAGACAAGTTATACATCCATAAAAGAAGATAATTTTTTTTTTTTCATTTTGCGATGAATACCCACAAAAGTAGATGTAGACAGATTAAAAGGGTTATTTCCTATTCACATTACAAATGAATCAAGATTTTACAAATTAATAGAAATATGTGCTAAATCTTCACAAAATAAGCTTATATTTTTGTGGGAGATTATGTGCACATATTTCAAACCATTAAACTTTGAGGAAAAAAAAAATATTTCAAACCATTAAACCTTAATTAACAACCATTTGAAAGAGATATTGCTAAATAAGGTGGAAATTAACCATATACCTTCCCATCTTCAATTGCTATCGAAGCCAGGTGACATGGCGATAACCCGCAAGTTTTAAGGAACTGATTTCTCACCTTTCCTCTTCTTTGGCTTCCCTTTAATCCATCTCTCATGGAAAATGTCAATTGCCACTTAAAGTCATAGATCACCATCTACAAAGTTTGAGCTTTCCCTTTGCACATTCTCCTTCCATAGATTGTTCATTTTCATCAATCACCCTCCCCATAAAGCCAAAGCTTAAAAGCACAAATGGATTACGTTCTAATCACAATAAAAATAATCAAGACTTTACAAATTGCTATTGTAACTTTGAAATGATGATAACTCGCAAGTACTGAGGGAAGGATAAGGAAAAGGGAAAAATGAATGGGATCAGGAATTGGAATGGGGACTAAGGAAATTGGAGAAGGAAATCAGTGTTCTTTTCCCAATAAAACTCTCTTTTTTTTTTCCTTATTTTTTTTTAATATTTTTAATTTTCTTGTCAGAAACCCATGCGACTATTCATCCTCTTTTTTTTTTTTTTTTTTTAATTTGGTTCCATGTCACCAAGTGCTTACAGTTCTGCATCTCCAACGCTTACGTCACTGTTTAAAGATATTTTAACTAAATGTTATTATATTTTATAAAATGTTAAAAAAAAAGAAGGTTTTGCCTTCTGTTGTTCCTCTTCCTTTGATTTTCTCTCTCTATCTCTTGAAGATCAGTAGATCTTTCTTCTTCTTTGCAAATCACCGTAAAGCAGGGCAAGTTTTTTGAAATTATTTTCGGTGAGTTCCTCTTCTTCTTCGTTTATTTTTTTTAATTTTTGGATTTTATATGCTGAGTTTTTTTCCCTGTGGGTTTTCTTCTCTTCTTCTTTCTTTTCTTCTATATTTATTGGCTTCATTTACTGGATTTTGGTTTTTGTGTGTTTCTCCTTCATTCTTTTCAATTTTTTTTTTTTTTTAGTTTTTAATTGATCTATGATTTGTTATTGGGCCTTTGATAGGAATGTCAATTTGTTTCGTACATCTCAAAAATCATGCTACACCGCTCCTAAAGAGGCTGTTTTTTGGGGAAAAATTGGGACCGCAGAAAGCGCTTGAGATAAAACCTTAAGGTTCGAATTGGGGACGGGCTGGGACTGGAAAATAAAAAATCCGCCCCGAAGCTACCCCATATATATTTACTTTTTTTTTTATATATATTTTATATATTTTGACTATTATACTTTTTAAATCTGTATTTTATTATAATTGTAAATTTAGATCTTGATGTATTTTATTGTATTTTTATTACATTTTAGTCATTTTATTTACATTTTATTCATAAAAAAAATTTATATAAATTTTTCAAAAAAAATTATATCGATTATAAAAAAAAATAAACAGAGAAAACCGTCCCGTCCCGTCCCCGATTTGAAAATCCCCATCCCCACCCCAACTTTAAAGAAACGAGGAAAACCACAGAGATAGGATAAAAAATTCCCCGCGGAGATGCGGATGGGATTTTAAAAATCTGTCCCGTCCCGTTCTGTTGATGTTCCTAGCATTTGAATGGAGTGGCTTCGCTAGAAGGTTTTCGAAATTTCTCTATAAAGGTTTGTCCAAGAGAAAAGTTTTGTATTTTTTTTAATTTAAATTTAAATTTTAAAATTTTAAAATTTTAAAATTTTCTATTTTTTGTTTTAAATAGAATATATTTTTTTTCCGCTGAAATTGTTTTAAATAGAATAGATTAGGGGGGTTGTTTTTTGATAATTATTCTTCCGGTAAGCTTAAGAACTTTAAGGAGGGGAAATTATTATTTGGATAATGAAAGAGGGCAGCATGTTGTTTGTTTACAATCTCTATTTTGTTGTTGTTGCTGTTTTCTTTTTTCTTTTCTTTTTTTTTTATATCATTTTTGGATAATAATTAAAATTTGTAGGAGGGATGATCATTAGTTATAGGGTAATTTTACATTTTTATTTATATATTTTTATTTTTTAAAATGGTGATTATTAGGATTTTTTTATATATAGTACATATTTTATATATTGTTGTAATTATAAGTCAATAGAATTTTTCATAGAAAAATATGACAAATCAAAATTTATATTTAGGATAAGTAAATAGAATACAATTATATATATATAGTTTATATTTAGTGACCTACTTAGCTGTTTTTTTTATTGTATTAATGTGACATAAAATTAAATAGAAAGAAAGGAGAAAACAAATAAATTTTTTAATTTTTTCTATAGAAAAATAAAACGTTATTTAAACATTATATGAAAATGTAATTAACATTCATAGATTTATTTATTTTTACTAATTTTTAGTATTAAAAAATATTTTAAATTAGCACAATCATACATAATTATCAATCATATCTTTAAATATTTAATAATAAAAATGCGTTATATAGTTTATTAGATCATTATTATACATATATGCAAATATTTAATTTTTACTAAATAATGATTGGTAAGATATTTTTATATAACATATTTTATATACTTTCATAATTATAAAATAATAGATTTTTTTTTAAAAAAAAGTGATAAATCAAATTTAACATTTATGATCATTAAACAAAATGCAATTTTATATTTTATATATCTTTAATTTTTCTTTAAACAGAGGTTGTTAGAATGTATTTTGTTTAACAAATTTTTTGCATTCCATAATTATAAATCACTGTATAGATTTTTTTTTTTTAAAAAAAATGTGATAGATAAATTTAATTTATCTAATTATCAAGATTTATACTAGAAAATAATATATATATATTTATTTAATATGTTATAAAATATTTTAATGATAAAGTAATTAAAAAAATTATTTTTTTCTACAAAGTAAAATTTTTAAATTAGTATATATTAGAAATTATAGAGCAAATAGTAAATGAAAAGAATCTTTTATTATAAGGGTATTGAAGTAATTTTATCTTGACATGTAGGAAAGAAAAAATTTACTTTTAAAAGGTATTTTTAAAATATTTAAAACCATTGACTATAATTTGAAATAGAGGTAAAGTTCAGGTGGTAATATTATCTTTTAAAAATTATAATATTATGGTTTTTCATCTAAAAACTTAATAATTTTAAATAAAAGTTTTTTTTTCAATATATCTATTTTTAAAATATTTATAATTATTTTATTAGTTAAAAATTGATGTAATGTAAATATAAATATAAAATAATAAAATAATAAGATTTCATTCTATCACTTGGTAAACAATTTAATAAAAATACTTGTGCATCTAAAAATATTCTTTAAATAAGGATCTTTTTCTTTTACTTTTATTTAAACATTTGTTTATTTTTTTGAGAAAGTATTTCAAAAAATCATTAGCAAACATTCATAAGTATCTGAACTGTCAAGACCTGTCTAAAATCCATTCATGAAATTCTGGACAAATCCTGATCTCAGAAAGATCTTACCGGATCGTCCTATGGAAAATCCGATAGCATTTCCTTTAAGGGTAAAACATGTGCAAAATGTACCTGCACGAAAATGCACTCCTATATGGTACCACTTTATTCCTCCCACCTTACTATAATAATTTTCATAGTGGCCGCACTCCGATAACAATTATATAAAACACATAGTATATATATGCAATAGAAATAATCAACTAAATAAACAACCAAATATATCTTTAATCATTCACGTCCGCTCACACCACCCACTGATTGCCGTACATTTCAAATATATTTCAAATATTGTGTTACAAAATATACCGATGCGTAATATATGAAGAAAAGTAAAACAATCATCACTTCAACAACAATAATAATAATAGCAATCGTTTTCATGATGAAAATAGTACTAATATCATCTGTTATATTTATTCGAAGGTAATCACTTGTCCAAAAACTATTACATAATCACAGCTGTCCCAAGAACTATCTCATCTGCCCAAAGGCTACCACTTGTCTAAGGATTATTATACTTGTTAAATGGCTATCTTTCTTGCCCGTAGGCTGTGATACTTATTCGGATATATCATATGCTAATAATAATAATAGAAATAATAAAAATAATAAAAATAAAAATAAAAATAAATAATGGCAATAATAATAAAAATAATAATAATAATCATAATGATGATGATAATATTAGTAATAATGAAAATAATTGTAAACATAATTTTGATAAATAATAATTGTAATTTTAATAACGAGAATAATATTAATAATAGTAATGACAATAAAACAGTTAAGTATAATGCTAGAAAATCAGGTTATGAATAGATAGAATAATACGAGATCAAATAATAATTTAAAATTCAAAAAAAATATTATCAAATATACACTCGTATTAGGGGTACAAACGATACCCTCCAACATGTTGCACAATCTATGATTCCAGTTGTCGCCAGCACCTTGCTACCAATACAGTCTGGGGTGGTTGCCTAGATTGACCATTCAATCTCCTGGACTCGTAAGCAACATAGTGATGAGGCTAGTTCTTTATGGACCACATCGGATCGCTGTCTTTGTACAGTGTGATATATACAAATATAACATATATATATATACACAAAAGATACTTGATGCACATACTATATACCAGTGGTGTCCTACGGTGCCCAGCATCCCAAAACACCGTCTGACGGGGAGGTTAAAGAGAGAAACTGGCATACGGTTGCGTGGTGTCCCACCGCGCCGTTGCTTAAACTGTCATCCCGGCCATAGAGGGGGGTGGCTATGGCCCATATCAAACTTGCCTGTCCTCGGTCCGATGGCAACTCACGGGAGACATTACAACCTGTGCGCTAATCACATCCACATCCACTTGCGCGCTAATCACATCCACAACTACAGAACACCGGTACGTATATGGTGCATCGAAAACCGATAAAAATATTTTATAATATTATATATTTTTTAAATATAATATAATATTATAAAATTTGAATTTTTATATGATACACTTACTTTTATCAAATTCACAAAATTTCATGCATAAATAAATAATTAAACACATAAGTATAGTTTCGATCACAATATAATCAATTCCGCAAACCTTCAAATTAATTCATACTAAATGTCAATAGAACCACATACAATTCCACAAATAATTAACCATATAAAGATACATTCTATTAGCTGTCATAACTTTATAGTAACCTCACAGTAAAGTTAACAATAATTTAACAGCAGTTTAAAATCTACAACTTTCCAAATTTAAGAAACATTAATTCAACCCATATTTATGCAATTCAACACAATTGGACATCATCAATATAAATAGCAATTATTTAAACATCAAATATACATTTTTCAGATTACCATATTAAAATAATATTATTTTATCCTAAAATAGCATCTTTCAAAATACTCCATCACAATTCATCAATGAGGTACCTATAGAAAGCTAAAGAGACGAGGAATACGCTACCGACTTCCGTTGGGCTCAATTCGACCGGCGATGATTGGAAAATGGACGGAAAGATTCGGTCAAAGTTCAACTTCTCATATCTCTTAAACAACAAGGAATTGAGCTGAATGGATCTCAAAATTGAGCTCAGAGGGTCCAAAAATAGTAGAAAGGAGTATCAATTTGGCTAGGTGATGGCCGGATCTCCAGAAAATCAACTTGCTGTTGCCAACGATGGAGGCCCGATCCCAATGCGTCCGGCGACGTTCGATCTTGTCCTTTTGGTTACCGGCCTGGTTTTCCACCGGCTTTCTACCTGTCCGGCATGTGTGGCCGTCCGGTGGCCGGAAAAGATGCAGCAAGGAGAGACCGACAAGAAGGAAGAAAAAAGAGAAGAAGAAGAGGGCGCCCTGTGTTGTTTTCCCATGTGGGGGAGAAGGAAAGAAAAAGAAAATAAATAAATAAATATATAAAATAATATTAAAATAATAATATAATAATATAATAATAAAATAATATAATATTTAATTGTCTGAAATGTGGCATTTCCTTATCGTGACACGTGGCACCCTTATAATGCTACACGTAGCGTCGTTGTTCACACACACTCACAGATCGATGAATAGTAATAACTGTCTCGAAAAAACTTCACAGGTCTGTAACTTTCCAATCACATGTCCAAATCAAACGTGTCGCTAGTCTACGAGCTCGTATCGATGAGTACTTCACAACTATACATAATTCAAAGCTCAATTTTATAAGAATAAAAAGTCAACTCTGGCACCCTCGGACAGTTCGGACCTTAACTTATTTTACTCATAACTTTCAAACCGTAGTTCCATTTTTGACGTACTACCAGTCCAAAGACGGTCGATCAAAGACGGTCAACTTGAGAAATTTTCCGGTGTACTTCGGGAGGGGGTGTTACATGAGCAGCTGGAATAGACTTCCCACCCATCAACTACTCAATTATCAAATTAGAACTACATCATCTATTTATTACAATCATACGTGATTATAACGTTTCATTAATATTTTAAACTCACAAATACAAGTAAAAGATAATAAAAATAACAATAATAATAATGATAATAACAACAATAACTGTAATGATACAATCTCTCAAAAAATTGGATAACATGTCCAAAAACTACAATACTTACTTAAAGACTACAATACTTACTTAAACGCTACAATATTTGTTCGAAAACTACCGTTTGATGATGATAATGATGATGATAATAATAATAATAATAATAACAATAATCACAATAACAACAATAATAATAAATAATAATAACAAATACAATAACAATTAGCGATAATGATAATGATAAATAATAATAAGAATAACAACAAATAATAATAATAATAATAATAAATAAATAAATAAGTAAATAAATAATAATAACAACAAAAAATAATAGGAATACCAATAACAATTTAAAATAATAATAATAATAATAATAATAAGTAATGATAATAATAGAAAATCATAATCCTAAATAAATAAACTAATTTTAAAATTAATAAACATACTATGTAATCCGTACACTCGTAGCGGGGGTATGTCCAATGTATCATATAGCATGCTAATATATGGTCCTATTATGTTAGCCATTACAAGTACACTAATTATTTGGGAGTTTACATTCATCTATAATTAATTTATATGCAACGGTCATTACCAAAAATTAACGCCTTGTTTGATAGAAGGAAAAATATTGAATGAAACTGATTTTCGAGAATTAGTTTTTTGGGATTCAGTTTCTTATGAATAAGTTTTCTTGAGATTCTTTTTATAATGTTTGATTAATAATAGAATAATATAGAACTAACAAATAATTAAATAAGTTTGTACATTAAAATTAAAAGGTAAAATTGTATTTAGAAAAGTAAGTAAGACTAATTTTTCCAGAGAATTTTAGAATAATACCTATTTAAGAGGATTGATTTTTTATATTAGTTTTCCACATTATGAGATTTATTTTCTGTTGGGCCCCCATAAATTCTTCCTTTTAAAAATCATTCAAACAAGAGAAAATTTTACTTTCCTAGAAAATTTTAGATTCTTACTAACTTTGTCATTATCTAAACACCCTGTAATATTAAATGCCATAGTAAAAAAATTAAATTTCTTTTTTAAGTCACGTTGTAACATAGATTTTAATTTTAATTTTAATTTCCAAAGTAGTGTACTAACCTTTTCTATAAAATAACGTTAAATAAGTAATTTGTTAATAATAATATTAAAGTTACTAAAATATTCACAAAATTTATTGACTAAATGATGTGGTGGATTGCCAGGATCCTCCTAAGATTCTTTATCGGAACCTGAGGCTAACTCTGATTAAAGAAAATCCCACCAAACATTCTTACAGAAAATCTGGTAACATTTCCCTTAAGGGTTGGACTTGCCCGAAAAATTACTATATGGAAAACACACTCCAATAATGTATCATCTTATTTCTCCTACCTTACTACAAAATTTATTCCGAAAGGGGCAGCACTACAGTATTAAATAATACAGAAAACATGCACAAATAATAAATAGTTAATAATCCAATAGTAGTAGTATTCAGAGCATACTAAGATTTAATTTAAAAATAGAATCAACAAAAATATAAAGGAATAATGATAGAAATATTACAAGAATGAACAAGGAAAAATATTCTTCTCCAATAGCAATGGATGGAAAACGTCAAGCTTGAATCCTAGATAGTTAACGTCTACTAAACACCTGAGTTTAGGTGAATGGATTTTAAAAATAAGGAAAAAAAAATGAGATGCTAATCATTTCATTGAGTGGCACCCAACTAAGTACTAAAATATATTATTATAAAATAATGACAACTAATGATAAATAATAAATAAGAAATTTAAAATTTAGTTATTTAATAAATTATTTAGAAATAAAAATTTTCTCTTAAAACCCTCACCGTTTCGCTCAATTTGAAAGGTTTTTCTTTTTAAAATTATTTTCACAAAACCCACACTTCTTACATTCCTAAAAAATTAAAGTAGTAAATAAAAATATAAATAAATTAAATTAAAAATAGTATGCGGAATAATTCTAAAAACAAATATTAATTTAAGACAAAATGTAATTAGAATTTGCACGAGGCAAATAGATATAAAATAAATTAAATCAAAACAAATTAAAATAATAATAAAATACGATAAAATTAAATTCCAACAATTTTAATAATTTATAATGATAGCAATTTAAATAATTTAAAACATCATTTAAATAAATATAATAAAATATATTTTTAAAACATTTTTCTTTTAAAACACATACCAGAAATTGATCTGATGCACCATACTATATATTAAGTGGTGTCAAATGATATTCAGCGTTCTAAGTATCACTCTGATAGGGGGATAAGAGAGATACCTGCAATAGGACACCTTGGTATCTCATTGTGCCGATAGTAATAACCTATCATCCTGTGGTCAAGAGGCGGTTGATGCTCATTGTGCAAAATACGTGACAGCCTTCTTGCTCTTAACTCCCACAGGATGGCTAATCAATACCTATGCACCAATCAATAGTATGCATTACAAAATACCAATACTGTATGGTGCACTTAAAACAGTAAAATTTGACAATTTCAACGTACACCAAACTTTTATAAAATAATACCAAGTTTGAAATACATTTTTCTAAACTTATAAAATTCCTCGTTATTTAGTTTAAATTGAAATCTCAAATACACCAAATTTTATAAAATTATGTCATTCCACAATAAACACAAATACACATATATATACGTACACAAACATATTTTGTGTGTGCAAATGTAGCTATCGTACATAGCTTTTATCTCTTAAATGCCTCACCATCTATCCAAGGGTTATGTTGTGGAATAAGTCTTAAATGGATCCACAGGGCTTTCCTACATTCCATTGCTTAGATGAATGTTCCTCGGATGAGGTTGAGCAACAAAATACCTTTCTCATTAAAGGTTTTTTGACTTATATATATGTTTCAGACACTTCTACAGTTGTGGCCATCTTGATCAATTCATTAGCTTTTTTGAGGGAATCAATCACGGTGGCAAGGGTCTTCATTGTGAAAGAGTCATACAATGAGTTTTTTTTAAATAGGTTGTTCTCAAAGGCTTCAAAGACCATTGATTTGCTGTAATTTGGAATGCTGATCTACTCTTTGTTGAATGATTATGTGAAGCCTCTAAAAGTTTCTCCCTTCCTTTTTTGAATGCTAAATAGGAAGTTGACTCCTTTCTTACCCTCATACTTGGTGCAAATTGAGCCTTGAAGATTTTTGCAAGCTCCTCAATTTTGTTAACCAAGCCTGCCTTCAATCTATAGAACCATGACAGTGTTGATCCTTCCAAGCTAATTGACAAGATTTTTCACATTTTAGCTTCCCTTTTATCCTTAGAGATTTCAAGTTACTCCATGGTATTGTAATATTGTTAGATGTGCTCTCTTGGGTCTAAAAAGCCATCAAAAAGTTCAAACTTCGATGGAATGAAATGAGACGGGAGCCTTGTACTGATTATCCAATCTATGAACGGTATTCCCACCAATTGCTAATCCACGTGTCCTCTGTGTGCTAATCCTTTTTCTTAGATGCTTTATGAAGCACCGATTCCCTCAACTTCAGTAGTTACAAGTAGTTTCTCGCTCTCTTCTCTTTTCCAGAGGTTCCTTGCTTTTTTGAGGACTCCTCTCGATTTTTCTCTTAGATATCCCCTGACTCATGATCTCCTATTACATATTAATCTTGGTGCCACCTATTGGAGTTCCAATCTAGTTTTCCATTC
This sequence comes from Ziziphus jujuba, assembly GCF_031755915.1. Lineage (NCBI taxonomy): Eukaryota > Viridiplantae > Streptophyta > Magnoliopsida > Rosales > Rhamnaceae > Ziziphus > Ziziphus jujuba. The sequence continues at coordinate 37,342,345 of NC_083379.1, read as the reverse complement.
TCAAAAGATGCATATTTCTATTGATTTTCATTTTGTTTGAGATAAGGTTCTAACTGGTTTTATTTGAGTTTGTCATGCAACTTCTGCTAATCAGCTTGTCGATCTTCTTGCCAAACCTTTATCTTGAACTTCGTTTGAATCATTATGGTCCAAGATTCATCTTGTGGTAGCATATTAGGAAAGAGATATTGATACCGATTGTTAGAATATATTTTTTTTTGGTACATTTATATATTTGATTGTTGGCTTGATTTATTACCCTAACTGGATTCTGTACAATTGTAAATGTACTCCTCAACGTCAATAACATACACGACTTATTTTATTCTCATACTCTCATATGTAATTCTATTTGATATAACTGAACTAATGGTTCAAATTACTTTTGGTTTATATATTTTCGGCATTAGACTATAAGGTAGGTAATGGAAAATTAAAATAAGTAAATATTAATAAAAGAGTTTGTTACGAAAAAATTACTATGTGAATCAAAATTTTTATTTTGAAGACGAATTTTGTGGCTATGTATGATGTGTTAACTGAGTTTTATCTCTATGTTTTAATTGTTTCATTTTTCAATATATATATATATATAGAGTAAAATGTTTTTATGATTATACCCTCAATAATATTTTAATATGTGTTATTTTGTAAATAAGTTTGATAAAATTTTGGTACTTGTAGGATTAATGACTATTATACTTTATATTGGAGTAATTTCAATATAGCCATAAAAAAATTTGATATCAAGGATCAATTATAAATAAGAATAAATTCTATATTGTAATAAGTTATGGTTTTCTTAGTCCTGTATAAAGGAATCTTGCCTCAACATAATAATATTCAGCTATATATTATAAAAATATATGGTATCTTATATTCAAAATTCAGTTGTTACAATATCAATAGATTTGCTGGTATATATTAACTCATCAACATGGATACTTTTTTGTTAAAGCTAATATATTTTTAATTATAATTCATTAAATTATAATATTTTTTATAATTACAAAATTAATTTGGTTCCAATAATATTATTAGAGAAAAGTTTTATTATATATACACACACACACACACACACACACACACACAAATTCTACTGTTCCAAATGAAATTTCATTCCATCATCCATATTCCATAATATGTTTCATAAAAAAATATCTTTCTCCATCAAACTATCTTATGGTAGGCAGAACGAACTTTTCCTTTTCTCTTCAAAAAAACCCCCAAAAATAAAAATAAAAAGTCACCTGAGTACTATATATGGGTAAAGGTGGCAATTCATGTCTACGTGCTGTGTCCGTGTTGATCTGTTTAATAATCGTGTCAAAAGTGCTCAATCCTAATCCGATCTGTTTATTAATCGTGTCAAGTATCTAAAACACTAACCCAACCTGTTTATAAAAAGATCAACCTAACATGATCCGTTTAACACGATTACTTTAACAAGTCGTGTAGAGCTGTTAACCTATCAATCTGAATATTGACCTATGAACCTAAAAATTAACATATTTATTGAAAATTAACATATTAATTCAAAATTAACCTATTTATTGAAAATTAACTAGTTTATTGATATATTTATTCTACTAACTTGAAAATCAAGCTCCCTATTTGAAAATGATTTAAAAATAATAATTAAAAAAACAACATAAAAATAGTTTGAGTATTAAAAAATTAAGATACAATATTTAAATTTCATAATAATATATCCTCAAATTATATTTGCAAATCCTAGTCCACAATACACAAATCTTAATACATGTGCTTTTATAAAAAATTACTTTTATAAAATTTTTTAAATTATAATATTATTTATTTATTAAATAATATATTATGGGTAAAACTATAATTTAAAATTAAATTTAAATGGGTTGTAATAGGTATATAATTTTATTGGGTTGAAATTGACACGTTTAATAAATGGATCAATTTCGAATCAAATGGATCAAATCGAAAATGACACAATTAATAATCGTGTTATACGGATTGACCAATTATAATTCGAACTCATTTATGATAAACCCAAACTCATTTATTCCGTGTCATTTTCGAATCATATCACCGTGTCATTACCTAAATTACGACCTCTATATACGGGCCCCACTTATAAAATGAATGGCAGCATAAATGATGCAATTTGAAATGGCACATGTTTTCATTTTCGATATTTTGTTTCTTTCGTTTTTATCGCTGATGGATTACGTGTGAAGATGGATGCTGCGCGACTAACTAGCTAGGGATGTCAATTTTCCCCGCCCATCCCCGAAACTGCAGTGCACCGCCCCTAACGGGGCGGTTTTTCCCCGAAAATTCGGGGATGCGGGGCGGGCTCGGGGCAAATACCTAAAAACCAAGTCGGAGACGGGCCGGGGACGGGGAATAATAACCCCGCCCGAACCCGCGCCGATATATATATATATATATATTTATTTATTATTTTTTTTATAAAATTTTATTTATGTCAAATCATTTTCTTTTTTTTTATTATTTATTTTTCTAAATATGTATTTTATTATAATTGTAAATTTGTTCCTTGATGTATTTTATTATATTTTTATTGCATTGTAGTCATTTTCTTTATATTTTAATCATAAAATAATTATTTTATATAAATTTTTTTTAAAAAATATCAATTAAAAAACAAAATGGGGAAAACCGTCCCGTCCCGTCCCCACCCCGCAAAATCCCCAATCCCGCCCCGCACCTAAAGAAACGGGGAAAATCGCGGGGATGGGATGTAAAATTCCCCACCGGGATGGGGACGGGATTTTAAAAACCGGCCCCGCCCCGCCCCGTTGACATCCCTATAACTAGCCACTCTCAGTATGTTAATTTTTTTTTTTTATTTATTTTTTTGCACAGAAAGAGAGCATACCAGTCTCTTCCATTCATACTATCTTAGCTACAAGCTTAATATCCTCCAATTACTGAAAACAAAAAACATTTTTCTACATATCCAATCCCTATCACTTGCGGTAATATTACGCAAAGAAATTAATGGCAGTTCAAGTTCCAATTCCTATCACTTTCATATTATCAGCATTTGCGGCACCCAGGTACCATATATGGGCATCACTTATGAAATTAATGGCAGTGAAATAATGCAAATCGAATTGGCACGTGTTTTTATTTTTGATATTTTTCTTTCTTTCCTTTCAATCGCTCGTGGCTTACGTGTGGAAATAGATGCTGAGCAAATAGCTAGCCACTCTCAGTACTCGGATTTTTTTTTTTTTTTTATAAATGGAGAGCATTACCAGTCTCTTCCACTCAGACTGCCATAGCTACAAGCTTAATATACTTACAGAAAAAAAAAAAAAAAAAGAAGAAGAAGAAGAAAATTCTACATATCCAATACCTATTACTTTCATATTACCGAAATAAATGGTAGTTCAAGTTCCATCAACCATTCCAATTCCAAATGCTGCTGCCAATGTATCCGATGTGAATCGCCGTTCCGCCAATTTTCGTCCAAGCATTTGGGGTGACCATTTCCTGTCATATGCTACTTCTGACTCTATGGTAAAAAAGAAAAAAAGAAAAAAATAATGTTACTTATTAATCAATGTTATTTCTTGTGATTCTGTTTTCTTTAATACAAAAATAGTCTCGAGCTTATTTTCTTTGGGCTTTCTGTAGGAAATAGAAAAAGAAATGGAAAAGGCTCGGAAGTTGAAGGAACAAGTGAAGAAGATGGTAGTGGCTCCTGTCAATATTCCTTTGGAAAAGCTCGAATTGATTAATGCTATTCAGCGCTTAGGCGTGGCTTACCATTTTGAAAGAGAGATTGAGGAAATTTTGCAGCAAATCAACACTCTCAGTTACAACTTTTGGGACCATGAAAATGATTTTGACCTTTACGCTGTTGCTCTCTGCTTTCGGTTGCTTAGACAACAAGGTTATAATAGTCCCTGTGGTAAGTACTTGCATCAAGCACTTTGAAGCACTTATATCACATATCTATATATAATTGTTATAAAAATTAATAAAGAACTAATTTACAAAGTTTGGGTGGTGAATTAAGCAGATATATTCAGCAAGTTCAAGGATGTGGAAGGGAAATTTAAGGAGCCCCTTGTTGATGATGTTCGAGGAATGCTAAGTTTATACGAAGCTACACACCTTAGGGTTCATGGAGAAAATATACTAGAAGAAGCTCTTGCCTTTACTACCACCCATCTTGAGCGTGTAGCATCCAATTTGAGCCACCCTCTGTCACATGAAGTTGCTCGTGCCTTGAATCGGCCTATCCGAAGAGGCTTACCTAGGCTAGAGGCAAGGTATTACATGTCCATCTACCCCCATGACCCTTCACACAATGAGGTTCTTCTAACTTTCGCAAAGTTAGATTTCAACTTTCTTCAGCAAGTGCACAAGAAGGAGCTAAGTGATATTGCAAGGTATAATCAGATATAACATCGTTCTGTTTCCAATAATATAACCAGACACCCACAAAAAATTAGACTATTTTAACTAACATAGAAAAATTATATATACATAAATATAACAAGAAATTTGAAAATGATCATTTCTCTCTTTTTTTTTTTTTTTTTTTTTTTTTTTCCTTTTGTTGGGATTTAGGTGGTGGAAGGAGTTGGAATTTGCAAAGAAACTACCTTTTGCAAGAGATAGAGTAATTGAGTGTTACTTTTGGATTCTGGGTGTTTATTTTGAGCCTCAATATTACCTTGCAAGGAGGACGCTGACCAAAGTCATTGCAATGACCTCTGTTATTGACGATATCTATGATGTGTACGGTACACTCGAAGAACTAGAGGTCTTTACTGAAGCTGTGGAAAGGTTTGAATTCTCATTTTCTATGACCATAACTATCTAACGTCTTAGTATATATTTGGTAAAACATGTTATTTAATATAAAGCGAATTATTTTATTTTCAGATGGGACATTTGCATGATTGGTCAACTTCCAGACTACATGCAGTTTTTTTACCAGGCACTCTTGGATGTTTATAGTGAAATTGAAGAGGAAATGACCAAACTAGGAAAATCATACCGCGTTGACTATGCTAAACAAGCAGTAAGAACCTCCTGAAAAAAATGCATCTTGTTCTCGTCCCCTAAACCCAAGGAGAGAAATAAACAATTTCATGAAAAAAGAGAGAAATAAGGCAAAATCAATTTTTTTTTGCTGAAAGAAACAAGGCAAAATCATTATATTGAGTTCGTTCCATCAATATATAAAACTATAATTGGTCCACTTTTAACAAACTTGACCTTTTGATTATTTAGAAAAAATGGTGCTTCTCCCCAAAAAAAAAAAAAAAATATAAGCACCATAGTAATAATTAAAACACGAAACGACCATATAAAAACAAATAATTTTAAATAAAACCAGTTATAAATATGAACAAGTCTTAACGTTACAAAATAATTTGGGTTGGTGGTTTTATTTTTATTTTTTCTTCAGATGAAATATCAAGTGAGAGCTTACTTCGAAGAGGCCAAATGGTTTTACAAGAAACACATACCGACAATGGAGGAATATATGCCTGTGGCTCTTGATACCGCTGGGTATGGCTTGATGGCAGCCACTTCCTTTGTCATGGAAGATGAAGCTACCAAACACTCTTTCGATTGGTTATTCAGTAAGCCTAAGATAGAAAGAGCATCAAGTGTAGTTGCCAGACTCATGGACGATGTGGTATCCCACAAGGTGAAACATAGTACCTATCAAATATTTGTCCTTTTATTATTATTATTTCTTCATTCACAAACGAAGTTAGGCTCGCTATGCTCGCTAGGCTTATAATTGAATTTTTTTATTTTTTTATTTTTTTTATATACAATATATAAATTTACAGTTTGAGCAAAAGAGAGGACACGTTGCGTCAGCCGTAGAATGTTACATGAAACAGTTTGGAGCCACAGAAGAAGAAGCAGTGAATGAATTTCGCAAACAGGTTAGCGATGCATGGAAAGACATAAACGAAGAGTGTCTCTACCCAACTTCAGTTCCTATGCCACTCCTCGTGCGAATTCTTAATCTTGCACGTGTCATTGATGTTATATACAAGGATGAAGATGGCTATACTCGTGCTACCACTGTGCTTAAGGAATTAGTTGCTTCTCTGCTTATCAATCCTGTATCTCTCTGATATAGTTTATGGAATACTATTTTGGTTCATCCTAGAATAACAATTATAAACTTTGTAAGATTAATTTATGTGATTTCTATTCTATGCCACGAAAATGAGTATTTATCCTTAACAAGTAGTGGAAAATGTTGAAAGGATTTATGTATCTCTTAATGTAAGCCGTATGGAATGAATGTTGTTAATTGGTTGCAAATCTGCTTATTATGGTAACCATCAATTATTTCTTGACCCCAAAGCTGTCACTTGAATCCAGTTGGTAAAGTGATTGTATATAGAGTAGTGTGGCTAGCAAGAAATTATTGGGACCTACGTGATAGAGACAAAACGGGTTGATATATGGACCTCTTACCAATCGATCCATCGATCATAAAATTGGAGTTTCACAAAAAAAAAAACTACAAAAATCAATGAACTTAAAAAGTAAATAAATAAATCAATAAAGGAAAAAAAAAAAAAACTCAAAATCATTTATTTCGGTCACGATTTTTCCATCTGGCCGTCAATATTTATAAGGTCCCCATTAAAAGTAAGATAATAAATCCCTTAAACCCCAATTTCCTACTTGTGGCTAATTCGGATTGACGTGCATTACTAAGTACCTACCTTTAAATTGGAAATGGACCAAAACGATAAAATATATATATATATATATATATTCCGTGTGTTATTAATAAAAAAAAAAATGCATATTATTCTCTTCCCCTAAGGCCAAGGAGAGAGAAATAAGCGATTCTATGAAAAAGGAGAGAAATAAGGCAAAATCATTTTATTGATTTCGTTACATCAATATATAAACTATAGTTGGTCCTCTTTTACAAACTTGACCTTTTAATTATTTTAGAAAAGATAGTGCTTGTCCCAAAAAAATATAAGCATCATATTAATAATTAAAACACCAAACGACCATATAAAAACAAATAATTATAAATAAAACCGTTATAAATATGAACAATTCTTAATGTTGTAAACTAATTTGGGTTGTTGTTTTATTTTTATTTTTCTTTTTTTAGATGAAATATCGAGTGAGAGCTTACTTGGAAGAGGCCAAATGATTTCACAAGAAACACATATCGACAATGGAAGAATATACACTATGCCAAAATAATGAATTAGCGACACTAATTACATGATACTACAAAAAAGAAAAAAAGAAAAAGAAAAAGCGTTTGCGAAAAGAAGGCCTCAATACTGCAGATTAAGTGTCGACTAAAATACCAAAAATATAAGACGCTTTGCAAAAATGTTGAATATAAATTGTCGCTTAATAACAAAAATAAGCGATGCTCTTTTTGAGCATCATTGGATTGATGATTAAAAACTGCTAAAGGTAGAGATAAGAGAGGACTACCATTTACCATAGACAAGGAATATGCTATGATCAGTTAAGAGGCATAAATCACCCCGATGTTATGACAGATACATTATTTATGTTTGGTAGTGATGGATATATTTTATTAGTTCAAAGACTGCATGATCTTTTGTTTTATGTGAATGTATTGCACGAGTCAAGATGGTGCCAGTTCTTTTGAGGTGTTATATGAAAAGTTCCAACCATGGGAGGATTCTTTCAACCTAGTCAGATGTTCAAAAGTAGTTATTTTTGTTTCATTAAAATTAAGATCTTAATATTAAAATCTGATATAGACCAAGTTTGGTTGGTGCATTTTGGTGATCTGATGTGGGACAACTTGTTGAGAACTAAGCTATAAATTTCATAAGTTGGTTTGTGGCATCTGCTTTTAGGTGATAGTTTTAGATCTTGGTTTTGATATTTTATTTTCTTGGAGATTGAGGGTTTTATGTCGATAATGTTTTATGGATTTAAGGTGGTTCATATTCTTGATGATAATTTGACCTTATAAGGATTTTGATTTTGGGGGGCATAGTTAGAACATAAGAAAGTGATAAATGTTTTCCTATGATTTGAGGATCTAGTACCTAGTTCTTAGTACTTGGTTGTGATATTAGGATTAAGATTTAAATTTTCTTATTGCTTGAGGTATGTATTGTTGGAGTTTGTTTGAAATTGGAAGAATTTGAAGGTTCTTCAAGAATGATATGTGAGATGATAAGAGGACTGGGACTTGATATTTTGGTTTCATATTCTTTAGTGTTAACAATCTTGAGGATTTCTTTTAGGCTTTATAAGCACTCTAAGGCTCTCCATTGGAATAAGTATGAGAATTTTTTTATTTTATGACTTTGATGAATTTGGTTACAAGAAATATGTTTGTCGAGGTTAAGAAAATTGGATAATCAATGAGGAACATAGATCTTATAATTGTAAGTACTGGGAAGAACAATCTCAGTTTTGACTTTGTGATACTGGTATTTGGTTTGAGGGAATTAGATTTAAATTCTAAAAATTTCTTTTTGATTTATTGGATGGATTTTTGAGAAAATTATGAGTTCTTACTTATACTTCTAGGCAGTTGAAGAAGCACGAGTTGAATTATTCGACTCATGATTTAAGGCTTGCTGCAGCGATATTTATATTGAAGGCTTGGAGGCACTACTTGTATAGAGTTACTTGTTAGATCTTTACCAAACATAACAGCCTTAAGTATTTGTTTACTCAGAAGGAGCTGAATTTAAGGTAAAGGAAATGGATGGAGTTGCTCAAGGACTATGATTACACTATTGACTACCACCCAAGCGAGGCAAATGTAGTAGCCGATGCATTAAGTAGGAAGTCTACAGGCTCATTAGCTTACATGCAAACAATACAACTTCCTTTGATGGTTGAGTTGAGAAAGTTGGGTGTTGATTTATGGATGCGTAAGTCTGGAGCACTTTTTGATAGCTTCCAACTATAACCGGTACTTATGGATCGTGTTCTCGAGGCCCAGCTCGAAGACCTTTACTCGATGAGCCTGAGGAAGAAAGTTGAAGAAGGGGGACAATCAGACTTTGTTATTAAAGGTGATGAAGCCTTGGTGATGGGTTCTAGACTCCGTGTCCCTGTAAATGAAGAGTTGAAAACACAAATACTAGATGAACCCATAGTTCTGCTTATGCTATGCATCCCGATAGCACTAAGATGTATCATATCCTAAAAAAGTATTATTGGTGGGTAGGAATGAAAAAAGAAGTTGCTATGTATCCAAGTGTTTCATTTGCCAGCAAGTGAAGGCAAAAAGACAAAAGCCTTCTGGACTCCTATAGCCCTTACCCATCTCGGAATGGAAATGGGAACGCATCATAATGGATTTTGTATTCAAGCTTCCACCCACAGTTCAGAGACATGATAGTATTTTGGTGATAGTGGATCGACTCACTAAGTTTGTACATTTCTTACACATTCGTGAAAGGTTCTCTCCTCAGAAGTTAGCGGAACTTTTTATGAACCATATAGTGAGCTTGCATGAGGTGCCAATATCGATTTTATCTAATAGAGATCATGATTCACTTCGATATTTTGGTAAAGATTAATGAATGAACTTGGTGTCAAGTTGAATTTGAATACCGCTTTTTACCCTCAAACTTATGGACAATTTGAGAGGACTATTCAGACCTTAGAGGACATGTTGAGGTCATGTGTACTATAGTTCAAGGGGAATTGGAATAAGTATCTACCTTTGACAGAGTTCACCTACAACAATAGCTATCACTCGAGCATTGAGATGTCACCTTATGAGGCATTGTATGGGAGACAATGTCGGACTCCATTATGTTGGAATGAGATAGGTGAAAGGGAACTTCTAGGCTTGAGATTGTACAGGCAACAGTGGACAAGGTCAGTATTATATGGGCCAAGTTGAAAGCAGCACAAGACAGGCAAAAGAGTTATGCGGACGTGCATAGGAAAGATCTCGAGTTTGAGGTTGGCAATCGAGTATTCTTGAAGCTTACTCATTGGAAAGGTGTACAACATTTTGGAAAATAATGGAAGCTAAGTCCTCGCTACATTGGACCATATGAGATAGTAGAGATGATAGGTTCAGTGGCTTATAGGATTGACTTGCTGGAGGAGCTTTCTCGAGGCCATGATGTTTTTCACATCTCCATGCTTCGCAAGTATATCTCAGATCCATCACATGTGTTAGAGATATCGGAGATTGAGTTGAGGGATGACTTGTCTTATGAGAAGTAGCCGTGCAGATTTTAGGAAGAGAAGATAAAAAACTTCGCAACAAGACTATACCGTTGGTGAATGTTCTTTGGAGGAATCACTTTGTCGAGGAGGTGACTTGGAAGCAAAACGATCAAATGTGGAGTCAGTACCCTCACCTCTTCCAAAACTAAGGCACGAATTTCATGGACAAAATTTCTTTAACGGGGGTAGGTTGTAACAGCCCGTACCAAAATACACATGTCTTAACAAGTTTGACCAAGTTTGACTAAGTTTGACAAAGTGAACAATATGTGGGTCCAAGTTAACTTTTTCAATGGTTAATATTTTTGGTTTAATTGAGGTACCATTGTGTATATCTCATCAATACGAGTTCATAAACTGGCGGCATACCAAATTTCGAGTTACGAATAAAACGTTATGGTTTTGAAAAGTTTTAAGCATAAGTTTTCAGGCCAACTCATACAGCTATCCTACTATTTTTTGATCCTATGAGTTCATTTCAGTGGTTATTTTGCTTAAATTCTTTACCGTTTGAGAGATATGACAAGGGGGAGTTGGGCCAAAGATTCAACCGAGTTTTCCAGACACCGGAGGAACCTTTGGACCAAGGTCAGCATACTGATGGGTTTCTTGTCTCTTGGGTTTTCCGTTGATATAAACTTTGTAAATTTTGGATGTCGTTTGATAATTTTTCCATTTTTGGGCCAATTAGTTAATTACCAGATAAATTGGGATTGTGTTTGGACAAAATTGGTCAAATTGGTTAAAATTAAAGTTATGTTAGTGAAAGTAGATATTATTAGGACCTATTGGGAGGCTCAATTTTGAAATATTAGCTTTCGTGTGAAAAGCTCCAATTTTAGGTACCGGGTTCTAAGGGGACGCTATATAATTAGACCGTTCAGTATCCAATTTAAGTACTTTTAAAGTAGTATAAATTAATTTATGACATTTGGTTCATACAAGTGTCTTGGTTTAGTTATTTGGAGTTTGAGGAATATTTTATTATATTACAGGCACTCAAGTTAAGCATGAAGGCGATCCTACAGAGGAGTAGGAGTGAGCATCTGCAGTACTATGAGTGATTATAATTTTTAAAATATTTTGGGTATATAATATAATATATATGTGATTTGGATATTTTACATATATACCATTTGATTGAAATATTTGTTTTATGCATATATATAAATATCTGTTTTCACTTATATGTGTTATCATTTTATATGTATTTTAATAAGATTTTTAATGGTTTATAGCTTTAATGAGTTCATAGTGAACTTGTGAATTATGTTATTTAAATATCCTGGTATTTGAATTGAGATTTAAAGTTATTTTGGAAAATAATTGATTTGGGAAGCAAATTGGAAATTTTATGATTTTAAGCATGTTTAAATATTTTATAATTTTATGTACTTAAAATTGGTTTATAGTGAATATATTTTACTGTGGTATTTATGTTTTTAGCATGAAATGATGATTTGAAATATTTTAAAATATTTAAATAATTAGACAAATTTAAATACTAAATTATGATTTATGATACAATATCATTTAGAAAAGTATATATGATCTTATAAGATTGTTTTAAGGACACTGTATTGATTATTTTTAATTGATGTACCATATAGTTAAACGGGAACTTTTGACAGAAGTAGAACGAGAGGTCTTGAGAGAAAGTTCTTACGGCTATAAATTTTTATTTTTCTATTATACTATGCCACTCACTGAGATTTTTTTATCTCACGTTTTATTGTTTTAAATTCGTTCCTCTAGATCCAGGCAGTTAGTAGTAGTCTACCTCATGCACCACTTGTTAATTCGTTCCTTCCACAACAGCAACAGTACTTATCTTTTCTTTATTTTAGCCTTGCCTTTGTGGACTCATTTACTATTCACTTATACTTCTAAACTTTATTTACACTTTTAGAATGCTCTGATCTAAATATTGGACTCAGTAGAGATCATATTATATGCATATATACTTATGGCCTATGGTACAATAGGCCGGTTGTGGACTTTTGTGTTGTTGTGGATTTATTGTATATATATATATTGAGGTATTATTGATAATGCATGTATTCGTTGTTCACGTTTGATAAAGCGTCGCTTAATGTTTTGATATTAAAAAAATTTTGACGTTCTTAAATTTAACAAATAAATAAGTTAAAAATGCAAAAATCCAGTTAAAAATGTAAACACAAAAATAACTTAACATTGCAAAAAATTATTAAAAAAACAGTAAGTAAGAGGTGACATTTTTAATGCCAAAAGAGTCGCCTATGACATTGAAAAAGTTTTAAAAAAATTGTAAATTTACTTGATAAAGCTAATTAGCATATTGCACTGTATTATTAAGATCTTCGTTAATAAATTGAGGAGCTTAATTTTTTTTTTTTTAATTTCAAAGCATTAGGCGATGCTTTTATCATCAAAAGCATCCCTTAATATTTTAATATTAAAAAAATTTGACGTTCTTAAATTTAACAAATAAATAAGTTAAAAATATAAAAATTCAGTTAAAAATGCAAACACAACAATAAATCAATGTTGCAAAAAATTATTAAAAAAAAAGTAAGTAAGAGGAAACATTTTTAATGCCAAAAGCGTCGCCTATGACATTGAAAAAGCTTTAAAAAAAATTGTAAATTTACTTCATAAAGCTAATTAGTATATCCCAATGTATTACTAAAATCTTCACATATTATGTTTAATCTTTTAAACGCAGAAATTGAATCAATATAAAATTTTTTATTCCGTAAAATATTTATTTTTATTTTTATTTTTAATTTCAAAGCATTAGGCCATGTTTTTAAATTTCAAAATATTGAACAATGATCCAAAAATAATGAGAGAGCGTCATCAATTATCTAAAGGTTCATGGATGATATAGTTGGACATAAAGTAGGACAGAATTAATCAGTAAAAATATATGGTTGGCACTTAATATTATTAAATTAAATTTCAATAATATTGGAAATTAGTTTCAATTTTTTTAATGATTAATAACACATAATTAATTATTATGTTAATTAGTTTGAACAAAAGAGAGGGTACGTGGCATCAGGTGTTGAATGCCACGTGAAGCATCGTTGGATGTCAGAGGAACAGGTTTATGAGTTGTTTACGAAAGAAGTCGTGAATGCTCGGAAGGACATAAACGAAGAGTTGCTGAGACCTACTGAAATGCCAACGACAATACTTATTGCGGCCGTTTAGTTTTGCACGAGTCATGGACGTGCTTTACAAGGAGGGAGATAACTTCACACATGTTGGACAGGCTCTCAATGAATCTGTTATTTCCTTGCTCATTGATCCAATTCCAAATGAATAATAAGGTGCATGGAGATAAACTGGGTACATGAATATGCATAAATAAGTGCATATATATATATATATATATATAATGAACCGCAAAATGGTTTTTTATTTTTTATTTTTATTTTTTATTACCATGGAGTTTGCTTTTAAAGTAATAAATACTTAGAAAAATCTAAAAAAATTTTAATTATGGAATATTTTTTCCTACTCTGTTTGGATATGGAAAACGAAATATATTTTTGAATTGACTATCACATATATAGCTTATATATCAAATGATATAAAAATTATTTGATTTAACTTTTTATGAATGTGACACATATCTTATATTTAAAAATATTAGTAACTTATTAGTATTTAAACTAATTTAAAGTTTATAACTTTAATTAATTACCATTTAGCTTATAATTTTAATTCAAAGTAAAATATAAAAGTAAAAATCCTAATTAAAATACTAAATTCTTTTAAAGTTAAAAAAAAATTGTAAATCTGGAACAAGAATATTTTATTCTTATTATCCCAAATTGTTTTAAAGCCCAAAATATCTAAAGCAGTTTCATTTATTTTATTCTTATTTGTTGGGCTGGGCTGGGTTTTTATTGGCTAAATCAATGTCATAGCCTTTAGAATTTTAAGAACTTAAATAGGCCAATTTTTGTCACTATATATATATATATATACACCAATTAGTCATAATTTTTTTTTTTGATAAAATTAATCATAACAGTTAATTATACCTAATAATAGCTATTCAATAATGCTACAATCATCAAACTTGTCAATATCATTATTTAGTAAATAAAGTTTGGTATGCAAATTGAGGAGCCCTAATAATTGTATATTTATCTATTTTCCAACATCAAACAACAATATTTTTATCAAATAAAATTCGCTTAACCGGTACACTTCTTACACACTCAACTATGCAGTTGTAAATTTGAGACACAAACCCTCCCTTTCTTTTAAATTTAAATTGTCCTAATGATTAGAAAAAAAAAAAATGCTTTCTATTTTCCTGTCATCCAAATTTTTTTGGTTATGCAAGGGGTTAGTCCTAAACAAATGCCAATAAATTATAGGCTATATCAATTATTTTCCTATAAATGTTAACAGAATAGTTCAAATTTATAAAACTGTAAATATAACCAATTTCAATAATTTGCTTACAACTGCAATTTATAGATTACCCATTTCACCAGTCTCCATTGGTACACGAGTGTAATGGTAAAGGTGTCTATAGTTCAAATTTTCCACTTCCAACTCATATTTTTTTTGGTGAATAAACTCCCAGCTCATATAGGAAATAGTGGCTTTGCCACTAAACATTTCCCACGGACTACAAAAATACTTAAAAAAAAATGTGGTCATAATAAATTTGATTATTAGCTGGCTTGTCTAAATTCACCTAAAAGACAAATTGCACATGTTAAATTATTGAGATGTTGACCAGCAAATTGACAAAAGCGTTTTCATCTTCAACTTCTCTATCATCCTCCAACTGTAGGAGACTGGAATGCCTACAAGATGCTGACAGACTCAACAACAGCTGCCACTGGCCCTCCGATGGAATTAGAATTAGACGATCTCTGGTTCATCTATTTTTATATGTTGGTTTTCACAAATTTTTAATACATAATAAAAAAAATTAAAACATCAAATCATATAAATAATTTTAAAATCATTTAAATCAATTTTTGTCACATGAAAAAAATTTGTCGAAGGACCAAGTAGAAATGGACCATCCGATTTTTTTTTTTTTTCCCTGGTAATGATATATATATATATATATATATATATTTATTTAATTGAATCATCTATATATATTTGTTAAAATAAAAAATAAAAAAAAAAAGTAAAAAAGCCACAATTGGTGCTAGATCTGCCAATCGGGGTATGGCTGGCTGGAATCTGTAGTTAGCCCGGGATATTTGCCTCACAAAATGCTAATGAAGAAGAGGATCTTTTGGTAAACTTAGTTAGATGAAAAATGTATATAATGTTTTTTAGAACTGTGAAAAATACTACTTTTTATTTTTTCCGTAATATAAGTTGAGGTGGTCGATTTAAAATAATACAGTAGAGTCAGTCAATTTTTTTTTTCCTATTTCTTTCCAGGGGAAATAAACACCTCACTTGTCTGTTACTTTCATTTTCAAATACTCTAAGAAGGCAAAAAGAAATAAAAAGTAAAAATTCCATTTGTTTAATGACGGCCATTAGTAAGTCTATCGTCCACTAATTCTTTTTTTTTTTTTTTTTTCTTCTGAAGAAAACATTATGAACTTCCATAACTACCTGGGCAAATGAAATAGATTTGCCAACTCACTAAGTTTTAGAAGTTATAAAAAAAAAAAGTATAAAAAAAAATTAAAGTTAACTTCCCATCAATTTTTTGAGATGAATAAAAATATAATTTGGTATCAAATTAGAGATACGAAAGATTTTGGATTCAAAATTTAATAATTTTATTTAAAAAATTAAACTCATTATATCTAGAAAAAATATGGCTCGACATCCAAAACAGAAACAGAAAAAAAGTCTAAAAGAAATTGAAAGTAGTAGACGAAATAGATTTACCAACCCGCTACAGTTTAGAAGTTGTCAAAGAAAATGTATTAAAAAAAAAAATTAAAGTTAACTTCCCACCAATTTTTTGGAATAAATAACAATATAATTTGACACCAGAATTACTCAATAATTTTATTTAAAAAAAAATTAAACTCAATAAGTCTATCAAAAATATATATAACTCAATGTCCCAAAAAAAAAAGCTGAGAAAAAATATAAAAGAAATTGAAAGTAACAAATGGAAAAGGTTTACCAACTCACTAAGTTTTAGAAGTTGTCAAGTATAGAAAAAAAATTAAAGTTAAACCCTATCAAATTTTAAGATAAATGATAATATAATTTGATATCAGAATTAGAAATTCAAAGATTTTAAATTTAAAATTCAATAATTTTATCTAAAAAAATTAATCCCAACAATTCCATCCAACAAAATTACAACTGGACATTCAAAAGAGAAGCCGAGAAAAAATATAAAAAAAATTGAAAGTTCACCTTCCAGCTTAAGCTTTTTTAAAAAAATGTCAGGACTTTCAGTAGTTCATGGTTAGTCCCAAATTACAAATTTTACACCCCGAGTTATTCGGCACTGCACCAATTTTCATCCTAACATTTGGGGGAACCATTTCCTCTCCTATGCCTCTACACCACTGGCATATGTATATAATTATATATACGTGTATGCTATTATGCTTCTATTTTTTCACTCTATTTGCTTTTTGGTAGAACCAATTCTATGTGTTATATACAAGGAAGAAAATGTAGAAGAAGTAGTCGAGATATCACCGATAATTTCGGGTATCGTCGATCGTCGATAACGATAGAGGGGGCAAGAAATTTCCGTTAGTGATGTCATGGAAACGTCGCCGGTGTCGTGTAATATCGCCGTTATCGGAAGAAATCGACTGAAATTTCACAAAACCGATGGAAAAACCAGTGAAATTTCGTGTAACGTTGTCACTCACTCAGATATTTAACAGAAGAGAAGATAAAGATGAACAGTATTATTATTTTTTCATTTTATTATTATTTTTTTTAATGTTCATTGATTAGAGGTTAAAGAGATGATAAGATGTATGAATGAAAATTATTATTATTTTTTTATTATGGAGAAGATGAAGATGAACAGTAAATATGAAGAAAAATTATTTTTCTATTTTATTATTATTTTTTTTTAATGTTCATTGATCAGAGGTTAAAGAGACGATAAGATGTATGAATGAAATTTTTTTTTTTTTATTATGGGGAAGATGAAGATAAACAGTAAATATGAAGGAAAATTATTATTTTTTATTTTATTATTATTTTTTTTAATGTTCATTGATTAGAGGTTAAAAAAATGATAAAATGTATGAATGAAAATTATTATTATTTTTATCATGGAGAAGATGAAGATGAACAGTAAATATGAAGAAAAATTATTATTTTTTTGTTTTATTTTATTTTTTTTAATGTTCATTGATCACAAAGGTTAAAAAGATGATAAGATGTATGAACGAAAATTATTATTTTATTATTATTTAATAAGATGTGATGTTGTAATATAGGGCCACGTGCAAGATGTGATGTTGTAATATAGGGCCATGCAAAGCCAACTTCTTAATATTTTAAATAAATAATAAAACAAAAAATAACTATATATATATATATTAATAATATAATGTAAGCTATCAAAATTTTTTTTATTATTATTTTTATTTTTATTAGTGTTAATATTTTTATTATTGATAATTTTTTTTATTCTTGTTATTATTATTAATTGTTATTATTGAGATTATTACTATTATTATTATTATTATTAATGTTTTCATATTAATTTTTTTTTATATTTTGGTGATAATAAACATTGTATTTTTTTTAGTTATAATAATTTTTAATATTTATGGATTATATTACTATTTTTGTATTCTAATTATTATATATTTTTATATTATTTTTCTGTATTAATTATTTAATATATAAAAATTTATATTTTAAATTAAATATTTATAGTTTCCATAATTTTATCGATATTTCCATCGATATTAATATTTCTATCGAGATTTTCATAAAAATTTATCTTCGATATTTCCATCGATATTGATATTCTTATCACTGGTTATATATATGTTTTATGCATGCGATGGTATACATAATGCATCCCAAATTTCTTCCTTCAAATGAAATTATAAGAATTAATTTTTATTTTAAGACCTAATAAAGTGTATGGGTTGGCTTAACTATAATTTCTAGGAAGTTGATAGTGATACGGAGCAACAGGTTCAATAACCTAAAGATGAAGTGGAAAGGATGCTAGCTGCCATTTCTGACAATCCGTCAGAAAAGCTACAACTAGTTGATGATATCAAACAATTGGGTTTATCTTACCACTTTCACAGCCAAATTTACGAAATTTTGCAAGATATTCACAAAATCAGTATTCAAAGTAGTATCCACAATTTTGACCTATATACAGTGTTTCTATGGTTTTGGTTACTCAACAACCAGGTTTCAACATATCAAGTGGTATGTGCTCCGAAAGAAGAGTATATATATGTAATTTTTTTTTTTTTAGGTAAATCTTGAACAAGAATATATATACATATATATCAAAGACACATATGTACAACGGTCTTCCGCACACATAAAGATATATATTCATATATAATGGTTAATTTCTTAGTGACTTTAGTGACTTAACAAAATATAGTTTTTTTTTTTTTCTTTCACCAAAAGTATTCACATGTTATAAAAGCTTAGTTCACAACCAAATGTGTGTGTATATATATACATGAATATGCTATTACAGGGAAAGCCCCTCACTACTTAGTGGAAAACAACCATGTATAGCTATTAGATTTTATTGATCATTTGTATCTAATAGCTATGGATGGATGTCGCCCATTATATGGTGCTTCACTTCGTCCGTGGTAGCCACTCTGTATATATATATATATATATACATACATGGTCAAGCTTAAATCAGGTCTTTAGACTAACATTAAGACTTATACTTTTTTAGTCATTCAATCACATTAAAAGGTAATATTTAAAATTTCATTATTAATCATTTGATTTTGACAATATTATTGTTAACATCAATTTTTCAAAAGCTAATAAAGAAATATTTGATATTAAAACCATTATATCATTTTGATGTGAGTCTAATTCATGTATATGATATATATATATATATATATATATATATATATATATATATAATTTTATTATATTGGCGAAAGGGCCTATGATGTCTTAGGCTCCATTAGTCTATTAGTGGAGAAAATCTTCAGTGCAACGGTGGTACCAGGTCAACTGGTATTGCTTTAAGTGATATTATGACATGTGTAAACAATTTGCCAAATCATTAACATCCATCGTAAGCGCACCTTTCTAATTTAATTTTTTTATTTATTGAAAAAGGAAGTATTTTGAACCTTGTTTTTGGTTTTTGTGCTGCCCTAGAGACCTTTTTTTTTCTTCATCTTCAACTGTGGCTTCTCCATCTCTAGAGAAGTGAACAAAAGCTTAAAGCCACCTCCCAAAAGCTTAAAAATGACAAAATCAATAATTCAATTTTTTTTATTATGTGAAACTTTAAAATACCACGAGGGATTATAATTTCTTCCTTATATTTAGAGAATTATCATTTTATGAGAAATTACCCATTAATCATAAAATCAAGTTTCTTATGACAAAAAAAAAAAAAAAACTTTAAATTTTATAATTCATGAGAGAATTAATTTGCTAGAATCCCCTTTATCTTTAAAAAACGCCATTTAAATAATTAACAATTTAGAAGGAGATGGAGGAGGAGATGGAGAAGAAGAAGTTGTAACATCATTCTCCAAACAATTTTGGAGCGACTTAATAGGGTACACCTCAAGCCAAACATAAGGAATCACAACAGAATATTTAGCTAAATAGTCAACCACATTGTTTGCAGTTGTTGGAGTGAAATTGCAGCTAAAACCTCCATGGTTATGAAATAATGGGAGGTGGCTTTAAGCTTTTGTTCACTTCTTTGGAGATGGAAAGAAGAAGGAGAAGAAGAAGAAGAAGAAAGGCCTCGGAGCAGCATGAAAACCAAAAATAAGGTCTTTTCAATAAATAAAAATTAAATTAGAAATGTGAGCTTACGGTGGTAATCACCTGGTAAATTATTTACACATATCATAATATCACTTGGAGCAGTACCAGCTGACCTAGTACCACCGTTGCACTGAAGATTTTTTCCTATTGGTGACAATATGCTACCGATTATATGTACATTTGTCAAAAAAAACGTAGTCAGTTGTCACCAATAGACTTATAGCTTCTAGAATATCGTGAACTTCATTGCATCGTAAAATATTACTATATATAAATATATTTGTAATTAAAATTATTACTTTATTTCACAGCTAGATAATTTTATGGCTGAAACTTTAAACAGCATAGATATAACATTTGCCATAAAAGATTTTATTTGTGAAGTTAGCAAATTTGGTAACAAGTTGTTATCAAACATAACGCTTAGTGTTTGTTCTATCGTTAAATATATATATATATATATATCATAAAATTTGTTTATCATCACCACTTAGTCTCTTTTCTATAGTCAAAAAACAAATATATATATATATATATATATATATATATATATATATGCATACACATACAGCATAACATTTATTCATAAAATATGTTTATGTCGAAAATTTGTTTATCACACCAAATGTAACGAGATATGATGCCATCCATTTCGTGTTTAATCAAGACATTTTGCTATACGATATAGCATCGTTCATGATTTGGGAAAAAAAAAAAAGGTGATCATTTTAAGTTATAAGAAATTAAAAGCTATATATACTGTTAACCAAGCTGAAGTAATTTTGGACAGCAACCAGGTCCAGGAACAAATGGACAAGTGGACTGGTTTGGAGGCCTAAGAGGAAATGTTACAAGCTAATAATCAGGATGAAACAGATGAAACGGTTAGAGAAGGAGGTCGTTTTGAAGCTGAGGTCAATAAGGAAGTAGAAGGAAACTGCAAGAAGAGAATAGGAGAGTCAGGCAGCCCTCGCAAGATCAGGAAACGTGTGAAGCCACTCTGGCTCAAGGATTTCGTGATGTCAGGGTAGCGTTGAGAGTATTTCGAAATTCCATTCCACATCCTATAACTGATTTCAGTTATCCAATTTTCTAATTTTGTTATTTTCTTCATCTGCAAGTATTTCTGTGTGAGAGGATTATATAAAGCTGAAGGCTGTAAATTGAGAGGCATGTGGAATGAAGAAGAATTGTTTGAGGGGAGTTTGGCATTGACTTGAAGAGTGCAATTCTTATTTTTCTTATTATATACATTATTTTTATGTAATATAATCTATTGGATGTGATATGATGGATCATGAGTATATACCATTGTGATCAAGCAGATGTATACAAGAAGTTCACCAACGAGGAAGGAAAGTTCAATAAAGCCCTTGCTAATGATGCCAAGGGAACGTTGAGCTTATATGAAGCAGGACATTTGAGGGTGCATGGAGAGCAAATACTAGAAGAAGCACTCACATTCACTGCCACTCATCTTTCATCATCATCCTTGAGATTGACAACAACCAAGTTAAGTCCTCCTCTTGCTACACAGATCAAGCATGCCATAAAGCAGCCCATTTGATAACTAGATTTGGCTAATTAAAATGAGATTTCTAATTAGTTTATAATTATTAATTAATGACATAGATGGTGAAAAGATTTGGACTTTGTAACAAAGCTACCTTTTGCATGAGACCGGATAGTAGAGGGTTACTGTGGAGTTTTGAGAGTATATTATGAGCCCTAATACTCTCTTACTAGGAAAATGTTGACCAAATTACTTGCCATTAGGGTGGCAAAAATCGACGGGACCGACCAAACCAACATATTTGGTTTGGTTTGGGTTGGTTTTAACTTATTAATCAGTTTGATTCGGTTAAATATATAAAAAAAACCGGAACGGTCGGTTTGGATTGCGGGTTTGATGAATTTTACTCAACCCAACCCGCACCAAACCGATCATCAATTAAACTAATATTTTATTTTACTTTTATATATAAATATAGTATATAATTATACAATAAAACTATTATTTTATTTATTGTGAGAATGGGATTGAAGAGTATGGAAGAAGATTTTTTAAAATAATTCTCATTTTTATGGATTGTTAGTTTATTTAATTATAAGTTCATTTTAAAATTTAAGATTTCAAATATGGATTGTATTCTATTTTATAATTAATAATGGTTGTAAATTTGTTATAGAATTTATTTGTTGGTGTATGATGTATTTGTATAATTAGGTTGTAGTTGTAGACTTATATTGTAGTTGTATGGTTTTATGTTGTATTATTTTACTTGTATTGTAGTTGTATAGTTTCATGTTGTATTGTAGTTAATAGTTAGTTTATTTGGTATTTTTGCTAGGTGAATATATGTTAAAATTATTTAATTTAGATATTATTTAATTTAGATAATAGCTTGAAAAGATATTTAATTCAAAATATAATGTATGACTATGATTGAAGATTGATACTTAAAAAAGCCTAAAAAACTTTATATAATTTTGAGCCCAATATATACATTTCTATCTCACAATAGCATAAATAAAAAAATTTGGACAAAGCCCAATATGAGGCCTAACCCGACCAATGACCATCGGTTTGGTTCGATTTGGATTGAACGTGGCATTGATTCGGTTTGATTTCGTACCCAACCCAAACAGAATTGATCGGTTTGATTTAAAAAGTTCATAAAACCGAACCGAACCACACTGAACCCACCCCTACTTGCCATGTCTTCAATAATTGATGATATATATGACATTCATGGAACACATGATAGGCTCCTACTCTTCATGGATGCAATTGAAAGGTAAACTAGTAATATATAAAATTGCGCCTTAGAAGTTGGGTTATCTAAATTACTTAGATATATTCAATTCTATAGATATTAAGTTATTTTGCTATATATTTAATCTGGTTCGTTCAGATGGGAATTGAACAGCATGGATCAGCTACCAAACTACATGAAATATTGTTACAAGGAACTCTTAAATGTGTACAAAGAAGTCGAGGAGGTGATGACCAAGGAAGGAAGAAAATACCGCGTAGACTTTGCCATAGAAGAAGTAATTAAGTCGTTACTATACGCATGAAATTTGATCTCTGCTACCGAAATTACATTTTTCTTTATTAATTTGTGCAATTTTCTCCTAGGTTGATATCTGAAATTTGATACTTTCGTTAATGTTTTATGAAAACTATGCATATATATAGATGAAAAAACTAGTCCGAGTCTAGATGGTTGAATCCAAATGGTTCTCTAATAATTACTATCTGGCAATCGGATTACGAAGTTGTGGTTTCTCGATGCTTACAGTCACATCTTTCCTTGGCATAAGAGATATTGTAACCAAGGAAAGCTTTGATTGGATTTCAGAATGGCCGAAGATCTTGCAAGCTGCATGTATCGTTTGTAGGCTGACAGATGATGTGGTTGGCTACACGGTTCGAGTCAAAACTCTAATTAATTAATTTCTACTTTGCGGAGTTTTACATCCAAAATTTGTTTTTTGTTGCAACGTTACTTTTTTTTTCTTTTTCTTTTTCCACAACTTCTAATTAAAAATTAAAAATTAAAAATTGTATTTTAGTACTCTATATTTCAGTCAGATCGTATATCGAAACCTTAAGTTTAAAATATTTTTCATCATATTCTTAAATTATTCAATTTAATATTCTGAAATTAACTAATAGAAATTAACTAATAGAAAATTTAAAAAACACAAATAAAATGAAGAAAAAAATTGATTAATGAGAAATTAATAAATTTTCTTTATTTTTAAACTTTGTTTTAATCTATTTGGAAATTAGGCTAATATGAAACAAATTATAAATTGAACATTTCATGTGAAATATTTAGAATTCAATGCCTCAATGAGCAAATCCAAAATTTTAGAATTTTGATATAAAATATTATAAATTAAACTATAATTGACATTTTTTGCACTAAAAATCTATACTTTTTTTTTTATTCTTTACTTTCTTTTTATTATGGTTAAAAGGCAAATATTTACTATTCACTCATGAAGGTGTCTTTTAAGCTTGGAAATCCCAATTACAAAGTTACTATTTCTTTTTTAAGTTTCAATTCTAAATATCCCATTTCTTAAAATTAAAAAAAAAATTCACTAAAGACGTATTAACTAATATGAATTTCCCTTTTATAAATACTACTAATATCAAATATGCAAATGCTTATCAAGACAATTCATATTGAAGAAATTGATATGGCATGATCAGTCATAGTAATGCTTTACTCTATTCTTTTGAAGGGTTCTCGTTAAGATGAAATGAGCTTGTATGGAAAGCTTAAATTAGCTTTTATTGAATCAAACATTAATTATTCTTTGAAAATCATTTTTATATTATTAAAAATAAAGTTAATATCATCTCATCCCCTGAATTTTATTTTTATTTTAAATTATATCAAAAATTTAAAATAATTCAAAAATATTTCCTATTGTGAGAAAAGTTCGGTTAAATTTAACAAATATAGGTAAAATAGTAATAGGAGATCTTTAAAATATGAAAAAGCCAGAATTTTGACATATTTGCATTGAAAAATGTATAAAATCAATATACAACAATAAAATATAAAAATAAAAATAAAGATTGTAGTGCACGTTCAATGATGAACAACCAAAAAGTTGGCGTCAGTCAAAATCTTCTCTCTCTTTGCATATTTGCCCTCGCACACTTTCTCTCCTCTAGTATATATAATTGGATATAGCTCCAATATCCACTTTTTTTCACCTGAATCCGCAATCTATAATGGTTTATAAATTTATTTTTTAGTAACTGTTTTTTTAAAGTTTCGCTAAAACTTATACTAATACTTTTTTAAAAAAAAAATCCATTTTTTTCCTTTTTGACAATAATTTTCAAAAAATTATTGCTTTTCCTTTTTTTTTTCTCTCTTTTTTTGTCCAATTTTAAACACAATTTTTTTTCTTTTTGTTATCCTATTTTCATCAAAAGCTTTTTTATTTTTTTTGTCCAATTTTAAACATAAATTCTTTTTATTTTATTTTTTTATTCATTATCATATTTCTATTAAAAGCTTTTCCCTTTTTTTTTTTTTTTTCCTTTTTGGTTCATTATCATATTTCCATAAAAAAAAAATTCTTTTTTTTTGGGTCCAATTTTAAACACAAATTCTCTTTTTTTTTTTCATTATCATATTTCTATAAAAAACTTTTCCATTAAAATGATTTTTTTTAATATTAAAAGCACCTAAGCCGACGCTTTTATGCTTAAAATCGTGTTCTTTTCCCCATTAATGTTATTTTTGGTCTTTTTCTTTGTAAGCAAAACAAAGAAAATAAAAATTTTTAAAATTTTGTTAAAGCTTATGCTTTTACATGTTGAAAGCGTCAGCTTTATGATATCTATTAAACTTTTTTTTTTTAATATTGTAAAGTATATTGATTCCAATTTTTCATTTATTTAATCCCTATTGTTACACTTACTTAATCCCTATTGTCACACTTACTTAATTACTATTTTCAAACTCATAATACTCGGTCATATATTGAAAAAATAAAAATTTAAATAAATGAAGCTCACAAGGAAGGGATGGAAGCAATAAAATTGAAAAGATGCATGTCAAAAACATGTATAAAAAAGGGGTGAAACCTTTGCTTTCCATAATTGAAGCTTCCTCTTCTCCTCTGTTGATGTTTCTTTTTCAAAAAAAAAAAAAAAAGGGTAAAAACAGCAAGTTAACTAATACACATTGTCGGTGGACACCCTAAGTATTGTACTCATGGCGGCGGCCTAGCACTCACAGTGGCGACTCTTTTTGCTTTCAAAAGGTGGCCGGTTAGGTTGGATTTTGGGATTTTTGAAATGGTAAAGTTGGTCCTCATGTCGAGTTGGAAATTTGGTGAGAGTAGGAGATAGTGGATTTGAAAACTTTAAAATGGTGAAGTCTGAGTGAAAAAGTGGTGCGAGCGGAAAGGAAATAAATAGCGGAAATGTTAAAGGAGTGTTATTTGTCAACCAATTTTTTGTTACGTGTGATAAAGAGTAATCTGAGCCGTTTGTGTAATTCCTTTAAATCTAATGGCTAACCATTTTCTTATGTTTTTGGACCACACCATATTGATTAGGTTGGACCTGACCGTAGACCCGCTTTTTTTCATCTGAATCCGCACTCTTTTGTTAAGCTTGGAACCCCTTTTCTCTTCCAATGAATAGAAAATGTCAATTGCCAGTTAAACAACAATCGATGCAGACATGTTATACACCCATAAAAGAAGACCTTTTTTATTTTTTTTATTTTTCTATGAATACCCACAAAAGCATATGTAGACAGATTAAAAGGGTTATTTTCTAGTCACAATACAAATGAATCAAAATTTTACAAATTAATAGAAATATGTGCTAAATCTTCACAAAATAAGTCTCATATTTTTGTGGGAGAGTATGTGCACATATTTCAAACCATCAAACCTTAATTAGCAACCATTTGAAATGGAATTTGCTCACTAAGGTGGAGATTAACCATGACTTCCCAGCTTCAATTGCTATCGAAGCTAGGTGACATGGTGATAACCCACAAGTTTTAAGGAACTGTGATGGTGGCGGTGGTGGGTTGGAAAAGTGAAAGAAAGAATGCGATGAAAAGTTTGACTTGCTTCTCTCTCCTAGCATGTTTGCCTCTACACACTCTCTCTCCTCCGTTATTCTAACTTATATATGATTACTCGTCTCTTATTTCTAACCTTTCCTCATCTTTGGCTTCCCTTTTCTATCATCTGAGAATCTTTCCCTCATAGAAAATGTCAATTGCCATTTAAAAGTCATAAATCACCATCTACAAAGTTTGAGCTTTCCCTCTGCACATTCTCCTTCCATAGATTGTTCATTTTCATCATCCACCCTCCCCACAAAGCAAAAGCTTAAAAGCAGACATCGATTATTTTCTAACCACAATAAATATAGTCATGATTTTACAAATTGCTATTTTGAAACTTTTAAATGATGATAACTCACAAGTATTGAGGGAAGGATAAGGATACAGTGAGTTTTCTCGGAATAGATTTTTCCAAAAGGGCTTCAAAGACCATTGATTTGCTGCAATTTGGAATACCGATCTTCTCTTTGTTGAATCATTGTATGAGGGCTCTAAAAGTCTCTCCTTTCCTTTTTTTAATCACAAATAAGAAGTTTGACTCCCTTCTTACCCTCATACTTGATGCAAATTAAGCCTTGAAGGTTTTCACAAGCTCTTCAAGTTTATTAACAAAGCCAGCCTCCAATTTATAGAACCATGACAGTGTTGATCCTTTCAAGCTGATTGAGAAGATTTTGCACAATTTAGCTTCCCTTTTATCCTTAAAGTTTCCAAATTACTCCATGGTATTGTAATATTGTTAGATGTGCTCTCACGAGTCTAAGAAGCCATCAAAAAGTTCAAACTTCGAAGGAATGAACGGAAGCCTTTTATTGACCATCCAATCTATGACAGGTGTCCCCACCAACTACTAATCCATATGTCCTCTCTGTGCTGATCCTTTTTCCTCAAATGCTTTATGTTGCACCGATTCCCTCAACTCTTCAATAGTTAAAGGTAGTTTCTTGCTCTCCTCTCTTTTCTAGATGTTCTTTGCTTTCTTTAGGACTCCTTTTGATTTTTCTCTTAGATATCCCCTGACTCACAATCTCCAGGTTGAGCTTGTCGTCTATGCTGCTTCATTTATTTACTGAGATTATCCATATGTCTGGATGTATCCACAAAGCTTTTCTCATAGGCTTAAGCTAATGAGATCGCTCTGCCCTTTGATGCCTCTCATCCCAATCATTGTTATAGTCATCCCTATTCAAAGGCAAATCTCCCTAATTTTCTTGTTTTAGCCTTCTCTATGCATCAGTGACTAGACGAACCCGTGGTGGTATCTGGTCACAATTCATTGGTAACCTTACTGAATACAAAGTTTGATCTTGTTCTTGAAATGATTTTGGGAAAAGCTGCCTTATGAGTTCTTGGTTGATATGGTTTGCCTATTTTGATCTCTGATTTGCCTGTATGGTAAGTTGGACTATGGAGTTCATCTTCTTCTGCATATCTGGGTTAGTAATGTTGGAAAAACTAATAACACAGGGGAACAAATATCTGCTAATAGAAACTTCATTCATAAATAAATAAACATAATTAAATAAAATATAGTCTGTAAATGATGGATCGAGGCACGCATAATACACTGTCCTTATAGAAGATACACCCCCTTTTGCACTGGCAATATTAATGCATTCCTCTCTAGAGATACAACGATCCTTCAGGAATTCTAAGGTGCATCAATAGAATTTCCCATGAACCCTTTTAGTATCCCTGTAATGCTTAAAGTGCATATATATATATATATATTTTTTTTTTGTAGTAGTAGTAAAATAAGTTTTTATAATAATAATAAGAAAATATGGAGGACTTGAGAAGAGTATTTAGAGAGAAGAAGAGAGAATCATTGACTTTCTATTGCTGTGTGTTTTTAAATGGGAAAAAAGGCTTCTATTTATAGAGTTGTAAAAAATAGCCGTTAAATTACTTAGCAAAATTTTAGATAATAAGTTACACAATATTTGCAACAAAGTTAACGTTATACAACAAATAGATAGATGTTATAAGATCGGACTTATACGTTAAAAGATAGACAGGTGCTAAAAGTTAACTAAAACTCTAACCATATCTACTATTCAATAGGAAAATAGGTTGACTACAACTATGACTCTTAGTCAAAAACATCTAACGTATAAAAAACACAAACAATATATGTTTGTAAAATAAATTCTAATAATAATTTTAAAAAAATTATAAGAATAAGACTAAAAGAAAAATAATAATAAATAATAAATTATAAGAGAATATTTCATCATTGTTTCACATAGAGATGTGTATATATATATATAGGGGAATTTTATGATGCGGACAGCACTCAAAGCCGATGCTTTTTAGATGAAAGTGTCGGCTTTGCTATATACTGTACACATCACAATCGATACTTTCATCTAAAAAGCATCAACTTTGGGTGCGTCCTCATGTGGACTGTCTACACCGTAGAAGCCCTATATATATATATATATATATCTTTTTTACCATAATAAATACATAGCAACATGGATATACATTTAAATATAAGATATGCAAACATACATATATGGTACTAATTAATATGCCATTTATCCAAAAATAAATAAAACAAACTGAATTTTTTTTTTTTCACTTACAACAATATGATATCAAAATAACTTCTTTTTTCTTTTTCTTTTTTTTTTTTAAAAATAAATCAAACTAGTTTGTAGTGTAGAAACTCATTCACCTCATATATATATATACATCATTCATCACATATATACACATACATAGACAAGTGCCAAAAATTCATGAGTACAACTATCAAACGGAAATCTTGCTAAATGAGCTCTTAATTAATTTTTTTCCCAATAATAGCAAAAACAAGCAAACCAATAAAAAGAACAGGAATAAATTAAAAAAATATTTATAAGGTATCACAACTTAAAATATTTAAAGAACCAAATAATATATTAATTAATATTTTTTTTAAGAAATTATTGACTTATCTAAATATATATATATATATATAAAACGATGAACAGAATCCAAACTTGTACATATATAAAAATACAAAATATAAATAACAGATATTTCAAAACCTTATCTTCTCTAAGAATGTTGGAAAAACTAATAACACAGGGGAACAAATATCTATTAATATAAACTTCATTCATAAATAAATAACAAATAAATAAACATAATTAAATAAAATATAGCCTGTAAATGATGGATCGAGGCACGCATAATGCGATGTCCTTAGAGAAGATATGTCCCCTTCTACACTGACAATATTAATGTATTCCTCTCTAGAGATACTACGATCCTTCAGAAATTCTAAGGTACAGTAATAGAATTTTCCATGAACCCTTTTAGTATCCCTGTAATGCTCAAAGTGTATATATATATATATATATATTTTTTTGTAGTAGTAAAGTAATTTTTATAATAATAAAAAAAAATATGGAGGACTTGAGAAGAGTATTTAGAGAGAAGAAGAGAGAATCATTGACTTTCTAAATGGCAAAGAAGGCTTCTATTTATAGAGTTGTAAAAAATAGCTGTTAAACTACTTAGCAAAATTTTAGATAATAAGTTACACAATATTTGCAATAAAGTTAACGTTATACAACAAATAGATAGATGTTATAAGATAGGACTTATACGTTAAAAGATAGATATGTGCTAGCAGTTGACCAAAACTCTAACCACACCTACTATTCAATAGGAAAATAGGTTGACTACAACTATGACTCTTAGTCAAAAACATCAAATGTGTAAAAAACACATAAACAATATATATTTGTAAAATAGATTCTAATAATAAATTTAAAACAATTACAATAGGTAAGTGATATTAGCTATTCCTAACACATTAGCAAGCTTGCATCATTACTAGGATCGCATTGATAAATGACGCAATTAATGCGTTGCACAAAATAAAGACTGACGTATTATGCGGTGTCGCCTAACGTCCTATTGCTAAATCCAGAAGACAACACGCGACGCATTAATAGCGTCTACTATTTTTTCAGTTTTTGGCTATACATCTAGACTTTTAGCAACGCATTAAACAAATGCGTTAGATTTTCCATTAGATTTTTAGTGATGTATTTATCAAATGCGTTAGATTTTTCATTAGATTTTTAGCGACACATTTATCATATGCGTCAAATTTTCCATCAGATTTGTAGCGACGCATTTGTCAAGTGCGTCAGATTTTCCATCAGATTTTTAGCGACGCACTTTTAGCGACACTTTCAACGTATGAGTCAGATTTGATTTTCCACTTTTAACGACTGATTTCATTTAATATTTAGCAACTCTTTACTAAACAATCGCTAAAAAATATTTTAACGATTGTTTTTTAAAGCGTTGCTAAATATATGCGTCGCTAAAAATAGCCAATGAAAGAAGACACTTCAAAAAACGTTGCTAAATATATGCGTCGCTAAAAATAGCCAATGAAAGGAGACTCTTTGGAAAACATCACTAAAGGTGGAAAAACAACATCGTCAAATATGTTAGGCGACGGTGTTTGTTTTAATGCGTCGCCCTTTATTTTTTATTTTTTAATTTGCTTATTTTTAATTTTTTGAAAATTGATTAAAATAGTAAAAATATTAAAATAATTAAAATACAAAAAAACTTAAACAAGCTTCATCCAAAATAATTAGAATACAAAAATTTAAAATAAATATTTTCATAACAAAATAATTATCAAATAAATTAAATATTATTTTATTGACATATTTTTACATAATTTGGTAAACTATTGTATGTGTAAATGCAAATTCAATATTAATTAAACTTCCTTGAATGTATACTCATTGAGATGGAAGTTAACGTCCTCTTGTTGACGATATTACACCTTCATACTGCGTATGGAAAAATTAAAAAGGTTATTAACACTTATGCAAAATAAATAAATATTAATTATTATTAAATTATGTAATTTAGTAAATGAAAATTTAAAGAATATTACCATTGTTCTTCAAATTTGGCAAAATATCTACAAAAGCAAGATTAAGAAAACCCAACGACTCTAACCTGAGGTTAAAATGAAAAAAAAAAAAAAAACCAACTGACCACATGTCTCCGCCAACCACAAAGAAAAAAGAAACTCACTTAAACAATAGAGATGAACCCAGCTAACCACAAGGGTGACACAGAGAAACCTAGCTTCCCGACGGCAACGTAGGCAAATGAAAAATGAAACCCGAAATATCCCACTCTTCAAGTCTCTCTTAGATTGCTTCCAAATTTAATATCTATTAGGTAGTGTACTTGATGTAGTTTTAGAAAAGAAAAGGGATTCAAAGGCCCACGTAAAAATTTTAAAACGCGCTAAAAATTTTCAGAAAATGGCAAAAAGGCGACCCTTTTGAAGAATTTTTTTTTTTAAAATTAAGAGAACAAGCGACGCGTTTACATCTTAAAGCGTTCCATCAATGTTATTATTATTCTTAATTAGTTTTTTATTCTTCATCTAAAAATAAATACTGAAAATATTTATTATATATGTGAAACAAAATTACCAAAGTGGGAGTTTAATTATTTTGTTTTCCAATTAGGTTTATTTACTTTAAAATATTATAAATTTCAATTTTTTTTAAAGGGAATAAGCGACACATTTACAATAGACAACGTCGCCTGTTTTAAGTTTTATTTTTTGTTCCTTAATTTGATGGAACAGGCGACGCACAAAAAACAAAAAGAGTCGTCAAATACTCTTTATTATTATTTTTTTAATAGTTATTAATTTGACTTTGAAGTATAATTTATTTGCTTTTAAAAGTTGCAAGTATTAATTTTTTTTTTCAATTAAGAGAACAGGCGAAACATTTACAATTAAGCGTCGCCTTTTCTCTTAATTTTATTTTTCATCTACAAATAAACACTGAAACTATTTCTTAAAAATTCAAAGCAAAATATCAAAAATTGCTGTTTATTTATGTGTTTTTCAAGTACACCTTTATAAAATTTGCATGTCTTTTAAATTTTTTGTTTTTTTTAATTGAGAGAACAGGCGATGCAATTTCTTCAAAAAGTGTCACATGCTCTTGAATTGTGGGATGAAGCGACGTATTATAGTCGAAAAGCATCACCTGTTCCCTTTTTTATATTTTCTTTATAATCTTTAAATAGTTTTTTAATTGTTCATCTACAAATATATTCATGTAGCAATCCAACGAATATAAATTCCACTGATATAAAAACAGAAAATAATTTTGCCAATGTTCTTCTTAATTATTCACATATATGTGTATAGATGAGACACAAAATATTTCAAGACCTAATTTGAAATAGGGTATCGAATATAGAATTCTAATTCAACAAGGATTTATTGACCAAGATATCTACATAAATATGTTAAATGAGCTTAACTTTCACGTGTTTGTGTTCGATAATAGTTTACTTGTTTCTAAAAATTGAAAGTCTATTAAATTGCTTTTAAAAAAAAATAAAAAAATGAATAAACTGGTGATGCAATTCCAACCCAAAGCATCACCTATTCCATTTTTTTTTTATCTTTAATTAGTTTTTTTGATTGCTCATCTACAAATAAAAAAAATCAATATTTGCAAAATTAAAAAAAATTACTAAAAATAACTTTCAAATTAAAAAAAAAATTGGTTTGGTGAAAAGGCGACACATTTGTTGAACAATGCGTTGCCGTTTCCTTTATTTGGCAACTCTTTTTGAAAACAATGCATCGCCTTTTTTGAAAACAATGCACTGCCTAAAAGGTTATTAGTTATTTCTTGTTATATTATTACATCCAAGTCATTTGGTCTGGTGGTGTAGTGATTCCTCAAGCGTGTATGAGATTCTAGGTTCAATTTCCTTTATTTGGTGATTCTTTTTTAAAACAATGTGTCACCTAAAATTATATTAGCTATTTTTTGTTATATTATTATATCCAAATCATTTGGTTTGATGGTGTGGTGGTTCCTTAAGAGTGTAAGAGGTTCTGGGTTCAATTCTTGGCATGACCCTATTTGATTTGATTTTATTTTTTATGGCTTTGTACACGTGTAAATAAAAAAATCAAAAAAAAGAAAAAGAAAAGGTGACTCAATTGTTGGGCAATGCGTCGCCTTTTCCTTTATTTGGCGACTCTTTTTTAAAACAATATGTCATCTAAAACTATATTAGTTATTTCTTTGTAAGAAAAGGTGACTCATTTGTTGAGCAATGCGTCGTCTTTTCCTTTATTTGGCGACCCTTTTTTAAAACAATGCGTCACCTAAAACTATATTAGCTATTTCTTGTTGTGTTATTACATTCAAGTCATTTGATCTGGTGGTGTGGTGATTCTTTGAGAGTGTAAAAGCTTTTGGGTTCAATTCTTGGCATGACCTTTTCCTTTATTTGGCGACTCTTTTTTAAAACAATGCGTCGCCTAAAATTATATTTGCTATTTCTTGTTGTATTATTATATCCAAGTAATTTGATCCGGTGGTGTGGTGATTCTTTGAGAGTGTAAGAGGTTATGGGTTCAATTCTTGGCATGGTCCTTTATGATTTTTTTTTATGGGTTTGTACACGTGTAAATAAAAAAAAAATGAAATTGTGATGCATTTGTTGAGCAATGTGTCACATTTTCTTTTATTTAGCGACTTTTTTTTAAACAAATGCGTCGCCTAAAGCTATATTAGCTATTTCTTATTGTATTATTACATCCAAGTCATTTGGTCTGTTGGTGTGATGATTCCTTGAGAGTGTAAGAGATTTTGGGTTCAATTTTTGGCATGGCCCTTTCTGATTTTACTTTTTTTTATAGGTTTGCACACGTGTAAATAAAAAAATAAAAATAAAAAATAAGAAAAGGTGACTTATTTGTTGAGCAATGCATCGCCTTTTCCTTTATTTGGTGACTTTTTTTTTAAAATAATGCGTCGCCTAAAACTATATTAGCTATTTCTTGATAAGAAAAGGTGACTCATTTGTTAAGCAATGCGTCTCCTTTTCCTTTATTTGGCAACTCTTTTTTAAAACAATGCATCACCTAAAACTATATTCGCTATTTCTTGTTATATTATTATATTCAAGTCATTTGGTCTGGTGGTGTGGTGATTCTTTGAGAGTGTAAGAGGATCTGGGTTCAATTCTTGGCATGGTCTTTTCCTTTATTTGGCGACTCTTTTTTAAAACAATGCATCGCCTAAAACTATATTAGCTATTTCTTATTGTATTATTATATCCGAGTAATTTGGTCTGGTGGTATGGTGATTCTTTGAGAGTGTAAGAGGTTATGGGTTCAATTCTTGGCATGACCCTTTGTGATTTTATTTTTTTTATGGGTTTGTACACGTGTAAATAAAAAAAAATGAAAATGTGAAGCATTTGTTGAGCAATCCGTCGCCTTTTCTTTTATTTAGTGACTCTGTTTTAAACAAATGCGTCGTCTAAAGCTATATTGGCTAATTTTTATTGTATTATTACATCCAAGTCATTTGGTCTGTTGGTGTGGTGATTCCTTGAGTACGTAAGAAGTTCTAGATTCAATTCTTGGCATGACCCTTTTTGATTTTTTTTTATGGGTTTGCACACGTGTAAATAAAAAAATTGAAAAAAAAAAGGCAACGCATTTGTTGAACAATGCATCGCCTTTTCGTTTATATGTAAGCAATATAACTGATGTAGTTTTTTGTTTTTTTCAACTAAGTGATATTGCTTAAATATTTTCATTGGTTATTTGAAGTTGAAAAACAATCACATTGATTGAAAAAAAGAAAAAAAAGAAAAAAAAAAGGGAACAGGTGAGTCGTAATGAAGTAGTTACGTCGCCTGTTACCTTTATCTTAAAAAAAAAAAAAAAAAACTACCTCAATTATATTGCTTAAATATTTTCACTGGTTATTTGAAGTTGAAAGAAAATTAGATTGATTAAAAAAAAAAAGAAAAAGGGAACAGGCGATGCAGAATGAAGCAATCGCATCGCTTGTTCCCTTTATCTTAAAAGAAAAAAAAAACCACCTTAGTTATATTGCTTAAATATTTTCATTGATTATTTGAAGTTGAAAGAAAATCAGAAAATCAGATTGATTAAGAAAAAAACCAAAAAAAAAAAAAAGAACAAGCAACACAGAATGAAGCAGTTGCGTCACCTATTCCCTTTATCTTAAAAAAAAAAAAAAACTTTAATTATATTGCTTAAATATTTTCATTGGTTATTTGAAGTTGAAAGAAAATCACATTGATTATAAAAAAAAGAAAAAACAAAAAAGGGAACAGGTGACGTGGAATGAAGCCGTTGCATCTCCTGTTCCCTTTATCTTAAAAAAAATAATAATAATACAAGCGTTGCAAGTTTAATTAATAGAAAATAAAGTGTACATGAAAAATTAAATAATTGAACAACAACATCAGTTATATTACTTAAATATTTTCATTGGTTATTTGAAGTTGAAAAAAATCTCATTGTTAAAAAAAAAAGAAAAAAAAAAGGATACTCTGTTCAGCCGCATATTCAGCGGCGCTGAAGGGAAGCATCGCGTATTGTTTTTTTTAGCGACCGTTTGACTTCGACAGTTTTTGAATGCGTCATATATTTATGGAATTTTAACTGACGCTTTAACCTCAGCATTGTGATTTTGTTTTTTCAGATGCTTTTGTTTCGTAGCATCGCTAAGTTAGTATCACTAGATCTCAATTTTCGCATAGTAAAATGAAATTAGCTTTGATCGGTTGAGAAGATACACGTTGAGTTAAATTAATATTCTAATTGGGTTAGTAAGCGATATTAGTTTCATGGGTTAGTAAGTGATATTAATATTCTACTTGGTCTAGTAAAGTGCATTGAATTTTAAAGATGTCTAGGCTATTCTTCTTTTAAGAAACCGACAAAAAATGCTCAGTAATGACAAATAATAGTTTTCATAATTCAATAGTAAGTTATTTTTATTTTTAAATTTTTTATTATTTTTTTATATTGATATCAAGTTAAGTTTTGAGGAAATTGTTATAAATAAATGACTTTAAATCAATATAGAAGATGGAAAGATGCAGAGACAGGAAAAAAAAAATCTAGAGCTATAGTATTATTCCATATGTTATTATTTGTACATCAACATCTTCTTATGATGTTTCGTAAGTCCTGGGTTTAAAATCCAATGAGGAAATCCCTTTATTCTATTAATAAAAAAAAAAAATCTCTTTTTCTTAATAAAGATCCATCATAATAATTTTAGTAATGTCCACATATTATCCCCTTTTTATAACTTGAATCCCATTGTTATGTTTAATACTTCAATTGTATGTAACTATATATAGGATAAATTCACAGAAATACCCATCTATTTTATCATCAGTTTAGCACATATAACGGAAACAATATTGAAAACCACCCTTCATGTTTTTATTTTTCTTTCATTATCATCCACC
Source organism: Ziziphus jujuba (assembly GCF_031755915.1). Classification (NCBI taxonomy): domain Eukaryota; kingdom Viridiplantae; phylum Streptophyta; class Magnoliopsida; order Rosales; family Rhamnaceae; genus Ziziphus; species Ziziphus jujuba. Next base: position 37,305,245 of record NC_083379.1, on the reverse strand, counting down.
TATTCACATAGTTTTAAAATTTTTACTGGCAAATATTCTCACACTTTTTGATAATATAAAAATATAAAACTAAAAGTATGAAAACAAGGGCAGTGTCAGGAATGTTAACTTAAGGGTGGGGGCTGAAAATTAAATTACTTTTTATAAGAAAAATTAATATTTAAAATCAAATTATTTTAAAAAATAAAATATTCTTTATCTATATTCGTATTTTCCTTGAAAATAAATAAAACAATCATAAAATTAAATTACTTAATTTTATTGGTATAAGTGAAAATATGTTGGAAGAGAAAAATACTAAAAAAAAAAAACTATATAAAATGCTAAGTTTTTGTTTTTTTAAGCAAAATATAAAATGCTAAGTTGCTAGCAACCATGTACAAAATGTAATAGATTTTTATTTTCTTATTTGTCAATGTAATGGTAAAATACTTTCATGTCTTGTATCTTATAAAATGTTTAATTTAAAATAAGAAATTATAATTTATAGTATTTGGTCACCTCTATTTAAATAAACCAATAGATTTCTTTGACAACTAATTTATTATTTCAACTGTTTTAATAATATCAAATAGACAATTACAAACTTTTATGATAATTATGAAAACTAATAACATATGGGAGCCAAATATGTAAAACTGTTTTCCATTCAAAAAAAAAAAATGTAAAACTGTTTTAATAATATCTAATAGATAATTACAAACTTTTCATGGTAATCATTATGGAAACTAATAATATATAGGAGCCAAGTATCTAAAATGTGAGGGGGACATACGTTTGTTGTGGCCCTTGTGGGTTGGGGTTGGGTTGGTTAGTGATATTATTAGACAGGTAGCAATTTGGGTTTAACACAACGGACGACAAGCAATCCCAGAGCGAGGCTCTCAATTCCATTGGACCTAGAACCTAATAGATTGGGCTTAACCTATTAGTCTGTTTTCTAATCTTTCGTTCGGCCAACACACTTTTCCCATGCTATAGTTTTTTTTTTAATCAGATTTCCTTGTTATTATTATTATTATTATTTTGGTTGAAATGCTGTAGTTGTTATTTGTTATCAATGAGTTGCCTATTTTTATATTACTTTTACATAAACCAGCCATCTAAACTCAAAAGGAAGAGAGACAGCCTGGAATCTACGATTTCAAAAGTGAAGATTTGAGAGGCTTACCGAGGCTTACCAATCTACCAACTTATTTTGTGGAATTTTGTATCTTTGAGAAAAGTAAAGCCACTTGGGGGTTCCTATTGGAACCTTCATTATATTTGGCACCAGCCATCCCAAAAATTTAAAAAAAAAAAAAATTGAAAAAATATAGCAATATAATAATAAATCATAGAAGGCTGCACAATATTGTTTGTTTGAACTGGGAGTCTCTCTGTGTTCCAGTTGATTTTCAAAGAATTCATAAGGGAATGAAACACCAAAACAACAACCTCTCACTCTAAAACTCTTACGCCGCCGCTAACCAGGCATCTTATTAGACTTATATATAGATTGGTCGGTCCATATAAGTAACCATGAAAGGACAAAACAAATTTCAAGATGTTTTATTTCCTTTCTTATCTTTTTTCAATTTGCTTCGCGTTATTTTCAACAATTGCGACAAGAAGAGAGAAAAACAGGAAAGTTTTATAGGATTAGAATTCTCAAAACAGCTTTAATTTCTCACACGCTTTATGCTGATTACTGCATTGTTGTTCCACAGAGAACACAAAATAGATTAATATATCTCAATTCTAAGAGGATTGTAGACCAATTTTATTCTTCTTTTGGAAAAACCAACAGATAATGCTACATTTCAAAATATTTGAGTGTAAATCGTTTGATTGGAAATAACAGCTGGCTGGGTCAATCAATTCAATTGTATAAAAGGAGTAAATTGCAATAAGCTTTTGAGTCCCACCAAAAAACCAAAGCAACTATATACACCTATTTCCATCTGCAAAATTAATCTTATAGAAATGTCGTTCCAAGAAGATCCTGTTTTATTAACCAAGAATAATGAACGTCCATCCGCAGATTTTCAGCCCAGCATTTGGGGTGATTATTTCCTCACTCGCTGCATGGTATATATATTATTGCTCAATAAGTACTATTTCCTATTCTACTCTTTTCATATGGACTTGATAATATTGGAGTATATTGTTATTTGTCAGTGGTGAGACAAAATAATAAATTTGCATTGGCTATATATGTTGATCTGGGACACTAGCACATGATTAATCTGGCATTCTGTCATGCCCTGTGATAAACAATTATTGTTATTATTACTATTAGTATGATTTTTTCTTTCAACTAATTAATCAATTTGTTTGCCTCTATAGGGAACGGTATCAATTGAGAAAATGGGGCAACAAGTTGAAGAATTGAAGGAAGAAGTGAAAGGATTGCTAATGGATTCTCAAAAGAAACCTTTGCAAAAGTTGGAGTTGATTGATTCAATCCAACGTTTAGGAGTTTCTTACCATTTTGAGAATCAGATTGATGAAATCTTAGAAAAAATGCACCACGACTACTCTAATGGCGTTGTTGATACAGAGCACGATGACCTTTATACCATTGCTCTTTGGTTTCGCTTGCTTAGGCAACATGGTTATTATATATCATGTGGTAGTAATTCTCTCTGTCTCAATGTGTCTATGTCCAAATATATTGCTTGGAGCATACAGATTCATAACTCTAGCTTTTTTTATTCACATTGTGACAGATGTATTTAACAAGTTTAAGGACGGAGAAGGAAACTTTAAGGCATCCTTAGCCATTGATGTGTCAGGCTTGCTAAGTTTGTATGAGGCTGCACACCTTCGTATACGCGGGGAAGAAATTCTTGATGAAGCCATAGCTTCCACTACCACTCATCTTGAGTCAATGGTGAGCAGTATAAGCCCCCACCTCTTGGAAAGGTCACATTTGCCCTGAACCGACCCATTCGTAAAAACTTACCAAGGTTAGAGACAAGGCACTACGTTTCTCTCTATCCCAAAGAAGATTTCCACAATGCAACTTTGTTGAAGTTGGCAGCGTTAGATTTTAATGTTTTACAAGCGTTGCATCAACAGGAGGTGAGCAACATTACAAGGTAAGCATTGAAACTTTCTAAATCATATATACTTAGCATGTCGTATTCTGTTTCCAATCAAAGAGCATCCTAATTTATAATATATGGGTTAGGTGGTGGAAAAATTTGGACTTTCCAAGAAAGCTGCCTTATGCAAGAGACAGAGTGGTAGAACTGTACTTTTGGATATTAGGAGAGTACTTTGAACCCCAATATTCCCATGCAAGAGAGTTAGCTACCAAAATTATGACTATGGTATCCGCAATAGATGATACCTATGATGCTCATGGAACATATGAAGAACTCAAGCTCTTTACGCAAGAAATCAAAAGGTTACATTAATTCAAGCTTTTAGCTCAAATCTTGGTTAGAAATTCTTTGATGTAATACTTCTGCTCTATTAAATTTTATGCTCAATCCTATTTGATTTTTCTTCCTTTCTTTCCAACAAAGAAATTTATCTCCTTAAAGATAATTTTGTGATTGTTTGTTCATTGGTTCACAGATGGGATATTAGTGCCATTGATGTCCTTCCAGATTATATGAAGTTTCTATATCAAGCAATTTTAGATATTTACAGTGATATTGAGGAACACACTACAAAGGAAGGAAGATCATATTGTGTACATTATGCAAAAGAGGCAGTGAGTCATTTCTTCTTCACCCCTGAACATTCTACATTCAACTCTTCAATAATTGATTAATATTGTTGCCTTTAATCGTTTATATATGCTTGATCTTTCAAAAAAAAAAAAATGAAAAAAGAAAACATGAAATGTTACATAAGGGAGAGTAAATTAAAAGTTTTTACATTTATATTTTTTTGTTGTTTTTCTCTGATAAATTGTTAGGTCTGGCATAATAATGTTAAACTAACTTCGATTTTAATGAGTTTAGGTGGAAGAGCTAGTCCAAGCCTATTTCACTGAAGCCAGTTGGTTGCATGATGCGCACACCCCAACATTTGAGGAATACATGTCAGTAGCGGCAGTGAGTGCTACTTATTTTGTTATCATAACCTTTTCATTTCTTGGGATGGGTAAGATTGCTACTAAAGAGGTGTTCGATTGGGTCTGCAATAAACCAAATATCATCAAAGCTTCATCAGTTATTGGTAGACTAATGAATGACATGGTGTCCCATAATGTAAGCTAAATTAATAATTTGAAAAATGCATTTCCTAATTCCTAATGTTTCATGCTTGATTTGTTTCTTATATATAAATATGACATTGTAGTTTGAGCAAAAGAGAGGACACGTTGCTTCTGCTGTAGAATGTTGCATGAAACAACATGGTATTGAGGAAGAAGAGGCAAATAAAATGTTGGCTGTAGAAGTTGAAAATGCTTGGAAAGATATAAATCAGGAGTTGCTGAAGAAGCCAAATACCAGAGGCAGTGTAGCATTTGGTCTTCTGGAGCGGATTTTGAATCTGACAAGGGTGACAGATGTTGTGTACAAAGATGATGATTGTTATACAAATCCTCATAAGCTCAAACACCAAATTGAGTTATTGCTTAAACATCCCATAGCAATTCATTGAATAGGCTTTTTTTATAATATTACTAGTCTCGTGAGTAGTTAATCAGTCTTCCATTAATGTTTTGATTTGTTCCAAGTTAATTTTATCAGTTGTAATCATCAGTAGCAAAAATGTGTTAAATTCTAAGCATTTCGTTAAAAACCCTAAAACAGAAATTCAGTTGCCATGGAATCAAATTGTAGTACCCAAATCGATCGGGTTAATCACAAGCAATTCGGCTTCACACAAACCCAACAGTTCTGTTTGGGAATGGGATTAGATTTTTCGCACAGCGATTCAATATGGATTTTCTCAAGTCCAATGGACCTAAATACTGTATTGGCCGTTTAGGTTTTGTTTGGGTTATTAATTTTCAAAAAATTATTTTTGAAAATGTTTGGATAAATTTTTAAAGTGCTTTCTCTAAAAGAATTTCTAACTAAAGTTATAAACGTGTAATTTTTAAGAAAACACTTTTAGAAAAGCAGAAATAAAATTAGAAGTTGTATCAAGCAAGGCCTTAGTATAGATGATCTACTTATAGTCTTTCCTTTGCCCACCACAAATCAAGCAAACCCCTACAGCCAATAGTTTCCTAAAATGGATGTTCATCTTCATAAGTATTGTATCCATAATTATTCAGCTGTGTTTCCCCTAATTTTAAATGGTAATTCTAGAGTGTCTAAATATATTAACCAAATTTTTGTATCAAATAACTTTGCATTATTTTATTAGTTTTACCTTCCATAATTTTAGGGCATTATAAGTTTGTCAACCATTAAACTGTCACATATTTGATAACCAAAATTTGGCAAACAATGTGGTACAAGTTTTAATTTAATTTGATTGGGAAGTAAAATTAATTAACAATGAATTACACTGCCCCCTCCTTTTCCTTTGTTTAATTTTTTTTTTCCTTAAGGTACAATTAATACTTTCAATTTTGAACGTTGATGTTAGGATCCATCTAAGATCCCTTCCTGAAATCCTAGACAAGTCCTGATTATAGAGAAAACCTTATTGGACCGTCCTATGAAAAATCCGGCAGCATATCTCCTAATGGTAGAATATGCTCCAAAAATTACCTGTACAAAAATGCACTCTTATATGGCACCACCTTATCCCTCTCACCTTACTATAATAATTTTCACAATTTGCAGCACTTCGATATCAAACTATATAAAAACATATACACGATAGAAATAAACTAATAAGTAAAAAACAAAAATATATCTTTCAATATTCGTATCCTCCCATACCACCCACTTAATACCAAGCATTTTAAATACATTTCAAATGTTGTTTTACAAACATATTAATGCGTAATATGGAAAGGTAAAACGACCATCACATTAACAACAATAATAATAATAATAGCAATCATTTTAACAATAATAATAGTATTAATATAACTTGTCCAAGGGCTATCTCATCTGTCTCAAGGCTACCATTTGCCTAAGGACTATTATACTCGTCCGATTGCTATTTTTCTTGCCTGTAGACTGTAATATCTGTCCGAAGATACCATATGATGATGATGATGATAATAATAATAATAATAAATATAATAATAATTTGCAACACTGATAATAATAATAAGAATAAAAATATTGACAAATAATAATGATAATAATAGTAAATAAATAAATAATACTAACAATATTAATAACAACAATAATAATTACAATAATTAATAATAACGGCCACAATAATAATTAACAACAATATTAATGGTAAATAATAATAATAAAAAAATAGTAAGAATAATAAAAATAATAACAACGTAACAACAACAACGATAATGATATTAATAATAATAATAATGATAAATAATAATAATAATTAAAAATAATAATAGTAAGTCATTAATAATTAAAATAATAATAATTAGTCATTAATAATTAAAATAATAATAATAATAATCCCATAACAATTAATAATAGTGACTATACTAATGAAAATAATTATAAATAAAATTATAATAAATAATAATAACAATATAAATAACAAAAATAATATTAATAAAAATAATAACAATAAAAATAATTAAATATAATATTAAAAAACCATATTATAAATAAATAAGATAATATAAAATAAAATAATATTTTAAAATTTAAAATATATTATGAAATATACATTTGTATTGGACAATACGAGCGATACCCTCTAAAAAATAATTATGCCTCCTATAGAAATGATTATTTCCTTTAAAATAGTTATTTTTTTAATTTGAAATATATTAAATACGTAAAAAAAAATAAAAAAAACTAGTATGTATTCTGCATTCATTTCACATGCCAAATATGTCGGCTTTTGTTAAATTCGCAGCAAATCTAATTTGTCGTGGCTTCCACATGTCGCATGGTACACTAACTCTTTTTTTTTTTGGGCTACGAGTTACACAATAACTTTGTCAACTATCACAAAGCACAAGTGGAAACGACGAGCCATCACCAGCCACTTCAATCAAATACAAGACAAATGGTTTTAAAGCATCTTTTATTTCCTTTAAAAAAATAAAAAAAAATAAAACTTGTTTTCACGTCACTTCAAAAGATATGGTATGATCAGTCATAATAATGCTTTACTTTATTCTTTTGAACTGTTCTCATTTAGATGAAATCAGCTTGTATGGTAAGCTTAAATTAGCCTTTAATTAATCAAACAATTAATTACTTTTTGAAAATAAATTTTATATTATTAAAAATAAAAACAATATCATCTCATCTTCAGAATTTTATTTTTATTTTAAAATTTATCCAAAAGTTTAAAATAATTAAAAAATATTTTTTATTGTGAAAAAATCTCGGCTAGATTTAAGCTTGGAATCCTTTTTTTTTTTCCAACCAATAGAAAACATCGATTGCCAGTTAAATAACAATCGATGTAGATAAGTTATACATCCACAAAAGAAGATAATTTTTTTATTTTTTATTTTCCGATGAATACCACAAAAATAGATGTAGACAGATTAAAATGATTATTTCCTATTCACAATACAAATGATTCAAGATTTTACAAATTAATAGAAATATGCGCTAAATCTTCACAAAATAAATATTATATTTTTGTGGGAAGGAGGATATATGCACATATTTCAAACCATTAAATATATTTCAAACCATTAAACTTTCAGCAAAAAATAAAATAAAATAAAGATTTCAAACCATTAAACTTTCAGCAAAAAATAAAATAAAATAAAATTTTCAAACCATTAAACCTTAATTAACAACCATTTGAAATAGATTTTGCTAATTAAGGTGGAAATTAACCATATAACTTCCCATCTTCAATTGCTATCGAAGGTAGCTGACATGGCGATAACCCACAAGTTTTAAGGAACTGTGATGGTGGCGGTGGTGGTTTGGTAAAGGGCAAGAAAAGAATGCGATGAGAAGTTGGAGTTGCTTCTCTCTTCTAGCATGTTTGCGTCTACACACTGTATCTCCTCAGTTATTCTAACTTAGATATGGCTACTCATCTCTGATTTCTCACCTTTCCTCTTCTTTCGCTTCCCTTTTCTCTCATCTGAGAATCCGTCTCTCATAGAAAACGTCAATTGCCACTTAAAAGTCATAAATCACCATCTACAAAGTTTGAGCTTTCCCTCTGCACATTCTCCTTCCATAGATTGTTCATTTTCATCATCCACCCTCCCCACAAAGCCGAAGCTTAAAAGCAGAAATGGATTACGTTCTAATCACAATAAAAATAATCAAGACTTTACAAATTGCTATTGTAACTTTGAAATGATGATAACTCGCAAGTATTGAGGGAAGGATAAGGATGACTTATGGTGGCGTTGGTGGTCTGGTAAAAGGAAAAAATGAATGGGATGAGGAATTGGAACGGGGTCCAAGGAAATTGGAGAAGGAAATCAGTGTTCTTTTCCCAATAAAACTCTCTCTTTTTTTTTTTTAATGTTTTTAATTTTCTTGTTAGAAACCCATGCGACTATTCAACCTTTTTTTTTTTTTTGGTTAAATTTGGTTCCATGTCACCAAGTGCTTACGGTTTCGCATCTCCAACGCTTACGACACCATTTAAAGATATTTCAACTAAATGGTATTATATTTTATAAAATGTTAAAAAAAAAAAAACAAAAGATTTTGCCTACTGTCCTTCCTTTTCCTTTGATTTTCTCTCTCTCTATCTCTCAAAGATCAGCAGATCTTTCTTCTTCTTTGCAAATCACCGTAAAGCAGGGCAAGTTTTGATATGTTTTTTGAAATTGGTTTTTGGTGAGTTCCTCTTCTTCTTCGTTTTTTTTTTTAATTTTTTTAATTTTTGGGTTTTATATGCTGAGTTTTTTCCCTGTGGGTTTTCTTCTCTTCTTCTTCCTTTTCTTCTATATTTATTGGCTTTATTTACTGGATTTTGGTTTTTGTGGGTTTCTCCTTCATTCTTTCCAAATTTATTTATTTATTTTTTTTGTAGTTTTTAATTGATCTAAGATTTGTTGTTGGGCCTTTGAATGGAGGTGGCTTCGCCAGAAGGTTTCCGAACTTTCTCTATAAAGGTTGTCCGAGAGCAAAGTTTTGTATTTTTTCTTAATTTAAGTTTAAATTTAAAATTTGAAAATTTTCGGTTTTAAATAAAATATTTTTTTTTTCGCTGAAATTGTTTTAAATAGAATAGATTAGGATGGTTGTTGCTTGATGATAATTCTTCCGGTAAGCTTAAGAACTTTAATGAGGGGAAATTATTATTTGGACAATGAAAGAGGGCAGCATGTCATTTGTTTACAATCTCTATTTTGTTGTTGTTGCTGTTTTCATTTTTCTTTTCATTTTTTTTTATCATTTTTGGATAATAATTAACATTTGTAGGAGGGATGATCATTAATTATAGGGTAATTTTACATTTTTATTTATATATTTATATTTTTTAAAATGGTGATTATTAGGATATTTTTATATATAGTACATATTTTATATATTTTTGTAATTATAAGTCGATAGAATTTTTCATAGAAAAATATGACAAATCAAATTTTATATTTAGGATAAGTAAACAGAATACAGTTATATATATATATAGTTTATATTCAGTGACCTACTTAGCTTTTTTTATGGTATGAATGTGAAATAAAATTAAATAGAAATAAAGGAGAAAATGAATAAAATTTTTAATTTTTTCTACAGAAAAATAAAACGTTATTTAAACATTATATGAAAATGTAATTAACTTTCATAGATTTGTTTTCTTTACTAATTTTTAGTATTAAAAAATATTTTAAATTAGTACAATCATACATAATTATCACTCATATCTTTAAATATTTAATAATAAAAATGAGTTATATAGTTTATTACATCATTATTATGCATATGTGCAAATATTTAATTTTTACTAAAAAAATGATTGGTAAGATATTTTTTATATAACATATTTTATATACTTTCATAATTATAAAATAATAGATTTAAAAAAAAAAGAGTGATAAATCAAATTTAACATTTATGATCATTAAACAAAATGCAATTTTATATTTTATATATCTTTAATTTTTCTTTAAACAGAGGTTGTTAGAATGTATTTTGTTTAACAAATTTTTTGTATTCCATAATTATAAATCACTCTATAGATTTGTTTTTTAAAAAAATGTTATAGATAAATTAAAATTATCTAATTATCAAGATTTATACTAGAAATTTATTTAATATGTTATAAAATATTTTAATGATAAAGTAATTTAAAAAAAAAAAAGAGTACATCTTGATTTCTCAAGATTTTGTGGATGTAATGAGACTCAACTGTACTTTGTATAATCATATTTATCCTTCAAATTGCACCGCTTCTTATATGTGAGTCCAGCTCTAGGTGACTCTCCGGATTGGCGTTAATCCAATCTATACCTCGGTGGTATGTTTTAGACTTTCTTCTATGTGTTTTTTCCTTTCCTTATGGATCCAGGCAAGTAGTCCACAACGGCTTGGAAGGCTCCTTTGCTATAACTCAAGGCTGACGAGGAGCATGTGGATCAGCTTTCTCAGATTAGGCTCGTAGGAAAGGTTATGTCGAATAAACAAATTAGGAAGAACATTGTACAATCAATCATTAGACAAGTTTGGTTTACGAAAGATTTGGTTCGGGTGGAGGAACTGGCTCCAAATATCTTTTTGTTTAGCTTCAAAACCGCCTCTAACATAGATCGCATTTGGAACAAACAACCCTGGTCCTTAAATGGGTCACATTTGGTGTTGCGGGAGTGGAAATTGGATCTCTCTTTTGAGGAGATAAACTTTAATCTCTCCACATTTTGGGTTCAAATTCATGGGCTCCCTCTTTAGTATATGACCAAAACAAATGCTCAAGCCATCGCGAGTCTATTTCCCTAGGTCATTCAATGCAAATCCTCTTCTAGAACAAATGCGATAGGGCGAAATTCATGAGGGTTCAAGTGGAAGTTGATTTATTCAAACCCTTTTTAGCAGGATTTTTTAAGAAACTTGGGCAGGGGGGATCTTCGATTCAGTTCTCTTAGGAGAGGCTAGCAGAGTTCTATTATGGGTGTGGAAGAGTGGGGCATGGAAAAGGTCTTTGTCCTTTCCGCAAACTGAAGCTAGTTCCTAGGATGGAGATGAGTATGGGCTGTGGATTTGAGTCGAAGGTGGTTTTTTTAGGCGGCTTGAACTTCCTCGATGGGAGATTTTTGTCGATCTGGGCAGCGATGCTTTGAATGTCGATAAGGTGGTAGAGGATCGTGAGCAGGCCCGCGATTCCAATGGAGATGAAGTCGAGTTGGAAGATTGGGAGAGGAGTGAGCCAACCTGCTGGCTTAGCAGACTGGGGTAAATATCAAGGAGATACAGGGACAAGGAAATGGAAAGGAGCATAAACCTCTAGTAAAAGGACGCATGGACAGCCTACAAAGTCATTAAGATAGACCTTCCGTCATGGAGCTTACATCTCAACAGTGCCCCATGTCAGACATCTTTAAGAAAGAGTTTGAATTTGGAAATAGGGGGAAGTTTTGCCCACCTGTTTGCTTAAACAAGTCTAAGAAAGAGAGTATAGTCTTTTGGGCCCAAGGCCATCTCTCGAAGCCCATTTCGCTTTCTACTTTGGAGTCTCTGGACTTTGGAACCGCCCAAGCTAAGTCTCAAGTTAGGCTGAAGAAATTAAGCTGTAAAAAGAAATGAGACACCCAACGCTCTTTCTCTCGGACTCGAGGCCCTTCAAGAAGGAAGGCCCAAATGGTTAAGGAGACTGCCATAATACTGGGCCCGTTGAGCGAAGGCTACTTTCCAGGTATTCTTGATTCTTCTGGTACAGTTTCTCTCCCTAGCTTTAGTTTTAACGATGCTCCTGGTACTGCAATCTTGCCGAATTCTCCTACTTTCAAAATTAAGGACTTAGCTAGAAGGAAAGTCGTGCCTATTTCTTTGGTGAATTTGCAAGATACTGGAGTAGTTTTATCGGGCTTTAATGTGTGGTGTTGCATGGGAGATTTCAATCACGTGGGCAGCCAAGATGAGAAGTTGGGTGGAAGATGAGTAACCAGCAAGTCAAATTTTTATCTGAATACTTTTATTGATGATGTGGGGGCTATTGACATTGGTTTTAGTGGAACTATCTTCACTTGGTGTAATAAAAGGGGAGGGACTGATAATATCAGGGAGAGAATAGACAAAGTTCTAGCTAGCCCGGATTGGCGGATTCTTTTTCCCCAAGCAGGGGTAGTTCATTTGCATCCCATTGGATTGGATCACATTCCTATTAAACTTACCCTTAGACAGGACCATCTTTACTCACCCAGACCTTCCGTTTTCTAGACACTTGGACTAGTGATCTTTCTTGTGATCTTATTGTCCAAAATGGGTGGCGAGGCAGTTCTAGCTCTTAGGAAAGGGTTTCTGTTTGCACCAGGATTTCGAACATAGAAAAAGCTTTGAGGGTGTGGAATCAAGATAGTTTTGGTTTCTGCCAGAGTAGAATTTCAGATTTAGAAAGACAACTGGCTCGAGTGTTTAGTAGCTCCCTGTCGGAGGATAACTTAACTTTGCAACAAAATATTCAGTCTGAGCTAGATGAATGGTGAATGAGGCTAGAGCTTGTTTGGCAATAAAATCTATAGAGGTGTGGCTCCAGGTAGGAGATCGGAATACAAAGTTCTTTCATGCCTCTACTGTGGCATCTAGGAAGTGGAATTTAATTGCTGCCTTGCGAGATGATAATGGATTTTGGCTTGAGACCCAGACGGATATTGGAACTTTCCTAGTTAAGAAATTTAATGAGGTTTTCCATACTGATCCAGTGGAATTCTGCGACAGGTTAAGTGATTTTATTCCAGGAGGAGTTTGTGAAGCGAACAGGTGTCAGATGGAAGCCATTCCAATAGCTGATGAAATATAAAAAAATAGTCAAGAGCATGCATCCCATCAAAGCTCCTGGGCCCGATGAGATGCCTGCTCTTTTCTTTCAAAAATATTGGGATACAGTGGGTCACGATATTACAACCATAATCCAACATGCCTTTAGGATTGTTACCCTTCCCCCCACTTTAAACAGAACCTTTTTGGTGCTGATTCCAAAATCCAACTAAGCTCTCAGTTTCAATAACTTCAGACCTATCAGTTTATGCAACTCCATTTACAAAATTTTATCCAAGATTTTAGCTGAAAGGATACCACCGGTGTTGGATAATCTCATTTCCCCACATCAAATGGCTTTCATTTCTGGTCGTTGGATAGGTGAGAATACTATTCTAGCAAGCGAATTTGTGCATACTATGAAGAAACGAAGGAAAGGTAACGCGTTTATGGGGTTCAAAATTGATTTGATGAAAGCTTATGATCGGGTCGACTTGGTGTTCTCACAAGAATCCTGTCCAATTTTGGGTTTTCTCATAAATTGGTAGATCTGATTACTCGCTGCATTTCTCCGGATTCGGTGGAACTTTTACTTAATAGAAGTGTTTTTGGCAAAGTGGAGGTGGCACGTGGTCTAAGGTAGGTGGACCCACTCTTTCCCTACCTGTTCATCCTTTTCTTAGAGCTTCTTTCTAGGATGCTACGGAAGTTGGAGGCAGATGGAAAAATCCATGGAATAAAACTTGGTCGATCTAGCCCTGCTATTTCCCATTTACTTTTTGCTGATGACCTCCTTTTGTTTTGTAGAGCAAAATTGGACGAGGTTAAAGAGGTTTCTAACTGCCTGGACCAGTTTTGCAGATGGTCGGGGCAAAGGATAAACTTTATGAAATCTGGGAGTTTCTTTTCCAGTAACACTTCTAACAGGACTAAGGCCGAGATCAAAAAGTTCTGTGGGCTAGATGAGCTTCCAAAGGATTCTAAATATTTGGGGAATCCATTTTTCATGAGAAAAAACCTCTCTAAAGATTTCGAGGAGTTAAAGCGGAAAATGGAGGTCAAGTTTGAAGGTTGGAAAGCTAAGCTTCTCTCTTAAGCTGGGAAATTTGTTTTAACTAAATCTGTTGTTTGTGTTATGCCCATTTATGCTGTGACTGCTATAAAATTCGTGGAGAAATGGTGACAAGAAGTAGAGAGAAAGGCCAGTCGTTTTCTTTAGAGCAAAGGCAAGTCTGGGAGGAGGTTTACGCCGATTTCGTGGAAAAAGATATGCAGGCCGAAACATGCTGGGGGTCTAGGCCTCAGAAAGCTCAAGGATATGAACACTACTCTTCTCCGTAAATTAGATTGGCACCTTGCTACAGATTCGGGTAAGATGTGGGCTCAAGCTTTAAAATCAAAGTATTTTGCTAGTAGCTCCTTCTTGCGGTGTACTAGAAAGAAGAATGCGTCTCGAACTTGGATTAGCATTCTCCATTCTCAAAAGCTCATTCTAAATAGCCTTTGTTACGGGGTTGGAAAGGGGAATAGAATTAGTATATGGGAAGATCTTTGGGTGCCTTATAATCCAAACTTCAAACCGCTGCCTACAGGGGAGGTTAGATATGAATGTGGTCTGGTTGAATTCCTGAGACACTCCAACAGTGAATGGAATTTGGAGAAGTTGCACAATCTATTTGATAGCATTACAATGGACAATATTAACCGAATTCCAACTACAAACAATAACTTGGAGGACAAGTTAGTGTGGCTGGGGACCAAAAACGGTAGTTTTTCGGTCAAATCAGCCTATGAGATGGAGTTTTGGAAAGATTTTATTGAATCTGCTTGGTAAAAGCGTTTATGGTCCTCCATAATTCATGAGAGAATTAAATTCTTCTTATGAAAGCTGGCAAACCATGGCCTCTCAATCGTGTCCAATCTACTCTCGAGGAGTATAGCAGTAGACTCAGCCATGTGCGTGCACGGGTGCAACAGCATCGAGTCTGAAAGTCATATTTTCTTAACGGTTTGGTTTGCAACTCTTTAGGGTATACATTGGGATGCATTCACTAATCTCTCTTTGGAAGATAAGCTTGCCCTCATTATCGAGCCTGCTAAGGGTTTACCCATCCATCCTCTAGATACAGAGGACTTTTTCTTATTTGGCACTCTTATTCTGGATCATCTTTGGAAGGTGAGAAATAGTTCAAAGTTTGATAACAAAAGTTTTTGCTTAGAGCAGTCTATAGATTTGCTAAAGTTCAGGCACAAAGAAAGTCATTGCCAAGATTGATTCATTCCCCTCAGCTCTTTTTGGAGATGAGCTAGGCCGGTTCCCAATTCCCTAGCACTTCATTAGAATTAACACAGACGCAGCTGTCAGAAAGGGTGGTAGTTTGGCTGGCATAATGGCCAGGAATCCTGAGGGTGAAGTCTTGAAGATTTGGGCTATTTCGATCCACTCGAATAATCTAGAGGTAGTGGAAGCTATGGGTATTTTTCAAGGGTTGTTACAAGCAAAGGAGGAAGGTTGGTCCCATATCTGGTGTGAGTCGGATGCCTGGAGAATTATTAGTTGTCTGATTAGTAAAGATTTTCTAGATTTGCATTGGATGGTCGAGGGTGTGTTTAGGGACATTATTCACATGGAGGAAAATTTTGATGAAGTTAGGTTTTGTTGGTCTCCTAGGAAGGCTAATATGTTGGCTCATTTTGTGTGTTAGTGGAGCATTAGAAATAATATTTCAGGGCTGGTAGATTGTAATCATCTTCCTAGTGTTTTTTGGTCTTTCGTTTCCTAGGAACGTGGTTTTTAAACCACCTTGTCTTTTGTTAAGCTCCTTTGTAGCTTGCTGGGTTTTGGTTGTAATACACGTTTTTAAGCCCAAGAAAAAAAAAAAAGAAAAAAAAAAGAGAAAGTAATTAAAAAATTATTTTTTATCTACAAAGTAACATTATTAAATTAGTATATATTAGCAATTATAAAGCAAATAGTAAATGAAAAGAATCTTTTATTATAAAGGTATTGAAGTAATTTTATCTTGAAATGTAGGAGAGAGAAAATTTACTTTTAAAGGGTATTTTTAAAATATTTAAAACCATTGACCATAATTTAAATAGAGGTAAAGTTCAGGTCTAGGTAATATTATCTCTTTTAAAAATTATAATCCTAGGGTCAAAATCTTTATTTTCATCTAAATACTTAATAATTTTAAATAAAAGTTTTTCTTTCAATATATCTATTTTTAAAATATTTATAATTAGTTTTTTAGTTAAAAATTGATGTAACATAAATATAAATATAAACTAATAAAATAATAAGATTTCATTCTATCACTTAGTAAACAATTTAGTAAAAATACTTGTGCATCTAGAAATATTCTTTAAATAAGGATCTTTTCCTTTTACTTTTATCTAAACATTTGTTTTTTTTTTTTTGCGAAAGTATTTTAGAAAATCGCTAGCAAACATTCATAAGTACCTGAGCAGCTGGAATAGACTTCCCACCCATCAACTACTCAATTATCAAATTAGAACTACATCATCTATTTATTACAATCATATGTTATTATAAAGTTTCATTAATATTTTAAACCCACAAATACAAGTAAAAGATAATAAAATTAACAATAATAATAATGATAATAACAACAATAATAATAACGATACAACCTCTCGAGAAATTGGATAACCTATCCGAAAACTATAATACTTACTTAAAAACTACAATAGTTACTCAAAAGCTACAATATTTTTCCAAAAAGTACCGTTTGATAATAATAATAATCATGATAACAACAACAATAATAAATAATAATATCAAAAACAATAACAATTAGCAATAATGAGAATGATAAATAATAATAAGAATAACAACAAATAATAATGATAATAATAATAAATAAACAATAATAACAACAAAAAATAATAGGAATACCAATAACAATTTATTATAATAATAATAATAACAATGAGTAATGATAAGAATAGAAAATCATAATCGTAAATAAATAAAATAATTTTAAAATTAATAAATATACTTTGTAATCCGTATGCTCGTAGCGGAGATATATTCGATGTACCATATAACACGCTAATATATGGTTCCAGTATGTCAACCATTGCAAGTACACTAATTATTTGGGAGTTTACATTCATCCATAATTAATTTATATGCAATGGTCATTACTAAAAATTAATGCCCTATTTGATAGAGGGGAAAGTATTGAATGAAATTGATTCTCAAGAATCAGTTTTCTTAAATTCAATTTTTAGTGAATAAGTTTTCTTGAGATTCTTTTTATAATGTTTGATTAATAATAGAATAATATAGAACTTATAAATAATTAAATAAGTTTATACATTAAAATTAAAGGATAAAATTATATTTAAAAAAGTAAGTAAAACTAATTTTTTCATAAAATTTTAGAATGACACTTATTTAAGAGGATCAATTTTTTATATTAGTTTCTCACATTGTGAGATTTATTTTTTGTTGGGCCCCATAAATTATTCCTTTTATAAATCATCCAAATAAGAAAAAAAATTACTTTCTTAGCAAATTTTAGATTCTTACTAACTTTGTCATTACTCAAACACCATGTAATATTATATGCCATAGTAAAAAAATTAATTTTCTTTTTTAAGTCATGTTGTAACATAGATTTTAATTTTAATTTTAATTTCCAAAGTAGTGTACTAACCTTATTTATAAAATAATGTTAAATAAGTAATTTGTTAATAATAATATTGAAGTTACTAAAATATTCACAAAATTTATTGACTAAAATAATGTGGCGGATTGTCAGGATCCTCCCAAGATTTTTTATCGGAACCTTAGGCTAACCCTAATTAAAGAAAATCCAACCAAACATTCTTACAGAAAATCTGGTAACATTTCCATTAAGGGTTGGACTTGCCGGAAAAATTCCTATATGGAAAACACACTCTAATAATGTATCATCTTATTTCTCCTACCTTACTACAAAATTTATTCTGAAAGGGACAGCACTACAATATTAAATAATACAGAAAACATGCACAAATAATAAATAATTAATAATCCAATAGTAATAGTATTCAGAGCATACTAAGATTTAATTTAAAAACAGAATCAACACAAGTATAAAGGAATAATGATAGAAATATTACAAGAATGAACAAGGAAAAATATTCTTCTCCAACACAGCAATGGATGGAAAACATTAAGCTTGCACCCCAGACAGTTAATGTCTACTAAACACCTGAGCTTAGGGGAATGAATTTTAAAAATAAGAAAAACAAAATAATGAGATGCTAATCATTCCACTCAGTGGCACCCAACTAAGTATTAAAATATATTATTATAAAATAATGACAACTAATGATAAATAATAAATAAGGAATTTAAAATTTAGTTATTTAAGAAATTATTTAGAAATAAAAGATTTTCTCTCAAAACCCTCACTGTTTCGCTCAAATTGAAAGGTTTTTCTTTTTAAAATTATTTTCACAAAACCCACACTTCTTATATTCCTCAAAAATTAAAGTAGTAAATAAAAATATAAATAAATTAAATTAAAAAAAGTTTGTGGAATAATTCTAAAAACAAATATTAATTTAAGACAAAATGTAATTAAAATTTGCATGAGGCAAATAGATATAAAATAAATTAAATCAAAACAAATTAAAATGATAATAAAATATGATAAAATTAAATTCCAACAATTTTAATAATTAATATAGATAGCAATTTAAATAATTTAAAACATAATTTAAATAAATAAATAAAATATATTTTTAAAACATTTTTCTTTTGAAACACATACCAAAAATTAATCTGATGCACCATACTATATACTAAGTGGTGTTAAACGGTACTCAGCATTCTGAGTATCACTCTGATAGGGGGATAAGAGAGATACCTGTAATAGGACACCTTGGTATCTCAAAGTGCCGATAGTAATAACCTATCATCCTGCGGTCAAAAGGCGGTTGATGCTCATTGTGCAAAATACCTGACAGCCTTCTCGCTCTTAACTCCTACAGGATGGCTAATCAATACCTGTGCACTAATAATAGTATGCATTACAAAATACCAATACTGTATGGTGCATTTAAAACAGTAAAATTTGACAATTCAACATACACCAAACTTTTATAAAATAATACCAGGTTTGAAATACATTTGTCTAAACCTATAAAATTCCTCATTATTTAGTTTAAATTGAAATCTCAAATACACCAAATTTTATAAAATTATGTCATCGCACAATAAACACAAATATATATATAGATAATATCTATGTCAAGTCCCACATTAGTTGAAAGGAGAACGAAGCATGGCTTATAAGCGTGTGTATACCTTTCCTTTGCAGACGCGTTTTAAACCCTTAAGGCTTGGGTTGTAAGAGGATTCCCCAGACCCAAAGAGGACAATATCTGCATGCGGATGGTCTGGGCTGGGTTGTTACAATCTACCCAAGGGTTATGCTGTGGAATAAGTCTTAAATGGATCCACGGGGCTTTCCTACATTCCATTTCTTAGATGAATGTTCCTCGGATGAGGTTAAGCAACTGAATACCTTTCTCATTAAAGGTTTTTTGACTTATATATATGTTTCAAACACTTTTACAGTTGAGGCGATTTGTAATCATTCTCTAACTTTTTCTTTTATTTTTTCCTACATATCTTCTTCCATCTTGATCAATTCATTAGCTTTTTTTAGGGAATCAATCATGGTGGCAAGGGTCTTCATTGTGAGAGAGTTGTACAATGAGTTTTTTCAGAATAGGTTTTTCTCAAAGGCTTCAAAGACCATTGATTTGCTATAATTTGGAATACTGATCTGCTCTTTGTTGAATGATTATGTGAAGCCTCTAAGAGTTTCTCCCTTCCTTTTTTTAATGCTAAATAGGAAGTTGATTCCCTTCTTACCCTCATACTTGGTGCAAATTGAGCCTTGAAGATTTTTGCAAGCTCCTCAATTTTGTTAACCAAGCCTGCCTCCAATCTATAGAACCATGATAGTGTTGATCCTTTCAAGCTGATTGAGAAGATTTTGCACATTTTAGCTTCCTTTTTATCCTTAGAGATTCCGAGTTACTCCATGGTATTGTAATATTGTTAGATGTGCTCTCTCGGATCTAAAAATCCATCAAAAAGTTCAAACTTCTTTGGAATGAAATGAGATGGGAACTTTGTATTGACTATCCAATCTATGAAAGGTGTTCCCACCAACTGCTAATCCACGTGTCCTTTGTGTGCTGATCTTTTTTCTCAGATGCTTTATGTTGCACCAATTCCCTCAACTCTTCAGTAGTTACGAGCAGTTTTTAGCTCTCTTCTCTTTTCTAGAGGTTCCTTGCTTTCTTGAGGACTCCTCCTGATTTTTCTCTTAGATATCCCCTGACTCACAATCTCCTATTACATATTAATCTTGGTGCCACCTATTTAAGCTCTGATCTAGTTCTCCATTCTCAAAAGATGCATGTTTCTATTGATTTTCATTTTGTTTGAGATAAGGTTCTAAGTGGTTTTATTTGAGTATGTCATGTAACTTCTGCTAATCAGCTTGTAGATCTTCTCGCCAAACCTTTGTCTCGAACTTCATATGAATCATTATGGTCCAAGATTCATCTTGTGGGAGCATATTAGGAAAGAGATATTGCTACAAATTGTTAGAATACATATATTTTTTTTTACATTTATATATTTGATTATTGGCCTGATTTACTGCCTTAAGTGGATTTGTACAATTGTAAATGTACTCCTCAACGTCAATAATATACATGACTTGTTTTATTCTCATACTCTCATATGTAATTCTATTTGATATAACTAAATTAATGGTTCAAATTACTTTTGGTTTATATATTTTCGGCATTAGACTATAAGGTAGGTAATGGAAAATTAAAATAAGTAAATATTAATAAAAGTTTGTTATGAAAAAATTACTATGTGAATCAAAATTTTTATTTTGAACATGAATTTTTTGGCTATGTACGATGTGTTAATTGAGTTTTATCTCTGTGTTTTAATTGTTTCACTTTTCAATATATATATAGAGTAAAATTTTTGTATGATTATATCCTCAATAATATTTTAATATATGTTATTTTGTAAATAAGTTTGATAAAATTTTGATACTTGTAGGATTAATGACTGTTATACTTTATATTGAAGTAATTTCAATATAGCCATAAACAATTTTGATACAACTTGAATAAATTATAAATAAGAATAAACTCTATATTATAATAAGTTATGTTTTTTTAATCCTGTAGAAAGGAATTTTGCCTCGACAAAATAATATTTAGCTATATATTATAAAAATATATGATATCTTATATTCAAAATTCAGTTGTTACAATATCAATAGATTTGCTGGTATATATTAACTCATCAACATGGATACTTTTTTTGTTAAAACTAATATATTTTTAATTATAATTCATTAAATTATAATATTTTTATAATTATATAATTAATTTAGTTCCAATAGAGAAAAGTTTTATTTTACACGCGCGCGCACACACACACACACAAATTCTACTGTTCCAAATGAAATTTCATTCCATCGCCCATATTCCATATTATGTTGCATAAAAAAATATATTTCTCCATCAAAATATCTTACGGTCGGCGGAACAAACTTTTCCTTTTCTCTTCAAAAAAAACAAAACAAGATCACCCGGGTACTATATATGGGCCCCACTTATGAAATGAATGGCAGTGAAAATGATGCAATTCGAATTGGCACGTGTTTTCATTTTCGATATTTTGTTTCTTTCGTTTTTATCGGTGATGGAGTGCCTGTGGAGATAGATGCAGCGCGTCTATCTCATTTTATTTTTATTTCATTTTATTTTAATGTTTTTGCATAGAAAGAGAGCATACCAGTCTCTTCCATTCATATTATCTTAGCTACAAGCTTAATATCCTCCAATTACTGAAAACAAAAAACATTTTTCTACATATCCAATCCCTATCACTTGCCGTAATATTAACCAAAGAAATTAATGGCAGTTCAAGTTCCAATTCCTACCACTTTCATATTATCAGCCTTTGGGGCACCCAGTACTATATATGGGCACCACTTATGAAATTAATGGCAGTGAAATAATGCAAATCGAATTGGCACGTGTTTTTATTTTTGATATTTTTCTTTGTTTCCTTTTCATCGCTCGTGGTTTACGTGTGGAAATAGATGCTGAGCAAATAGTTAGCCACTCTCAGTACTCGGATTTTTTTCTATAAATGGAGAGCATACCAGTCTCTTCCACTCATACTACCATAGCTGCAAGCTTAATATACTTGCCCAAAAAAAAGAAAAAAGAAAAATCTACATATCCAATTTCTATTACTTTCATATTACCGAAATAAATGGTAGTTCAAGTTCCATCAACCATTCCAATTCCAAATGCTGCTGCCAATGTATCCGATGTGAATCGCCGTTCTGCCAATTTTCATCCAAGCATTTGGGGTGACCATTTTCTGTCATATGCTACTTCTGACTCTAAGGTAAAAAAAAAAAGAAAAGAAAAAAAAATGTTACTTATTAATTAATGTTATTTCTTGTGCTTCTGTTTTCTTTAATACAAAAATAGTCTCGAGTTTATTTTTTTTTGGGGCTTTCTGTAGGAAATAGAAAAAGAAATGGAAAAGGTTCAGAAGTTGAAGGAACAAGTGAAGAAGATGGTAGTGGTTCCCGTCAATAATCCTTTGGAAAAGCTCGAATTGATTAATGCTATTCAGCGCTTAGGCGTGGCTTACCATTTTGAAAGCGAGATTGAAGAAATTTTGCAGCAAATCAACACTCTTAGTTACAACTATGGTGACCATGAAAATGATTTTGACCTTTACACTGTTGCTCTCTGCTTTCGGTTGCTTAGACAACAAGGTTATAATAGTCCCTGTAGATATATTCAGCAAGTTCAAGGTTGTGGAAGGGAAATTTAAGGAATCCCTTGTTGATGATGTTCGAGGAATGCAAAGTTTATACGAAGCTACACACCTTAGGGTTCATGGAGAAAATATACTAGACGAAGCTCTTGCCTTTACTACCACCCATCTTGAGCGTGTAGCATCCAATTTGAGCCACCCTCTTTCACATGAAGTTGCTCGTGCCTGGAATCGGCCTATCCGAAGAGGCTTACCTAGGCTAGAGGCAAGGTATTACATGTCCATCTACCCCCAAGACCCTTCACACAATGAGGTTCTTCTAACTTTCGCCAAGTTAGATTTCAACTTTCTTCAGCAAGTGCACAAGAAGGAAGTAAGTGATATTGCAAGGTATTTTCAGATTTGATAAAGTCGTAAGCTTGTGTATATATTGGATTTCAACTTTTTTTCAGCAAGTGCACAAGAAGGAACTAAGTGATATTGCAAGGTATTATCAGATTTGACAAAGTTGTAAGCTTTTGTGTGTGTGTGTGTGTGTGTGTAAAGCTTGTCACAGTAGGTGAGATTGCCCGGTACTTGGTGGGCGTTTACATTCTATTAACAGTAATAAGATCATCCTATTCCCTATAATATAATATAGACATCCACAAAAACAACTTTAACCAATATAGAAAAATTATATATACATAAATATAACATGATAGTTGAAAATGATCAAATTTTTTTTTTGATTGTGATTTAGGTGGTGGAAGGAGTTGGAATTTGCAAAGAAGCTACCTTTTGCATGAGATAGAGTGATTTGAGTGTTACTTTTGGATTCTGGGTGTTTATTTTGAGCCTCAATATTACTTTGAAAGGAGGATGCTGACTAAAGTCATTGCAATGACCTCTGTTATTGACGATATCTATGATGTGTACGGCACACTTGAAGAGGTAGAGCTCTTTACTGAAGCTATGGAAAGGTTTGAATTCTCATTTTCTATGACCATAAATAATTAACGTAATTAGTATATATTTGGTAAAACATGTTATTTAATATAAGTGCCTTATTTTATTTTCAGGTGGGACATTTTTATGGTTGGTCAACTTCCAGCCTACATGCAGTTTGGTTACCAGGCACTCTTGGACGTTTATATTGAAATTGAAGAGGAAATGACCAAACTTGGAAAATCATATCGCGTTGACTATGCTAAACAAGCAGTAAGAACCTCCTTAAAAAAATGCATCTTGTTCTCTTCCCCTAAACCCAAGGAGAGAAATAAGGCAAAATCATTATATTGAGTTCGTTACATCAATATATAAACTATAATTGGTCCACCTTTTTACAAACTTGACCTTTTAATTATTTAGAAAAAATGGTGCTTGTCCCAAAAATTATAAGCACCATAGTAATAATTAAAACACCAAACGACTATATAAAAACAAATAATTATAAATAAAACCAGTTATAAATATGAACAAGTCCTAATATTACAAAATAATTTGCGTTGGTGGTTTTATTTTTATTTTTTCTTCAGATGATATATCAAGTAAGAGCTTACTTCGAAGAGGCCAAATGGTTTCACAAGAAACACATACCAACAATGGAGGAAGATACACTACGTTAAAATAGTAAATTAGCGATACTAATTACGTGATGCTACCAAAAAAAAAAAAAAAAAGCGTATGTGAAATTAAAACTGCGATACTGAAGATAAAATGTCAGCTAAAATACCAAAAATATACGGCACTTTTAAAAAACGTAGAAGATAAAGCATCGTTTAATAACAAAAATAAGTGACGCTCTTTTTGGGTATTGTTGGATTGATGATTAAAAACATTAGACAACACTTTTATAAACAAAGCGTTGGTAAAAATAATTAATGTTGGGTGAAGCTTGTGTAATGAAAGCATCGGCTATTATACATGTTTTATTTAATTTTAGAAGTGTGAAGAAAAATAACTATGTAACACCCCGTCCCAAATCACACCGGAATCTGTGCACGTTGACCGAGGTTGACCATTGATTGAGTGGGTCAAAAGTTGACTTTTTGTCCCAGATGGAAATTTCTAGTTGACCAAGGTACCATGGTTAAGTGCATGATGCCCCGAGTTCGTAGACTAGTAGCACATCAAGAACGGAGTTGCGGTTTGAAAGTTATGGGCAAAACAAGTCGAGGTGCAAACAGTCCAAAAAGTGCTGGGAGTTGACTTTTTCTTGTTGTATAATTTTGTTTTGACTCTTATATGGTTGTAAAGTACTCTTTGATGCGAGTTCATTGACTAGCGGCACGCTTAAATTGGACATATGGTTAAAAAGTTATGGATGTTTGAAGTTCACCGGATACCATAATATTTTATTATATCTGGCTTAAGTGCATAGTAACGCCATGTGTCATCACCTGATTGGTCCATGTGGATGAACAATGTCACCCACGGTGGCTTTTATTTGGCAAAAATGCCAGGGAGGAGAGAGAAAGAGAGAGAGAGAGAGAGAAAGCCGACAGGTCGCCGGAATTGTCCAATTTTCCAGCCGACCCTTGCTACACTCGCTGGCCAGACGGGAGCGCCTTCCCATTTTCGGCCAAACCCTGAAATTTCACGACCGACGGTGGTCGGATGCGCCGGGATCGAGGCAGCGAAGCTTGGCGGCGATTTTTCCCTCCACCGTCGGCCACCGCCGTTTGCCCAGTTTCTGGCCATTTTCAGGCCACACACGCCAGCCACCGCTCACCACCTCCTCAATTCCGGCCTACCCACCAAATTTCACGGCCACGGGACGTCCGACGCGCCAAGATCGGAGCGTTTTTCGGCGAGGCGCCGAAAATCTTCAAACCCCAATTTCTCCGCCGTCCGGCCTCTGTTTGCCTCACCGCCGGTCCCGTTGGAATCCTCTCCCCTCGATCAACAGAACCGCCAAAAATCTCAGCCAACGGCCACCACACGTGCCGCCGCCAACGACGGTTGCCGATGACCGCTGCGGCTCGCCGGAAGTCACTGTTCCGACGAGTACCCAGTTGCACCGTCGGTCCTTGTCCACTGATTCCGACCTCCTGAATCCAAATCCGGCATCCTTTTCCACCAATTTGCGACGGTTTGGGAGAATTAAGGCGTCGAATCCCGAAAGCTTTCCGGCGAGATTCCGGCCACCTCGGGTCCGATCTCCGAAAAGTAAGACCGAATCCGTGATCCCCATCACTCAAGCTTCGATTCGGTATATTACTCGTAATTTTTAGTTGTCGTTTGTGTTCGCTCCCCAGGTACCCATTTGGGAGTTACCCGATTAAAATATTAATATATTTGGTTGGTGTACTGTGGATGTTTTAGGTGCGCGTGCAAATAGTGAAGTTGATCCTGCCGAGGATCTTAGCTGATATACGCGCTTAAGGTGAGTGACCCACCTTTAAAAATATTTTAGGACAATTAATTATGTTTAATTGGTATTTGAATTATGCTTATGTGGTGCGATTTAATTATGATTTTATTGTGATTTAATATATTTATTATGCATGAGCAAGGTATTTTCAGTAATAAATTGTGCGTGGTTTTAAATATTATTTTTGGGCATAATTGGTTTAAATATTTTATAAAAGTATTTGCTTAAAGTGGTGGTTTAATTTTTATAATTATGCCCACGGTATTTTAATTGTTGAACCTCATATTACGAGAAAAATTATTGTTTTATTGGTTATCGATGTTTTCGTACCGGATTGTTAAATGAAAATATGTGGGATGGTAAATGTGAAAATTGCAATATTTCCCACGGTAATTTTGGAAAACGATACGGTTGATTTAATAATTATTTTTAGACGCATTCATACAGTATTGGTGCGCTGGTGTATGTATATGTGGTTTAGCGCGCAAGTATTATGTCTCCCGTGAGTTGCCATTGGACCATGGGCAGGCAAGTTTGATATTGGCCACAGCAGCCCCCCTCCTTGGCCAGGATGACGGTTTCAGCAGCGGTACTGTCGGGACGCCGAAGTGCCGTTTGCAAGTTTCTCTCTTTAATCTCCCCGCCAGTCGGTGCTCAGGACGCTGGGTATCGGAGGGCATCATTGGTATATGGTGTGGCGCGTCAAGTGTAAATTTTCAGACAAAATTTCAAACCCCAAAAATGTTCAAAAATTATTTATTATAATTTAGTACGTTTTAATTATATTTGGGGTATTTATTTATTATTGTTTATTAAATTGTTTGATCCATTGGTTTTCGGAAAATACGAATATCGGGTTTTGTGAAAATGTTTTAAAAAGGGAACATTTCCAACGGAGTGATTAGTGAGAGTTTTGAGGGAAATTATTATTTCCAACTGCTATTATTTATTTACCTATTAATTGTTGGTATTAATTCAATTCCCCTATTTGTTCTATTATTAGTATTACTATTAAAAGTGTTCAGTAGCTGGGGTCACTCATTGAGATGATTAGAATCTCATGTTTTTAAGTTCCGTTCCCTTAGGTGCAAGGAGTGGTAGACGTTCTTCCGGGGCGAACCAATTCTCCGCCGCTATCGTGTTTCGAGAAGTACTTTTGTACTCGTTCATTTCAGTTGTATTATTTCTTTCATCTTTGTTGTATTTTCTGTTGATTAGCACTTCATGAAGCTCTGTATACTATTTGGACACTTATGTCCTATTTATGCACTGGGCTGCTGTTATTGTTGTGAAGTGCTGTAAATTTGTGGAATCAATTTGTAGTTTTGCGGGAGGAATAAGGGGATGAATATAGAAGTGTGTTTTCAGTGCAAGTAATTTTTGGTAAGTCCTACCCTTAGGGGAGGTGCTGCTGGATTTTCCATTGGA
This sequence comes from Ziziphus jujuba, assembly GCF_031755915.1. NCBI lineage: Eukaryota > Viridiplantae > Streptophyta > Magnoliopsida > Rosales > Rhamnaceae > Ziziphus > Ziziphus jujuba. The sequence goes on along the minus strand of NC_083379.1, from coordinate 37,277,695 downwards.
AGGTTCGGTGGTATTTCCCTGGGATCAGGGCTTGTATAGGGTTCCGGGGAGGAATTCTGGGTGGGTCCTGACAGTTGGTATCAGAGCATAGGTTCTTGTAATCCTAAAGGACTGTGCATTGTTGTACAGCCATCTGTAAATTTCTCTCTTTTGTAATCGTGCTTAAGTGTCTTTGTTTCTAAACTCTTGTTTGTTTCCTCAGAATTTGCTACGATGCATAGGCGGGACGCACGTAGTACTCGGGAACACTTAGCTGAGAGTTCCGGGAGTCAATCGAGCCTTAGGCAACTTGTCTCTCGACTAACTTGAGCCTTAGGAGGTTCAAGCTCCAGTAACCGATCCGTGGATCAAGCTCGACGCTTGGGAGCCGTGAACTTCAATGGTAGCCAAGGCCCAGCTGCAGCCATAAATTGGCTATCCAACATAGAGAAAATCCTGGAAGAGGGGATGCAGTGCCCCGACGAGGATATGGTGAGAATCTCTGGTTTCTTGCTAGAAGGAGACGCCCGGAAGTGGTGGCAAGTAGAAAAGACTCGCAGAAGGCATACGTGGGATCAGTTTAAGGTTGCCTTCTCTACTGAGTATTGTCCTTCTGCCTACCGTGAGGCAAGAAGGAGAGTGTTCGAGGAACTGCGACAGGGGAACATGATAGTGTCCGAGTACGAGAGAAGATTTTGAGAACTATCCGAATTCTGCATGCACATGATTCCCGACGATCATGCGAAGAAGGTGAGGTTCATAGACGGCTTGAATAAAAACATCGCTCTCAACATTGCTGGATCAGTACACCCCACCTGTCAGTCCGCTAGGGATGCAGCGTTGGAGCTAGAGAGACAGGTGGAGATGCGCAAACCCTCGAGGCGCAGATCATTCGAAGGTTTATACAGTGGAGCACCTAGCCAGGGAGCGTCCAAGAAGAGCCATAGGTCAGGATCATCGGGTAGTGGTGGACCGAGCCTACGAGGCAGATTTCAGCGGAGAGGCAGTTATCGTATGCCCCAGTCAGCTCGCCATTCGATCAGTGGGGATACAAGCTCGTATCAGCAATCACACTTTGGTTCTCCGCGGATTTGTCCAATTTGTAGGAGGAAGCATTCTGGGCCGTGTCAGATGGATGGTTTATGTTTTTAGTATGGGCAGCCAGGCCACATAAGGAGGGAGTGCCCTTATGGTAGTGGCAGTGTGCTAGGGGCAGGTCGTCGAGCACAGCATACTGGTGTATTTCCGGGTCAGAGTTCCCAGGGGAGTCAGGTAGTAGGAGCTTCTTCGAGATCAGCCCAACCGTCTACAGGATCGAGTCGAGGTAGAAGAAGGAAACCCCAGTAGACAGGTCAAGGTCGGGTGTTTGCTATGACGCAGCAAGAAGCCAGGACTACGCCTGACATTGTCACAGGTACCTTGAATATTTTTGGTAATGACGCACGTGTGCTTATAAACCCGGGAGCAACACATTCGTTTATCTCAAGAGAATTTGTCGTTCGGGTTGGTATGACCCTACTCCTTTAGAATGTCTGCTAGAAATAGCCACTCCTACAGGAGAATCCTTATGGCCTAGCCAGTTAATCAAGGAGTGTTTCTTCTGCATCGAAGATCAAGTGATGGAAGCGGACTTGATCCTGTTGGATCTATCCGGACTTGATGTAATCTTGGGTATGGATTGGTTGGCAAGGAACCATGAGTCCGTAGATTTCTTTAGCAAAGAAGTTACATTCAGGAGGCTAGGGTTGCCAGAAGTGGTATTCCGTGGGGAAGTTGGAAGGCCCTTGCCGAGGTTGATATCTACCCTTACCGCCAAGAAGTTATTGAATAAGGGTTGCCAAGGGTATTTGGCTCATGTGATAGATACACGAGTAAGTGGGGTCAGGTTGGAAGACATGCCCGTTGTGCGGGATTTTCCGGATGTGTTTCCTGAGGAGTTACCAGGATTGCCTCCGGAAAGGGAAGTCGACTTTCCCATTGAATTAATTCCAGGTACTGTGCCTATTTCTCTACCGCCGTATCGGATGGCTCCAGCAGAGCTAAGGGAGCTAAAGGTCCAATTGCAAGATTTGGTAGATAAAGGGTTTATTAGACCAAGCATATTGCCGTGGGGAGCTCCAGTTTTGTTTGTGAAGAAGAAGGATGGTAGTCTAAGACTGTGCATCGACTACCGGCAGCTTAAGAAGGTAACCATCCCTAATCGCTATCCGTTGCCAAGGATAGATGATCTATTTGACCAACTCCAAGGTGCCAAGGTGTTTTCCAAGATCAACTTGAGGTCTAGGTACCATCAGTTAAGGATCCGAGAGTCGGACATTCCTAAGACTGCCTTTAGGATGAGGTATGGGCATTATGAATTCCTAGTGATGTCGTTCGGACTCACCAATGCCCTAGCAGCTTTTATGGATTTGATGAATAGGGTGTTTCGTCCGTACTTGAATCGTTTTGTCATTGTATTTATATATGACATTTTGATCTATTCAAGGAGCCAAGAAGAGCACGTGAGGCATTTGAAGAGAGTGCTCCAAACTCTAAGGCAGCATCAGCTATATGCTAAGTTCGACAAGTGTGAATTCTGGTTGAATCAAATGGGTTTTCTCTGACATATCGTGTCAGTCGAAGGCATCTATGTGGACCCCGACAAGGTGAAGGCAGTGTTGAGTTGGGAACGCCCTACCACTATGAGGGAAGTATGAAGTTTTCTTGGATTAGCGGGATACTACTGTCGTTTTATAGAAGGGTTTTCGAAAATTGCTGGACCGCTTCATAATTTAACTCGAAAGAAGATTGAATTTAGTTGGACGGACATGTGTGAACAGAGTTTTCAGGAATTGAAGCAAAGGTTAACATCCACGCCTGTCTTAACTTTACCTAATGGGAATGAAGGTTTTGAAGTCTATTGTGATGCATCCCATCAAGGGTTGGGTTGCGTGCTAATGCAGAATCAAAGGGTGGTAGCGTACGCATCACGGCAATTGAAGCAGCACGAACAGAATTACCCTACGCATGACTTAGAATTGGCGGCGGTAGTCTTTGCTCTAAAGAAGTGGAGACACTACTTGTATGGGGCCACATGCCAAATTTATACTGACCACAAAAGCCTCAAGTATATTTTAACTCAGAAGGAGTTAAATATGAGGCAAAGGAGATGGATGGAGTTATTGAAGGATTATGACTGTGTGATTGATTCTCACCCAGGCAAGGCGAATGTAGTGATAGATGCTTTGAGTAGGAAGGCTATCAGATCTCTTGCTCACATCCAAGCCATCCAACTACCTCTCATGGTGGAGTTGAAGAAGATGGGGGTGTTAATGCATATGCATCCTTCGGGAGTTCTTATGGCTAGTTTTCAGGTGCGACCGATGTTGGTGGATCGTATATTGGAGACTCAAATGGAAGATCCTAAATTGAGAACGATTAAGGGAAAGGTACAAGAAGGTCTTGATCCGGAGTTTTCCATAAGGAGGGATGGAGCCCTCATATATAAAGGACAACTTTGCGTTCCTGATGTCCCAGAACTCAAGAAGGAGATTTTAGAAGAGGCGCATAGCTCGATGTATGCAATGCATCCTGGAAGTACCAAAATGTACCGAACGCTTGTTAAGTATTATTGGTGGATTGGCATGAAGAGAGAAGTGGCAGATTTTGTATCAAAGTGCTTAATTTGTCAACAAGTAAAGGAAGAAAGACAGAAGCCTTAGGGACTACTCCAATCCTTACCTATTCCCGTGTGGAAGTGGGAAGAACTCAACATGGACTTCGTATTCAAGCTTCCTCCCACACCTAGAAGGTACGACGACATTTGGGTAATCATCGATCGTCTTATCAAGTCGGCACACTTCTTACCAGTATGAGAACGTTTTTCACCCGAGAAGTTAGCCCAGTTGTTCGTGCAAGGTATTGTAAGTCTTCATGGAGTACCGTTAGCCATCGTCTCCGATCGAGATTCGCGTTTTACTTCACGATTATAGCGGAAGTTGGTTGATACACTAGGAGCAAGACTTAACTACAGCACCTCTTTTCACCCACAATCTGATGGACAAGCTGAGCGCACAATTCAGACATTAGAAGACATGCTAAGGTCTTGTGTTATGTAATTTCGCGGTAGCTGGGATGAACAATTGCCATTGATAGAATTTGTCTACAACAACAGTTATCAGGCGAGTATTGGGATGTCCCCGTATGAAGCTTCATATGGGAGGCAGTGTCGGACACCTTTGTGTTGGAGTGAGGTAGGAGAAGAAAGACTCCTTGCAACGAATAATGCGGTTGGATCTGAGTATTTAAGGATGACCTTGGACAAGGTGAAGATCATTAAAGACCGATTGAAGGTTGCCCAAGATCGACAGAAGAGTTACGCCGATGTTCGTAGGAAGGATTTGGAATTTGAAGTAGGAGATTGGGTATTCCTAAAGTTATCTCCATGGAAAGGAGTAGTACGCTTTGGTCGACGAGGTAAGTTGGGTCCTCGTTATATTGGACCTTACAAGATTATGGAGAGGATTGGTCCTGTGGCTTATAGGTTGGCATTACCGAAAGAGCTAGCCCGAGTGCACAACGTGTTTCATGTTTCGATGGTACGGAAGTATATTGCAGACCCCTCACACGTACTCGACTCCTGACATAGAATTAAGGGAAGATCTTTCGTATGTAGAGCAGCCAGTGCAGATTTTGGATCCTGAGGAGCGGGTGCTACATAACAAGACTATTCCTCTAGTTAAAGTCTTATGGCGGAACCATTTAGTCGAGGAAGCAACGTGGGAGCCCGAAGAGCAGATGCGTGATCAGTACCCTTATCTGTTCCAGTGACGTGCGGAATTTCAAGGACGAAATTCTTATGAGGGGGGGAGGTTGTAACACCCCGTCCCAAATCACACCGGAATCCGTGCACGTTGACCGAGGTTGATCGTTGACCGAGTGGGTCAAAAGTTGACTTTTTATCCCAGTTGGAATTTCTAGTTGACCAGGGTACCGTGGCGAAGTGCATGATGCCCCGAGTTCGTAGACTAGTAGCACGTCCAAAACGGAGCTACGGTTTGAAAGTTATGGGCAAAACAAGTCGAGGTGCAAACAGTCCAAAAGGTGCCGGAGTTGACTTTTTCTTGTTGTATAATTTTGTTTTGACTCTTATATGGTTGTAAAGTACTCGTTGATACGAGTTCATAGACTAGCGGCATGCTTAAATTGGACATCTGGTTAAAAAGTTATGGATGTTTGAAGATCGTCGGATACTGTAATATTTTATTATATCTGGCTTAAGTGCACAGTAATGCCACATGTCATCACCTGATTGGTCCACGTAGCTTAAATTGGACATCTGGTTAAAAAATTATTGTTTTATTGGTTATCGATGTTTTCGTACCAGATTGTTAAATGAAAATATGTGGGATGGTAAATGTAAAAATTGTTATATTTCCCACGGTAATTTTGGAAAACGATACGATTGATTTAATAATTATTTTTAGACGCATTCATACAGTATTGGTGTGCTGGTGTATGTATATGTGGTTTAGCGCGCAAGTATTATGTCTCCCGTGAGTTGCCATTGGACCATGGGCAGGCAAGTTTGATATTGGCCACAGCTGCCCCCCTCCTTGGCCGGGATGGCGGTTTCAGCAGCAGTACTGTTGAGACACTGAAGTGCCGTTTGCAAGTTTTTCTCTTTAATCTCCCCGCCAGTCGGTGCTCAGGACGCTGCGTATCGGAGGGCATCACCGGTATATGGTGTGGTGCGTCAAGTGTAAATTTTCAGACAAAATTTCAAACCCCAAAAATGTTCAAAAATTATTTATTATAATTTAGTACGTTTTAATTATATTTGGGGTATTTATTTATTATTGTTTATTAAATTGTTTGATCCTTTGGTTTTCGGGAAATACGAATATCGGGTTTTATGAAAATGTTTTAAAAAGGGAACATTTCCAACGGAGTGATTAGTGAGAGTTTTGAGGGAAATTATTATTTCCAACTGCTATTATTTATTTACCTATTAATTGTTGGTATTAATTCAATTCCCCTGTTTGTTCTATTATTAGTATTACTATTAAAAGTGTTCAGTAGCTAGGGTCACTCATTGAGATGATTAGCATCTTACGTTTTTAAGTTCCGTTCCCTTAGGTGCAAGGAGTGGTAGACGTTCTTCCGGGGCGAACCAATTCTCCGCCGCTATCGTGTTTCGAGAAGTACTTTTGTACTTGTTCATTTCAGTTGTATTATTTCTTTCATCTTTGTTGTATTTTCTGTTGATTAGCACTTCATGAAGCTCTGTATACTATTTGGACACTTATGTTTTATTTATGCACTGGGGTGCTGTTATTGTTGTGAAGTGCTATAAATATGTGGAATCAATTTGTAGTTTTGCGGGAGGAATAAGGGGATGAATATAGAAGTGTGTTTTCAGTGCAGGTAATTTTTGGTAAGTCCTACCCTTAGGGGAGGTGCTGCCGGATTTTCTGTTGGAAGGTTCGGTGGTATTTCCCTGGGATCAGGGCTTGTCTAGGATTCAAAGAAGGAATTCTAGGCGGGTCCTGACAACTATCTTAAAGAAGCATATAATATATATTTTTTATTTTATTTATAAATTTTAACATTCTCTTGAATTTTATATTTTAGAATTAATGTATCTAAATATTGAAAATCAATAAGTCAACATTGCCAAAAAAAAAAAAAAGACAAGAAAAGGAAGACATAGGCAACAATTTTAATGCCAAAGCGTCGCTTATGATATTGACCCAAAAAACAAAATTGTAAATTTTTACTTCATAAAGCTAATTAGTACATTACACTGTAGTATCAAGATCTTCATAAACTATGTTTAATTTTTTAAATGCAGAAATTAAATGAATATAAAATTTTTTATTCTATAAAATAGATCAAAATGACAGTAGCAGTTTACCTAATGGACACACTGCTACTGTTAGGTTTTCACAAGCCTAATATGTACCTTACTAATTCACTAACTACTTATTTCCTAATTTCTCTCTCTCTCTCTCTCTCTCTCTGCATATATATTAATAAAATTTGAAAAAAAATTAAAATTAAAATTAAAAAAAAAGGCAAGTAGGTGACGCTTTCCTTCATAAAAGTGTCGCCTAATTGTGCCTTTATTTATTTATTTTTGCAATTTTTATTATTTTTTTTGTTTGCAGTTTTAACTTAATTAATTTTTTCAATATTAACCAACTTGTTTGATAAATTGAGGAGCTTAACTTTTTTCTTTTTGTATAAAATTTCAAAGCAGTAGGCGATGCTTTTATCATCAATAGCGTCGCCTAAAGTTTTGATATTAAAAAATTTAGAAGTTTTTTAATTTTACAAGCAAAGAAGTTAAAAATGCAAAAATAAAGTTAAAAATGCAAACACAACAATAAGTTAACATTGCAAAAAATTCTTAAAAAAAAAAACGAAGATAAAGGTGACACAATTATTGCCAAAAGCATTGTCTATGACATTGAAAAAATTAAAAAAAATTATAAATTTTTACTTCATAAAGCTAATTAGTAAATTACATTGTATTACCAAGATCTTCACATATTATATTTAACCTTTTAAACAAAGAAATTGAATCAACATAAATTTTTTTGTTCTGCAAAATAGATAGTAAAGTGAAAGCAACAGTCTGCTTAATGGACACACTGCTATCCTCAGGTTTTCACAAGCGTGATATTCATAGATATATGAAGCCTTGATCGCTGTAGCCTATATACCTTACTAATTCACTAACCACTTATCACCCATTTTATATATATATATATATATATATATATATTTACATAATTATGTGCATATACATTAATAAAACATGGAAAAAAATTAAAATTATAAAAAAGGCAAATAGGCAATGCTTGCCTTTAAAAAGCATCACCTAATTGTGTCTCTATTTTTTCTTTGCAATGTTTTTTTTTTTGGTTTGCAATTTTAACTTAATTAATTTTGCAATATTAAGCAACTTGTTTAATAAATTGAGGAGCTTAATTTTTTTTTTTTTAAATTTCAAAGCATTAGGCGACGCTTTTATCATCAAAAGCGTCGTGTAATGTTTTGATATTAAAAAAATTTTGACATTCTTAAATCTAACAAATAGTTAAGTTAAAAATGCAAACACAACAATAAGTCAACATTGCAAAAAATTATTAAAAAAAAAAAAGTAAGTAAGAGGCAACATTTTTAATGCCAAAAGCGTCGCTTATGACATTGAAAAAGTTAAAAAAACAATTTTAAATTTAATTTATAAAGCTTATTATTATATTATACTGCATTACTAAGATATTCACACATTATGTTTAATCTTTTAAATGCAGAAATTGAATTAACATAAAATTTTTTATTCTATAAAACATATTAAAGTGACAGCAACAGTCTATCTAATGGACACACTGCTGTCCTGAGGTTTTCACAAGCTTAATAGCTATAAATATATCAAGGTTTAATATTCGTAGTATATGAACCTTGCTAATTCACTAACCGCATATTCCCCAATATATATATATATATATGTATATATATGTTTACATAATTATATGCATATATATTAATAAAACTTGAAAAAAAATAAAATTAAAAAAAAGGCAAATAGGCGACGCTTTCCTTCATAAAAGTGTCGCCCAATTGTGTCTTTATTTATTTATTTTTTTGCAATGTTTATTAATTTTTTTGTTTGCAATTTCAACTTAATTAATTTTTCCAATATTAACCAACTTGTTTGATAAATTGAGGAGCTTAACTTTTTTTTTTTTGGGAAAAATTTCAAAGCATTAGGTGATGCTTTTATCATTAGTAGTGTTGCCTAAAGTTTTGATATTAAAAAAATTTAGAAGTTCTTAAATTTAATAAGAAAATAATTTAAAAATGCAAATATAACAATAAGTCAACACCGTGAAAAATTGTTAAAAAGAAAGAAGAAAAATGTGAGGCATTTATTGCCAAAAGCATGGTCTATGACATTGAAAAAATAAAAAATAAAAAATTGTAATTTTTTACTTCATAAAACTAATCAATATATTACACTGTATTATCAAGATCTTCATACACTATATTTAACATTTTAAACAAAGAAATTGAATCAAAATAAAATTTTTTATTCTGTAAAACAGATAACAAAGTGACAACAACATTTTATTTAATGGACACATTGCTGTATTCAAGTTTTCGCAAGCCTGATATCCATAGATATATGGAGCCTCAATTGCTATGGCCTATGTATCTTCCTAATTTACTAACCATTTATCTCCAAGTTTTATATATATATATATATATATTTATTTACATAATTATATGCATATATATTAATAAAATATGAATAAAATTAAAATTAAAAAAAAGGTAAATAGGCAACGCTTTCCTTCATAAAAGCATCGCCTTATTGTGTCTCTATTTTTTTGTTTGCAATGTTTATTATTTTTTTGTTTGCAATTTTATCTTAATTAATTTTGCAATATTAAGCAACTTGTTTAATAAATTGACAAGCTTAATTATTTTTTGTTTTTTTAAATTTCAAAGCATTAGACGACGCTTTTAAATTTTAAAATATTGGATAATTACTCAAAAATAATGAGAGCAGTCATCAATCATCTCAAGGTTCATGGATTATATAGTTGGACATAACGTAGGACAGAACTAGTTAGTAAAAATATATAGTTGGCACTTAATATTATTAAATTAAATTTTCAATAATATTGGAAATTAGTGATGGAATTTGGTGTAGGTTTATGTTGTTGTACCCTAGAGCACAATCATTCAAGGTGTTAGTCAAGAATGATTGTTGTTGGTTCTTGGTTCTTGGTTGTTGATTTTGTTTTTTTTTTTTTTTGGGTTTGTTTAGGTTTTGTTTCTGGTTTTAATGGAGGTTTAGGGTTCTTGAGAAGGTTGTTAGCTTTTAGGAAGAAGAAGAAACAAAAAATGTAGTAGTTGAGAGAGAGAGAGCCAAAAATGTTGTTTTTCATAATCTGTTTTTGAATATTTTCTTTCTCAACGTTTTTCATTACAATTTTCATACTTTTAAATACATCAAAAAGACAATAAGGCATGCTGCCATATTGAGCAATAAATACAAAAGCATTAAAAGTAACCAACCAAGCCAAACTACCTCAACTAACTCTAATCAATGTGCTGGGCATGCAAGAAACCTTCTTTAATGGGCAGTTCAGCTTGTCTAAGGCATTTGAATTTGAAACCCAGCTCCATTTGACTTGAAAATTGGAGTGAAGCCTTTTTGAATATTAAACTATGTTCTAGCCAAAAACCAGATAAAACAAAGTCCATTTACCCATTCAAAAATAATCAAACCCGAGGCAGTTTTGCCCAGTTTTCTGGGCAACAACACTGCACAAGGGTCAGATTGTTTTGGGCTTAACTCAGCCTTCCCAGCTCCAAATTGGGCCATTCTTTTTTCTGCTTCTTCCTCTGCATATCTAGTTTATCATATCCAAAATTCAGGTCCAAATCCCAAACCTAATTCAAACAGCATCCAAGGAAGTGGACTTATGTTGATGGAAATACAATTCCAGCAACTAGACAAAAATTGCCTTAAGCTAGATAATGAGCTTAGGGCATTACAAAAAGGATATTGTTCTTAAACATTACAAGATAAAATAAAATGCATAAACATAAATAATGTTTGGTCTTTGATGTTGCAAAACAAAGAGTGCAAGTGTAACCGAACTACCTTGCACATTGTGGCAAGATCACCACATTTCAACACTCCTCCTTGGTGTTCTTGCTTGAAATATTTAGAAGCTTCCTCAAGGTCTCAAATCTTGCTTTTGGAAGTGGCTTGGTGAAGAAATCTGCAAGATTATCTTCGGTCTTGATATATTCCAAGCTTACTTCTCCATTTTCTTCAAACTCCCTCAAAGAGTGATACTTCACCGGTATGTGTTTTGTCCTTCCATGTTGAACGGGGTTCTTGGCTATTGATATGGCTGAAGTGTTATCACATTTGATGATGGTTGAACCCTCTTGAGGATAACCAAGGTCCTCCAATAATTTCCTAAGCCAAATGCATTGATTTGCACATGAAGAGCGAGCAATGTACTCGGCTTCGACGGTGCTTTGAGCGGTTGTTGCTTGCTTCTTTGCATTCCATGAGAATGGTCTACTACCAAGTGAGAAAAGATACCCCGAAGTGCTCTTCATATCATCCAAGAATCTAGCCCAGTCACTATCCGAGTAGGCCATTAATCTCATAACATCTTGCCTATCATACCAAACTCCAAAGTCTTGTGTTCCTTTTAAGTATCTAAGAATTCTTTTGGCACCTAAAAAATGGTTTTGGGATGGTGCTTGCATATATCTAGACAAAACACATGTGGCATGCATAATATCCGGTCTTGATGAACATACATAGAGCAAACTTCCTATCATGCTTCTATATAGGGTCGGGTTTACCTTTGGTGTGCCATCCTCCTTCTTGTATTTGTCTCCTTGGCTCATTGGTGTTGACATTGGCTTGCATTCATCAAGGTTGAACTTTTTCAAAAGATCTATGATGTATTTCTCTTGAGATATGAAAATACCCCTAGAGCATTGCATCACTTCCACTCTAAGGAAGTAATTCATTTCACCAAGGCTTGACATGTCAAACTCCTTTTCAAGTTCATTTTTCAAAACTTCCACATTCTTTTCATTTTCACCCGTGACCAACAAATCATCCACATAGAGTGAGATAACAATCATGCCTTCTTCATTCCTTATGTATAGTGTTGGCTCATTTGGACTCCTCCTAAAGCCTTGGTAGGTCAAGTATCCATCAATCTTGCAATACCAAGCCCTAGGTGCTTTAACCCGTAAAATGCCTTGTGTAGATGGTAGACTTTGTCCTCATGTCCTTGAACAATGAAGCCCTCGGGTTGCTTGACATAAACCTCCTCTTGAAGCACACCATTCAAGAAAGCCGACTTTACATCAAGGTGGTACACCTTCCATGACATTGAGGCCGAGATAGATAGGATGAGCCTTATGGTCTCCATTCTTGCAACCGTTGCAAACGTCTCTCCATAATCTACACCCGCTTGTTGTGCATAGCCTTTTGCCACAAGTCTTGCCTTGTGCTTGCATATTGTTCCATTCCGGTTGAACTTGGTCCTAAAGATCCACTTTACACCAATTGGTTTCTTGTTTTTAGGTTTAGAAACCAAAGACCAAGTTTCATTCTTTTCTATCATATTCATTTCGGTTTGCATGGCCTCCATCCACTCTTTATTTTGCATAGCTTCTTGAGCATTGGTAGGATCACTCAAGGCAACATTGCACCTTTCATATATTTCAAGCAATGGCCTTTCTCCTCTAACACCATCTCCAATCTCCAATTCGGCTCCAATGGTCTCAAGTGCATCCTCCTCATCATCTTCATTTTCTTCATTGTCATTGTCATTGGTTTCTTCTTCTCCATCATCCAACCGAGCATTATCTTCATGGACAAGAAACTCCTCCTTTGTCCAATCCCAAACAGCATCTTCATCAATCCTCACATCCCTTGTTACCACAAGTTTCTTGGTTTCCAAGTTGAAAACCCTAAAACCTTTGGTAACCTCACTAAAGCCGACCAAGATGCCCACATTTGCCCTTTTGTCAAGCTTGTCTCTCATGTGTGGATGAACATGGAGAAAACAAACACTTCCAAAGATTTTTATGTTGTCCAAAGATGGTTTTTCTCCATACCATATCTCATAGGGTGTCTTGGACTCATTGGCTTTGGTGTATGCTCGGTTTTGGATGTAGCTAGCCGTGTATATGGCTTCGGCCCAAAACTTCTTTGGCATGTTCTTCTCATGTATCATGCACCTTGCCATCTCCATCAAGGTCCTATTTTTCCTCTCACAAACACCATTTTGTTGTGGTGTGTATGGTGTTGTGAATTGATGCACCATTCCATTTTCTTTGCAAAAATCCTCCATAGCCAAGCTTGTATATTCTCCACCATTGTCGGTTCTCAAGCACTTCATCTTTGCATTGCTTTGGGTTTCCACCATCTTCTTGAATTCCATGAACTTCTCAAGCACTTGTGACTTGGTTGTTAGAAAATATACCCAACACATCCTTGAGTAGTCATCAATGAAGGTTAGGAAGTACTTACATCCTCCAATTGATGGCAAACTCATTGGTCCACACACATCCGAATGGACTAGCTCAAGCTTCTCCTTAGCTCTCCATGAACAGGCTTTAGGGAATGGAAGCCGTGTGGATTTCCCTAGTTGGCATACACCACATAGGCTTTTCATCTCCTCAATCTTTGGCATGTCCTTCACAATGGCATTGGTGTTTTTCATGGCACCATAGCTAGAATGCCCAAGCCTTTTATGCCAAAGTTGAGAAATGGACTCCACTTTGGTTTTTAAGGCTTGTTCATTCTTAACTAGGTCCAATCTATAGCTTTTGTCCTTCAATGGTACCTTAAACAGCTCATTACCACAAGCATCATATATGATACATACATCTTTTGCAAAATTTAAAGCAAAGCCTCTTTCTACCAATTGTGCTACACTAAGCAAGTTTTCACACAAACTAGGAACATATAGCACATCTTTTATAATTTTGGTACCTTCCTTGGTGTTCAAGCACACATCTCCTTTGCCTTCTACTTTCATGAACCGGCCATCACCAATCTTCACTTTGGTTTTGTAGTTTCGGTCAAGCTCCATAAAGCCATCCTTTTGGAAACTCATGTGGTGTGAGCAACCACTATCCACAAGCCAACCGAGACCACTACTTGTGGCTTTAAGGCATGTGGCCACAAATAGGTTCTCGGCTTCTTCATTAACCACATTGGCTTGTTGTCTCCTTTGCTTGCATACTTTGGCAATGTGGCATTTTCCTCCACATCTTTCACAAGATGCATCCGGCCTCCAAAAACACTTGGATGGTGGATGTTCAAGCTTCTTGTAATGAGGGCAAGGTGGATGCCCTCCTCGGTTTTGATGGCTTTGTTGTTGATTCCATCCACCTTTTGTTGTTGTTTGTGTTGCTGTTGGTTGTAAAACCGGTTTGGTTGGTGTTGTTGCTCTTCCTTCCTTTATTCTTCTTTTTGTTGCCGTGGCTACCATAGAATGCACTCTCTATGATCTCCTCCTTTCTAATGGCTCTCCTTTGTTCGGTTGCTTGAAGAGCATTGATGAGCTCACTCAAGGTTATTTCACTAAGATTTCTAGATTCTTCAAGGGAGGAAATCTTAGCTTCAAACCTTTCGGGTAAGCTCACCAATACTTTCTCTACTACCCTTTGATCGGTCAATTACTCACCAAGGACCCGAATTTGATTTACCACTTTGAGCATCCTTTCCATGAAATCCTTGACAAGCTCATTCTCCTTCATCTTCAACGTCTCAAACTCTCTTCTTAGGTTTAAAACTTGCATTTGCCGAGTTCTAGTATTTCCATGGAACTCCTCTTGAAGCTTTATCCAAACCTCTCTAGCACTTGTGTATGACATTATCCTTGTAAAAATGGAATCACTCATGGAGAAGTGCAAGGCAGTGAGGGCCTTGAACCCCTTGGCAACTTCGGCCTCATGTGCATTTCTTTGTGCTTGGGTTGCATTAGCTCTCAACTCTTCCACTACATAACCTTCTTCTATGACTTCCCATAAACCAAAGGCTTGAAGGTAAGCTTTCATTTTTATACTCCAAATGGAATAATTTTGGCCTTCAAACTTAGGTGGTGTTGGGGTTGCAAAGGATTGTGAAGCCATTTGAAAAAATGGTTTTTGAAAAGTTTTGAAAAATGGACACAAGAACAAGCTCTCGGGTGGTGGTGTTTTGGTGAGTTTCAACTAGTCTTTTCGGGAGGTTTTGGTTTCTGTTGGAAGGCTTTAGGTGGGGGATCCTCTTACAAATAAAATGGTCTAGGTTGAAAGCTCACAAGGTCCTAAGAAATTACACTATGCTCTGATACCATGATGGAATTTGATGTAGGTTTATGTTGTTGTACCCTAGAGCACAATCATTCAAGGTGTTAGTCAAGAATGATTGTTGTTGGTTCTTGGTTCTTGGTTCTTGATTTTGTTTTTTTTTTTTTTTGGTTTTTTTAGGTTTTGTTTTTGGTTTTAATGGAGGTTTAGGGTTCTTGAGAAGGTTGTTAGCTTTTGGGAAGAAGAAGAAACCAAAAATGTAGTAGTTGAGAGAGAGAGAGCCAAAAATGTTGTTTTTCAAAATCTGTTTTTGAATATTTTCTTTCTCAATGTTCTTCATTACAATTTTCATACTTTTAAATACATCAAAAAGACAATAAGGCATGCTGCCATATTGAGCAATAAATACAAAAGCATTAAAAGTAACCAACTAAGCCAAACTACCTCAATTAACTCTAATCAATGTGCTGGGCATGCAAGAAACCTTCTTTAATGGGCAGTTCAGCTTGTCTAAGGCATTTGAATTTGAAAACCAGCTCCATTTGACTTGAAAATTGGAGGGAAGCATTTTTGAATATTAAACTATGTTCTAGCCAAAAACCAGATAAAACAAAGTCCATTTACCCATTCAAAAATAATCAAACCTGAGGCCGTTTTGCCCAGTTTTCTAGGCAACAACACTGCACAAGGGTCAGATTGTTTTGGGCTTAACTCAGCCTTCCCAGCTCCAAATTGGGCCATTCTTTTTTCTGCTTCTTCCTCTGCATATCTAGTTTATCATATCCAAAATTCAGGTCCAAATCCCAAACCTACTTCAAACGGTATCCAAGGAAGTGGATTTATGTTGCTGGAAATACAATTCCAGCAACTAGACAAAAAAGGCCTTAAGCTAGATAATGAGCTTAGGGCATTACAAAAAGGATATTGTTCTTAAACATTACAAGATAAAATAAAATGCATAAACATAAATAATATTTGGTCTTTGATGTTGCAAAACAAAGAGTGCAAGTGTAACCGAACTACCTTGCACGTTGTGGCAAGATCACCACATTTCAACAATTAGTTTCAATTTTTTTAATGATTAATAACACATAATTAATTATTATGTTAATTAGTTTGAACAAAAGAGAGGATACGTGGCATCAGTTGTTGAATGCCACGTGAAGCATCGTCGGATGTCAGAGGAAGAGGTTTATGAGTTGTTTACGAAAGAAGTCGTGAATGCTAGGAAGGACATAAACGAAGAGTTGCTGAGACATACTGAAATGCCAACGACAATACTGATGCGGCCGTTTAATTTTGCAAGAGTCATGGACGTGCTTTACGAGGAGGAAGATAACTTCACACGTGCTGGACAGGCTCTTAAGGACTCTGTCACTTCCTTGCTTATTGATCCAATTCCAAATGAATAATTCGGTGTATGCAGAAAAATTGGCTACATGCATATGCACAAATAAGTGCATATATATTATATATATATAATGAACCGCACAATGTTTTTTTATTTTTTTATTTTTTATTACTATTGAGTTTGCTCCTATTTTTGTCGTAAAGTAATAAATATTTAGAAAAATCTAAAAATATCTTAATTGTGGAATATTTTTCCCTATTCTGTTTGGGTATGGAAAACGAAATGTATTTTTTGAATTGACTGTCACATGTATAGCTTATAAAAAATGCTAGATTTATCAAAATTTATATATCAAATGATATAAAGATTATTTGATTTATTTTTTATGAATGTGACACATATCTTATATTTAAAAATATTAATAACTTATTAGTATTTAAACTAATTTAAAATTTAAAACTTTAATTAATCACCATTTATCTTATAATTTTAATTCAAAGTAAAATATAAACGTAAAAGTCTTAATTAAAATATTGAAAATCTTAATAAAATAAAATTTCTAATTTTTTAAGTGGTGGTACAGTTCCCTTGGCGTTGCATATGGAAATATAGAAACACATCTTTGAAATTGTTTTAAAGCCCAAATTATCGAAAGCAGTTTCATTTATACCTAATAATAGCTATTCAATAATGCTACAATCATCAAACTTGTCAATATCATTTAGTAAATAAAGTTTGGTATGCAAATTGAACAGCCCTAATAATAGTATATTATCTATTTTCCAACATCAAACAATGATATTTTTGTCAAATAAAATTCTCTTAACTGATACACTTCTTACACGCTCAACTATGCAGTTGTAAATTTGAGACAAAAACTCTCCCTTTCTTTTACATTTAAATTGTCCTTTTGATTAAAAAAAAAAAATGCTTTCTATTTTCCGGTCATCCAAATATTTTTGGTTATGCAAGGGGTTAGTCCTAAACAAATGCCAATAAATTATAGGCTATATCAATTATTTTCGTGTGAATGTTAACAGCATATGAAGTGCTAGTTTATAAAATTGTAAATATAACCAATTTCAATAATTTGCTTACAACTACAATTTAAGATTACCCATTTCACCAGTCTCCATTGGTACACGAGTGTAATGGTAAAGGTGTCTATAGTTCAAATTTTCCACTTCCAACTCATATTTTTTTGGTGAATAAACTCCCAACTCATATAGGAAATAATGGCTTTGCCACTATACATTTCCCACGGACTACAAAAATACTCATAAAAATTGTGGTCATAATAAATTTGACTATTAGCTAGCTTGTCTACACGTGGACCTTTATATATATATATATATATATATATATAGAGTATGGTTACGATATGGACGGTCTACATATAAACGGTCAGTATGCGGATCAGCACCAAAATCAGTGTTTAAAAAAAAAAAATATATCAGTTTTGCTGTTACATATACACAACAAAATCAATATTTTTTTTTAAAAAATATTGGTATTGATGCTGATCCGTATACGGACCGTTCGCACCGTAATCTCGCTCTGTGTATATATATATTGGAACTAAGAGCAAACCTTTATATATTTATGAAGTGTTCCCTGCACGTGAAATCTTTATCTTAAAACTAAAAAAGGAAACAGTAGTGAAAGAACAGCATAAACGTTGTAGATAGCAAAATGATCCCCGAAAAAACATATGTATATACATATATATTAGTGACATTTTATTATTATAGATGGTAACTTAAAACATAAAAATGACAATTCCTTTATCTTGATTTCCTTCTATTTTGTCCATGTGACATTTTGGGTGGAGGGTTTTTCGAACACCTTTTATTTTTTTATTTATTTGTATTTATCATTATTTTTTTTCCGGTTGCTGTACTAAAAAAGA